>NC_133124.1:199504195-199814981 GCF_048418815.1 Hemitrygon akajei
TAGCCTTTGGTAACCCCCCCCCCCTCCAATTTCCATACAAGAATTAAAATCTTTAATAGAGCTATCTGCAGCATACAGTATCACCACAGCAATGATAACACTACAAGCTAATTTCTCAAAGAAATCTTTATAAAATGAAATCTGAAGAGCTACTGGATGGAAAAGTAAGTAAGTACATTAGCCTTTCAACCCTACATAATAAAGTCTCAGTACAATACAAATGGTTTGATTAAAAGTCATATGTATTAGGTGTTTGTGTGCCTGCTATATCAAAGGTATCAGCGGTTTCAACCAAAAGGAGAAAGCTAATCTTAATTTAGTCCTAGTCAGCAATTGCATTTAGAAAAACGGATCATGGTCTAGAGCATTCTCTTAGGATTTGGGCCAAACCTGATTTCTTTAATAGGGCACAGGTAATGTTACTTCACCTTTCAACAGTGATGCCATTTTCTTTCTCTGCTTCCCTTACATAAATGCTGATTTCATCCCTAGTGCAAGTCCTGAATATCAATCCCAAAGGCTATTCAAACATGTGTGCATGGGAGAGGAGGGGTCACAATATTTAAATCCAAGTTGAAGGTCAATTTTAATTCTCATTCAATCATTCATGACTACCCGTGAATGCAGTTAAATGAAACAGTGATAGTCCAGGGGCAAGGTGCAGAACACAGTACCAGCAGTCATACACAGAACAAGGCACATATAGCATATATAAGACAGCAAGCATATATAAGATGGCAAGCACATATACGAGGGGTGTTTGATAAGTTCGTGGCCTAAGGTAGAAGGAATCAATTTTAGAAAACCTAGCACATTTATTTTTCAACATAGTCCCCTCCTACATGTACACACTTAGTCCAGCGGTCGTGGAGCACACGGATTTTGGACCTTCAGAAAGTGTCTGCAGATGGGTGATTGATAAGTTCGTGGCCTAAGGTAGGAAGAGATGAGTTATACAGCTCTCGTTACATGCACATGCAAGCCAACTCTTTGGGTGATTATGCAGAAAGTTTGAAGTTAATAACTCATCAGGGGTGATTGATAAGTTTGTGGCCTAAGGTAGAAGGAGATGAGTTATTAACTTCAAACTTTCTGCATAATCACTCAAAGAGTTGACCTGCATGTGCATGCAATGAGCACTGTATAGCTCATCTCCTTCTACCTTAGGCCATGAACTTATCAATCACCCCTCTTAAGATAGCAGTAAAATATGTCACAGGATAAAATATAGTCCAGATTCCTGAGTCCATGAATGTTGCAGCAGTCTGCAGCTGAACACAATACAGCTTATCTTCTGCTGAATGAACACCGGGGGCAGCACTGACTCCAGCATGGACGGCGTATCACACCACCTCCAGCATTCTAGTGGAGCTCCCAACTCTGATGTCTCCCCCTGAGCAGCTGCAACATCACAGCTTGAGACCTAGTCCTCACTACGATGAAGGCCGTGAAGCTCCCTCATCGTCTGGCCCCGCCATTCGCCAATAAGCCAATTAATTGGACTTGCAACATTTCACATCAACAATGTCCAACAGGGTCTTGTGATCATAAGAAAAGTGACCAAGACCGTCACTCACTGTTATACTGCCATTGCGCACCGATGTCTCACTGTCGCAGGTAGCATCGTGGTCTGCACCAAGTCCACCTCCATCAGTTTCTCTGCCAACATGCAACTCACTGATGGGGTAGACCTACAGTACCTTAAGTTCTTAATGTCCAGCAGGGTCTTGCGATTGTAAAAAATATGTTTAAAAAAGATAATAACATCTTTGGTTGGCACTATAGAAGCCACTGCATCCGAACATGCCACCATCTTACCAGAAGTCTCAAATCTTATTCTTGCCACAAGCATTTGCTAATCAAAACTGATGGACAGCAAGGAGGTTGAAGCCAGACAGAAATTATTTTGCTAATAGCTAATCTACTGCAAAAGCTTAGGGTCAGAGAGAAAGAGGCTGAGTACAAGTAGCCAACCTGTAATACAGAGATGATCTATTATGACAGAAAGGGGCAGTGTGAAATTAAATGTTGAAATCACACTGTGATTTGTGGTATATACTAAGCAGTTTGAAGGACAGAACATGCTATGTTGTGGGAGCTAACCACAATGTTGTATGTCTGCCCACATGTCGCTGGAGAAAGAGCATACCGTATCCACGGATACAGTGGGGGCCTTCTGACACCAGTGGGCACTACATCAACTCAAGTGTGTTCCAAAAGAGATGATTGCACTTTAATTTGAAACTGTAAATAGTGTGAATTGTAGAATACTTTAATATTGTAATAATAATAATCACTGAATCTCTGGGAAAGAGAAAAAAATAAGAAAGCGTAGACTGCTTTTAGATGTTAAGAAACTAAGAACAATTGTTGTATTACTTCCCATGTAAAAAATGTAAACAGTACGAGATAACTGTCCTTGGGAGCATGGCTGCTAGTGCTGTTGGGAACAGTTAAACTAGAATAACTACAGCACTTGGAATGGAAATCTCTGTAGAGACAGGGAGAGGATAGGAAAACTCAAGAAGAAATAAAAGACAAGGAGGGGAAAAGTAAAAGTGGAAGGTGGAAAATCAAGGGCAAAAACAGAGCCATGGAGCATAATAATGACAAGAATGTTAAAAAGAAAACCTTAATGACTTTGTGTCTTCATATATAGAGCATCCAAAATAAAGTGGATGAATGGACGTACAAATCAATGTATCATTGCAATTGCAGATATATTGCTGCTGCAGGGTAGAGGATGGGTAGAGGACATCTAAAGGCTGATCAATATTTAGGAAGGGAAGCAAAAATGACAAGGACATGGGGAGGAGTGGTCGCACTATGGAAGAATTCCTCACTGAGTCAGAAAACGACTGGTGATACTGAGACTGGAGTACCAATCCAAATGAAATAACCTGCAATATTATGATGCAAAGGTTGACCAAAAATAGGCTGGGACAAATAGTCAACAAGCGCAGAACAAGTAACTGGGGTGTCAGTGGAGGAGCACTTTGTGACCAGTGACCAGTAACCGTAGTTCCATTAGATTTAAATTAGTTATGGAAAGGTACAAATCTGGTTCATGTGCTAAATTTCGTAATTGGGACAACACAACTGTGGTCTGTATCAGGGAGGAACTTGCAAAAGTTGATTGGAGTTCATTGTTTATAGACAAAGGGGTGCCTGGAAAGTGGGGGACTTTAAAAAAGTGAGATAACAAGAGGTCAAGATCTGCACGTTCCTGTTAGAGTGAAGGTAAAGGTGACAGGAGAGGGGAACCATGGATGACAAAGGATACTCATGCTCTGGTCGTGAAAAAGAATGTATGAGTCAGAAACAGGCAGCTGGGATCAAATGAATACAGGAAGAGTATGCAGGAATATATTCAAAAAGCAAATCAGAAGGGCAAAACGGTAGCATGAAATAGCCGGAGAGCGGGGTTGAAAGGGAAAATAAATCATTCCATGATCGAATGGCAGAGCAGGCTGTATAGACAAAATGGCCTAATTCTACTCCTATGTCTTACAGACTTTTTGAAAAAGAAACTTGTCTCATTTCTGGGTGTAAAGTGTCACACAGTGAGGCAAATTTTGGGGCAGAGGTTGCAGAGTCATAGAGCAATATAAATTGGATGCCCTTCAGTCCAACTTGTCCATGCTGGCCGTGCTGCCCATTAAGCTAGTCCCATTTGCCTCCGTTTGGCCCATGTCCCTCTAAACCCCTCCAATTTATGAACTTAAAGAAACCATAACTCTGACTAAGTTAACAGCAGCCTGTCCAATGGTCTTCATTAGCTGAAGTCTGGCTAAGGATTAATTTGTTACTAATTGTCTTGCTGAGCCAGGAGGAACATATATTGCCTATAAGAAGTATTCACCCCTTGGATATTTCGCGTTTTATTGTTTTACAACATTGAATCACATCAGATTTAATTTGGCTTTTTTGACAATGACAACAGAAAAAGACTATCTTGTGTCAAAGTGACAAGAGAACTCTAAAAAGTGATCTAAATTAATTACAAATATAAAACACAAAATAATTGATTGCATAAGTATTCACCCCTCTTAATATGAAAGATTATTGAAAAGCACATGTGAGGAGATGGATACAAGAAAATGCAAGTCACTGAATATCCTTTGGAGTACAGTCATCAATCATCAAGAAATGGAAAGAATATGACACAGCTGTAAATCTACCTAGAGTAGGCCATCCTCACTCTACCTACAGTAATCATACAAGAAGGGGATTAGAGAGAGGGAGGCCACCAAAAGACCTATGTCAACTCTGGAGGAGTTACAAGCTTCAGTAGCTGAGGTGGGAGAGACTGTGTATACAACAACTGATGTCCAGGTGCTTCACCAGTCACAGCTTTATGGGAAAGTAGCAAAGAGAAAGTCACAGTTGAAAAAACTTGGCTAGAGTTCACCAAAAGGCACGAGGAAGACTGAAGTCAGCTGGAAGAAGGTTCTATGGTCTAATAAAACCAAAACTGAGCATCAGACTAAATGCTCTGTCTGGTGTAAGCCAAGCACCACACATCATCAAAAACACACCATCCCTACCATGAAGCATGGTGGTGACTGCATCATGCTGTGGGGATGCTTCATTGCAGCAGGCCCTGGAAGGCTTGTGAAGGTAGAGGGTAAAATGAAGGCAGCAAAATATAGGCAAATCCTGGAGGAAAACCTGATGCAGTCTGCAAGAGAATTGCAACTTGGGAGAAGATTTGTTTTCCAGCAAGATAATAACCCCAAGCATGAAACCAAAGTTACACAGAAATGGCTTAAAAGCAGCAAAGTTAATGTCCTGGAGTTGCCAAATCAGAGCCCAGACCTCAATCCAATTGAGAATTCGAGGCTGCACTTGAAAAGGGCTATTAATTCACAATCCCCGTGCAAACTTACAGAACTTGAGCAGTTTTGTAAAGAAGAATGTGGAAAATTTGCAGTGTCCAGATGTGCAAAGCTGGTTGAGACCTAATCCCCACAGCCTTAAGGCTGTAATTGCTGCTGCAGGTGCATCTACTAAATACTGACTTGAAGGGAGTGAACACTTATGCAATCAATTATTGTGTTTTATATTTGTAATAAACTTAGATAACTTTGTAGATAAATACACAAAATGCTGGCAGAACTCAGCAGGCCAGACAGCATCTATGGGAGGAGGTAGTGACCAGAAATGAGTTCAGTGGGGCAGGAGCAAGCAGAGACAATGGGTCTGCCTGGACAGGCAGGTTTGTGAATCTTAGGTAGGAGGTAGAAACGGGAAGTGCGGGGTGTGGGAACTATAAATTTGGTGGCCATGGATGGGAGATCTCCCGAGCTGATGAGATCGGAAATGGTTTGGGAGACAATGGACTGGTGCTCCCTAGTGGGGTCATTGTCCAGGGGTAGATAAGAGGAGGTGTCAGCGAGTTGTCGTCGTGCCTCCGCTCGGGAGATCTCCCATCCACGGCCACCAAACTTATAGTTCCCACACCCCGCACTTCCTGTTTCTACCTCCTACCTAAGATTCACAAAACTGCCTGTCCAGGCAGACCCATTGTCTCTGCTTGCTCCTGCCCCACTGAATTCATTTCTGGTCACTACCTCCTCCCATAGATGCTGTCTGGCCTGCTGAATTCTGCCAGCATTTTGTGTATTTATTTATTTCCAGCATCTGCAGATTCACCCGGGGGTGCTGTTGTCGTCTGGCGCACCGACTTGTACATAGCGGAGGCACGCCTCTTTCGTGTTAACTTTGTAGATACCTGTTTTCACTTTGATATGAGTCTTTTTCTGTTGTTCAGTGTCAAAAAAAGCCAAATTAAATCAACTATGATTCACTGTGATAAAACAATAAGATATGAAATCTTCCAAGGGGGTGAATATTTTTTATAGGCACAGTAAATGCTCCATCCAGCTCAATGGCACTACAGTTTTGGAGTACTTGGTCCTCTACTCCTATTTCCTAGCTTTCCAGATCTGATCTGGAGACTGTGATGGCAGGCAGCTGGATTTTATGACTAGGGAAGTGACAGGGGCAACCACAGTTCACTGACAGTATTAAAACATGGACAAAGACCAACTCTGTCAATGCAAGGAACAAGCCTTACACTGGAAATGAGCTGTAAGTTAGCTCTAAATAATCACAATGAATGTCACGCCTAGAATTTCCAAAATGAAAGAATACACTGACTCATTTTTCATTCACAGCTCCACTGGTAAACTCACATGCTCCTATTGAAATCACATTTGCATATTTCCTGGCTTATTTCCATATGTTTTTAAAAAGGCCATTTGTTCCCCTGAGTGCATACAAGCTCTGAAAAAACCATCGCCCTATTAATTTTTCCTCATACTTTTTTCTACCTCATTCTTATCAATTCTATCACCTGCACTAGGCCAACTTACAGAGGACAATTAACCCACCAACATTCACTTGTTTGGGACATGGGAGGAAATAGGAGTACCTGGATGAAACGCATGTGGTAAGGAGGAGAAGGTGCAAACTAGTGGGCTTCAATCATTGTAATTTATGTCAGTGATTTGAGTGACGGATTTTGTGGCTTTGTGGCCAAGTTTGCAGATGATACAATGATAGGTGGCAGGGCAGGTAGTGTTGAGGAAGCAGGGAGTCTGCAGAAGGACTTAGACAGAATGGGCTATAGCGTGGCAGGTGAAATACAGGGCAGGAAAGTATAAGGTCCGAACAACACACACAACATGCTGGAGGAACTCAGCAGGCCAGGCGGCTTCTATGGAGAAGAATACAGTCGATGTTTCAGGCCGAAATCCTTTGGCAGGACTGTACGTAGACTATTAAAGACTATTTTCTAAATGAGGAAACAGTTCACGAATCAGAAGTACAAAGGAGCTTATGCAGTACTCCTGGGGAATCAGTTTATAGATTGAGTTAATGGTAAGGAAGATAAGTGCAATATTAATATTCATTTCAAGAGGACTATAATATAAAAGTAAGGATGTAATGCTAAGGCTTTATAACATATTGGTCAGAAGGCACTTAGAGTACTAAGAGCAGTTTTGGGCCCCTTATCTAAGAAGGGATGTGCTGGCATTGGAGAGAGTCCAGAGGAGGTTCACAAGAATGATCCCAGGAATGAAAGGGTTAATATATGAGGAGTGTTTGATGGCTTTGGATCTATACTCATTGGTGGTTCCCATTGAAACCTTAAATATTGGAAGGCCTAGATAGAGTGGACGTTCCTATATTAGGGGAGTCTCGGACCAGATGGCGCACCCACAGAATGGAAGGATGTCACTTTAGAATGAAAAAAGATGGAGAGAATTTAGCCAGAGAGTGGTGATTCTGTGGAATTCATTACCACAGAAAGCATTGGTGACAAAGCCATTGGGTATATGTAAAGTGGAGGTTGATAGGCTCTTGATTAGAAATGGTGTCAAAGGTTACAGGGAGACAGGAGGAGAATGGGATTGACAAAGAGAGACAATAACTCAGCCATGATACAATAATGGAGTAGACGTGATGGGCTGAACATCCAAATTCCGCTCCTGTGCCTTACGATCAAACTCTATACTGACAGTAAAGGAGGTCTGGATTGAACCTGTATTGTTGTAGCTGTGAGGCAGCTGCTCTACTAACTTAATTACCGTGCCACCCACAGGGCCAAATTGGCCCCAAATTCTTACATGATATTGTGCAACACCTACCTTCTCAAAATCCAGACCTAGACAAATCATTTAAGCAATGTTCTCTCTGTTGTCTCAGGTCGAAGTGAAAAACAACCTCGTGACACCCATTCAAAACAGAACTGTCACCAAAGACACTTGAAAATTTCTGCAGATGTACGGTGGAGAGTATTCTGACTGGCTGCAAGGGTATAGACTCTCCAGTGCACAGGATCACAAGAGGCTTCAGAGAGTTGTCAACTCAGACTGTTTCATCATGGGCACAGCCACCCTGCCATCGAGGACATCAAGAGGTAAGGCCTCAAGAAGGTGGCATCCATCATTAAAGACCCTCACCATCCAAAACATGCCCTCTTCAAAGTACTACCATCAAGGAGGAGGCACAGGAGCCCAGAGATCCACATCAATATTTTTAGAACAACCTCATCCCCTATTAATATCAGATTTCTGAACAGTCCATGAACCCATTAACACTTCCTTGATACTTTACAGTATTTAATTATTTTGTAACTTACAGTAATTTTGATGTTATACATTGTACTGCTACTATAAAACTACACATTTCATGACATATATCATTGATAATAAACCTGATTCTGACTCTTTCCATTTTCATCACTTCATCCTTAGTGGGTGTACTTTTAGCTTGCTGTGGAATTCCCTCCCTTAACCTCTCCACACTAAATCTTATTTATTGGTTCTACCCCCTTTTTCTCCCCTTTTCCTTTATTTAATTCGTACATTACAACAGTGACTTGTCATAGAGTGATCCAGCATGTAACCACACTGTCCAGCGAATTAGGTCCACACTGAATATCAAGAACCCATTCACACCAATCCTACACTAATCCCTTTTAATTCTCCCCACATCCTCATTTACTCTTTCCATACTCTACCACGTTTAACAGGCTTGGGGCAACCTACAGTGGACGATTAACTTTATCAGTATGTGCTACAAAACTGTTTGCTAGGTGTTTTAGGTCTTTAAAGGGAGTAGACATTTCTGCATTATCCATCTTCATTTTTCATTTATGTGGAAAAAAACTGTACATTTCCATTTTTTTTATCTGCAGGTTAGGCACGAAGCATTTAATTCTGCTCCAGGGTAGTGGAAGAGGATCGGGGAAGAGAGGGGGCGAGTTATTTTCATGTGTTCATGGTTGACACCGTGAGTCAGCAAGGCATTCCTCTGGGGGTGGAAGTTATGCTGCCTGCTTAAATCTCCAAACATCCAATCAGAAAAGGCACTGAAGGTGGTGGAGAATTCTGTGCTTAAAGACCTCCCCCACGCAATCTCTGAAAGGAGGAATACTAGTCAGAGAATTACAAAGGGATAAAAATAGCAGCTTAGTGGTTGTATAACTGCATCATAGTGTAAACTGAGGGTTATTTTTCCATATTAAGCTTCAATGTACATAAAATAATAATGGCCAGATGTTATGTAATCAGGCATTCATCAGGATTCAAAATCTGCAATTGCTTCAAATATTCACCATTCTAGCTTTTTACTTTAGCTACCAGACTGATTATCCAAAAAAGTTAGTACTTCATATTATCAATCTTAGTTTCAACAAAATATCTGGAGGTAAATTGTTTCTTACTGTTGGTTTATTTCCTTCCTCTACCAGGCAGCTAATAAATGAATTGCCAGGAATGTCCCCAATACCTCTGAAAGGTACTTACACCTATATCTGGGAGCCCCTCAGTCATCCTCGTTTCACCTCAAATAATTTGGTTACATCAGATAAATACTGTAAATACGGCAAATACTGTATATCTATATTGAGATACCAAGTACTAACAACACCATTGCAAGTTTAATGGACGAGAAATTGATTGGCCCTTGTTAAGGCCTAAAGATCACTGGGATACTTAGATGTTGTGAATACCTTTTTTTTCACTATCTGGATGAAAACAATTCTTCAACTTACTTTTAAATCTTATGTCCATTGGTTATAAACCACCTATAAAAGAGACATCCTTCTCTGTAAGGTGACTAGGAATGTTTTAGAATAAGGTTAGCTGCAGCTGACAATGGCAAATGAGGATTCAGCTCTACCAGCTGACTGGTTCAGTCCTCAAGCCCCACCTGCTACAGTTCAGCCCTTGAAACTAACCCAGTTTACTTCCAGTCCTGGATCCAGGACCACAGACCAGAACCTGGAGGGCCCATGCAGGGTTTGGTTACTGGGCTGACCTCACTGTACCTGGTCTGTGCATGGACTGAATTAGGTCTAGTCTCTGGCTCACACCCAACAGACTGGGATTGCTCGTCCTAAGTCTGTTACTGAGCTTAGTCCCTGGCCCACCCTTATGTAAGGCTCATCCAGATTCAGTCCATACATAATTCAACCCTGGCTACATTATAGGGAGTATAGATCTGTCAAAATAACACTGGAGCACAATATTGGTGAATATAGTGTTAGTCACGGTATACACTAAGATATAGTGTATACCTGCCGGTCAGTACAGATCTGTAATCTGCAACACAGGAACAGTATTAGCGAACAAAAGTTGTCACTGAAAAATTGGGGCTCAATGCTACACGGGACTGTCTGATCTATCACTATAACACTGGTGCACAGCATGATTGGGAACAAGGTCAAGTTAACAAATTCACGACATATACCGGTGATATGATATTTACTCTACACACTATGTTACTCATAATTCTACATGCCTCTCTCAGTCGCCTCCTCAAGCTTCTTCAGACCAAGGAAAACAGTTTATCCAGCAGTCTCTCCTCATAACTGAAACATTCCATCCAGGCAACATCCCCAATCTCCTCTGCACCCTTTCCAGTACCATCACATCCTTCCTACAATGTGTCAACCTGAACTGCAGATAGCATTCCAGCTGTGAACTGACCAAGACCTTCCTCCTCTTATACTGCATGCCCTGGTTAGTGAAGGTAACTATCCTGGATGCCTCCTTCAATAACCTCTCTACCGTCCTGAGCCTTTCAGGAATTTTCGGACTTTCATTTCATTTTTCCTAGGTCCAGATCATCCCTTCCCTTAATTGACTCTCCGTTACCTCACTATTTCCCGACCCAGTTTACTAGCTGATCAATATGATTCCGAAGCCTAAATCTATCCTCCTTACTATCAACACCACCAACCTGAAGTGAAAAATGATGCTGCGGAAAGTTACATAGAAAAATCAAGCTCAGCCATCTGGGAACATTGCAAATGAAGGTTACATCTCCAAAGATAACAGTGACATAGTGACAAACTGTACTTAATCTTACTAAAATATAGTAAATTTGTAGCTAAGTATGTAATTATAAAGAAGATTCTTGTCACAGATACCCACACCAGTTCCTGCACTTGTTGAACAATTAAGTTTTAGAGAAGTCAGGACATCTTGACTGTTTACATATTAATTTTAAAAATCAGCAGGTTAATGTGGAAATTAAGCATGCCTCAAATTGGTGGTATTTTCAGTGCAAGATAAAAATGATAATTTGTCAGCCTCAGCTACTCTTAGAGTCTCGGTAATGGCTACTAAAACTGAAAAAGGAAGATACTGCTGTGAAGATGCACTGATACTGAACTGCAGTTAAACTGAAGTGAACACATTATATGTAGGTGTACTTTCAAAACATGAAGTAAATCTGAGTGTACTGTATCTATACTGGAGTTTCCCTTTACCCTATAACCTCAGTATAACCTCGGTACAGTTAGTTAAATATGCAAAATTAAAAAATACCCATCAAGTCGCTGTAATAACTGAAAATGCACAACATGGCTGTGCACATGATATTGCATGCTCTAGATTAGCTGCCCCTTAAAGTCCTTTCCTGTTATGATTGATAACGTGACCAAATATATTTAGCTGCTATCTAGCAAAATGAAAAAGCAATGACTTGGAGACTCAAAAGGCTGCAGACGCTAGAACCTGGAACAAAAAGCAAACCGTTGGACGAGCTGGGTTAAACAGTAGTGGGAAGGCTGATGTTTCGGGTCGAGACCCTGCATCGGGACTGGGGTCATGAGTCATGAGCAGTGAGTCATTTGTTTTAACCTGCTAACCAAAGTGATCAGCAGTTTTGGTTCCACATCTCAAAAATAATTACACACTGCAGACATGTTCCATGAGGCATCAATTCATGCTTTAGATACAACCAGGAAGTACTTGTTAATGGAAAGTTAAATTTAGATATTCATAAAAAATAAATTTATGGAAAATAAATAACAGGAAGTAAGTGTTTCAGTTCCTAAACCTAGCTGATGTTATCTTGCGTAACCTCTGTATTAAATATGCTGTGCCAGAATAATAATCACCAATTACAATTTCTCCACACCATATTATCTTCCTGATGAGATGAAAAGAGCAAAATTATGCTTTGCAACCGAAGAGAAATCTTTAAAGGCGCTAGCCTAAAAATTCCTCAGTGCTTGGAAAGGACTGCTAAATGGTGACAGTCAGTTATTGCGTTTTATCTTTACTGTGTGGGCCTTTTTGGCTTTTGAGCAGAATAGTTTGGTCAAGCTAATGATCATGGGAATCATGACACATGAAACAAGAGTTTCATTAAAATTGTACTACAGCAATATTGCCCCTGTTTCATTTGATTAATTTCAATAGAAGCCAAGCTGGCAATTTTTTAGGTTATTAAAAACACTGGTTGTCAAAAATTAAAACTTCTAACTGTTCTGCTAGAACTGTGAAAACATATTTCTGAAAATAATGTGGAATTACAAAGTTTTACTAAGGTTTAAACCAAAGATTATTTCTGAAGAGTTCTTTTCTGTCTTTGAGGGTGAAGAGGGAAATGGAGGAATGAGGTGGAGAATAAGGTGATGATGGAGGGAATGGAAAAGAGGACAACAGAAAGGAGAAAAGGAGTGGAGTACAAAGGAGTCAAATAACAGAGGCAAAGAAAGTAAGGTGGAGCAGAGGGGAGACAAGTGAAGAATAAGATGATAAGATAAAAGGAGAAAGAAAAGTATAGGGAGGGGATAGGAGTGAAAGAAATGAGGAAAGGAAATCCCTTCCTCTCCTCTGCCTTCTCTCTCTCTCTTTTTGCTCTTCTACTCTTCTCTATTTCTCTTCGCTCTTCTCACAATCTTCATTACTCCTCTTTTCCTTCCCATTTTATAATCTTACTCTCGCTTCTCACTCCTTTCCACCTCTCCCTCATCTCTCTCCCTTTTCTGCTCTCCCATCTGCTCTCCCTCTTTTTTCACCTCATCCCTTTCACCATTCTAATCTCCTTCTTCTTTCCCCTCCATTTTCTCTCTCTGATCTCTCTGCACACCCTACTCTCATCTTTCCATCCCTTCCACCTTCTCTGCACTCCCATTCTTTTTATATGCTTTCCCTACTTCTATCCTCCGCCTTCACTCTTCCAACTTAGTGTTTCCCCTTTTTGTGTCTGCTGTACCCCTCTCCCTCCTTCATCACTCTCCATTCTTTTAAGTTATTCTCCCTTCCCTTACCCCTCCTTCTCCTTTACTGAATTCTCCAACTTTCCCTACTCTTTGGATTTCCTTCCAAAGTCTCATTGTCTCTCTTCCCCCACCTTCTCACCATCTGTTCCTCTGTGACCCATTCTCTCAACCCCTCCCTCCTCTTTCCTCATTTCTTCCCTTGCTTCAAATCCTCTCTCCCTCTCGCAGCTGTACTATTTAATGTTTCGTCTGCTCACGCTATCTCCCCATTCCTTCTCCTCTCTCATACTTCTTTCTCTTTTCTCTCCCTTCCTCTTCCCACTTCACTCTTCTTTTTATACTGTTCTTCCCACACTGTCTGCCCCCTTTCCCTCCATCTCTCTTTCCTCTCTCCACACCTCTCTCTTCTCCTTTGCTTTTCCCATTTTTCTTTTTTCTACCTCCCATCATTTATGCCCCCATGCTCTTCCTGCTACTCACTCTATTTCTTCTCTCCTCCCATCCCCTCTACCCATTTCACTTTCTACCCCTTTTCTCTTACTTCTATTTTTCCCTCAGCTCTCTCTCCTCTGCTTTGCCTCTATCTTACCTATATCTCTTGTGTTTCCTCACCTTTCCCACTCTGTTCTGCATCTCCTTTTCTTTTTCATCTCCCTGTCTTTCATCCCTTCTCCATGCCGTTATGCCCTGTCCCTTCATCCACATTTGCCCTTCTCATCACTCTTCCCTCTCTCCTTCATCCCCCCCCCCCCATATTCTTGGTCTCCCTTCCCCTTTGCCATGCCTCCATTCTTTCCTTTTGTCGCTTGTTCCAAACTCTCTCAACTCTCTCTCTTTTCTCTTTCACTCTGTTCCCCTATCTCTCTTCTCTATTTCTCTTAAGCCTTTCCTCTCCCCCCTCTGCTCCTCTCTCCACCTGTCCTGATGCCCATCTCTCTTTGCCTCCACTCTTCCACTTTCCTTTCTTTCCTCTTACTCCTCACACCTCTTTTACTCCCACTGCCTTATATATTTTTTTATTCTATGTTTTTTAAATATTTTTTATTTTTTTTCTGCAAACAACAAAAAAATACAGCACATCCACCAAAACCACGACCATAACAAAATCAAATTAAATATTGAGCAGCAAAAGGGAGAATAATATAAAGGCAAAAGTAAACATACACAGCAGAGGTGCACCGCACCAGAAAAACCTCAGTCCTCACCCCGTAAGAAAGTCCAATACAGGGCCCCATATCCTTTCAAAGATGTCCCCTCTGTCCTCATTACATAGTCTCAGTCTCTCCAAATGGAAAGTTTTTGCCAGTTCTCTCAGTCACAGATCATACGTAGGCACAGAGTCCATTTTCCACATTTGCAGGATTAACTTCTTAGCAATCACCATTCCAAACAATACAGCCATTTTTTCATACTTATTGGCTGAAGGTAGGGAGCTTGTTGCTCCAAGGATGGCTATGAGTGGGTCCTGTTCCCACTACTTCCCATAAGCCTCAGAGAAACTGTGAAAAATATTTTTCCAGTATGCATAAAGTTTACAACATGACCAGAATGAATGTGACAAGTTACGGTTCTTTTTATTCTATGTTTTGTTCAAAATCACAACCACAATCCCAAAAGGCTTGTGTTTGCAGGAGATGTAGCATACTTTCTTTTCACAGCAAACAATATTTCCAATGCAACAGCAAATCCAGAGTACAAAAAAAGAATATCACTGAATGAGGAGTGAGAACATGCTCTGCTGACTTTGTAGCCAAATGCTAACTCATTGACCATGGCTGGCACCAGTCCCACAACGTGTTGGCCTATAATGTCCTCAGGTTTTAAGTCATCGTCAATAAACAGCCCTACTGCTACCAAGCCAAACACAAATTAAGAAAAAGTTAATTGGGATTGCTAATATTAATGCTCCATCAAGCATGCCCCTAGTTAAATTAAGATGTTGATTATATCTTCCTGGAAATTGTGGGCTGTGATGGATCTTTAAGTACAATCCCTGCTTAGAGAGTTTGATGTTGAGTATGTGATTGATGTGGCTGGCCAATTAGAGCCTGCTAAGTGTAATTAGGCCCTCAGTATTGGGCATGTTGTCTTCAGAGTGGAAACTGATGTTGCTTCACTTATTTTGTCAATGGATTTCAAGGAACTGTGGAAACAGCATTGTTGATACCTCATCAATGTTTGAGGTGTCTGTTGTAGAGGTCCATGCCTTTAATGGATATGGAATGGATGGGGTATCTACTGCCCAGATCATGAGTTTTGTGCCAGGGTTGAGGTTTTGATCTGTGAACAAAATTTTTCTCAGACGGTCAAAGACTTGGGTGCTCTCAAAGAAGTAGTGGTGAATTTCATTATTGATGCCTGCCTTCATTGAAACGTGGCTCTTGAGAAACGGAAAGAGGTCTATATTTTCCAGGGTGCACATATTAGGAAACAGTAAATAATGGTGGGAAGAGAATCAGATATGATGTTCCAGCTATACTTCTTTAAAACTGATCATTTACTGTCTAATTTCAGTTGAAGAATGGGTGCTTGAATGTTTACAAAAGATTAAATACACCGTATCCCCACCCGATTCCACTTCATGAATTAGGCTTTAACTTCTACTTTAGGAAAAGACAATAAAGAAGTTGAGCAAACAAATCAGCCGAGGAAGTTAACCAAATAAAAAACACAAAATGCTGGCAGAACTCAGCAGGCCAGACAGCATCTATGGGAGGAGGTAATAACGACGTTTCGGGCCGAAACCCTTCATCAGGAGTGAAGTAACATGGGATAGTCGAGGGGGGATAAGAAGTGGGGGCAGGGATAAAGTAGAGAGCTGGGAAGTGATAGGCTGGAGGGAAATGGGCTAGGGGGAAGGTGGAGAATTATGGGAAATAAAAGAGAAAGAAAGGTAGGGCTGGGGGGAGAGATTATAGTGAGGGGGGGGAAAGACAGAGAGAAAGAGAACCAGACTAAAATAATAGATAGGGATGGGGGTGAGGGTGGGGGGCAGGGGTATCAAGGGAGGTCTGTGAGTTGGATGTTCATGCCGGCAGGAAGGAGGCTACCTAGGCGGGTGATAAGATATTGCTCCATTGACCTGCGTGTGGCCTCATCTTGACGGTAGAGGAGGCCATGGACAGACATATCGGAGTGGGAGTGGTCTGTGGAATTGAAGTGTGTGGCCACAGGGAAATCCCGCCACTGCTGGAGGACCGAGCGCTGGTGTTCGGCGAAACGGTCTCCCAGTCTGCAGCGGGTCTCCCCAATGTATAAATGGCCACATCGGAAGCACCGGATACAGTATATCACCCCAGTTGACTTGCAGGTGAAGTGGTGCCTCACCTAAAAGGACTGTCTGGGGCCTAGGATGGTGGTGAAGGAAGAAGGACGGTAGAGGAGGCCATGGACAGACATGTCGGAGTGGGAGTGGTCTGTGGAATTGAAGTGTGTGGCCACAGGGAGATCCTGCCACTGACGGTAGAGGAGGCCATGGACAGACATTTTGCCACATGAGGCCACACGCAGGTCGATGGAGCAATACCTTATCTCCCGCCTAGGTAGCCTCCTTCCTGCCGGCATGAACATCCAACTCACTGACCTCCATTGATACCCCTGCCCCCCACCCTCACCCCCATCCCTATCTATTATTTTAGTCTGGTTCTCTTTCTCTCTCTTTTCCCCCCTCACTATAATCTCTCCCCCCCAACTTTCTTTCTCTTTTATTTCCCATAATTCTCCACCTTCCCCCTAGCCCATTTCCCTCCAGCCTATCACTTCCCAGCTCTCTACTTTATCCCTCCCCCACTTCTTATCCCCCCCTCGACCATCCCATGTTACTTCACTCCTGATGAAGGGTTTCGGCCCGAAACGTCGTTATTACCTCCTCCCATAGATGCTGTCTGGCCTGCTGAGTTCTGCCAGCATTTTGTGTTTTTTATTTATTTCCAGCATCTGCAGATTCACTCGTGTTGCCGAGGAAATTAACCATGCAGTATTGTTTATTTCAGTGCCAAATTGTTCAAAACATAGTTTTGAAAGAGTGAAATGAGTTGACGACACTTCCATGTTGTTACACAGACTTTTGGAACATTACCAAGACAGTTCAATCTCATTTTTCGAAGTCAGAACCATAATTGGTCATTTCTGAAGAACAAGCTGTATTTTTTTTATGCTTTCCTGGCATGGGACCATACTGAGGTAAATGCTGTTACTTATCTATATGTTTCTCCCCAATGGACCATGACACTGACAGTACCAACTACTGATAGCGCAGATCCTTTGATGGTCCCAATACTCAAAACCCATTCCTTTTAAGGGCTTGATCCCTTGATACCCTGAAAGCCCAAACATATTAATCCCTCAATCTCTAAACCTTGGTAAATCTATACCTTCCCTTCCTGGCTCTAGATTTCATAAGGCTAAACCAATCCCCATCCACTCAATGTCACAATTCTCAGTCAACTGCCTGGCCTTGATTAGTGTACAAAGACTGGCTCCCTCCCACTCTCCTTCACCCCCTTCCCTCGAACAGACCTCAATGGAGATGGTGCATTTCTTTCACGGATTCAGTCACTCTCAATGCCATGGACATCAGTCATTAATGAATTTGAATTAAGGCCTGGATAGAGTGGATAATATGTTTCCACTAGTAGCAGAGTCAGGATCTGAGAGCACAGGGTCCGAATGAAGTACGTCCCTTTAAAACTGGGATTAGGATGGTGGTGAATTTGCGCAATTCATTGCCAATGAGGGCAGTTGAGGCTAAATCAGTTTAAGTCAGATATTGATCAGTTCTTGATTGGTAAAGGGGTTAAGGGTTATGAGAACAAATTAGGACATAGGGTTGAAAAACATCACCCATGATTAAATAGTGGAGCAGCCTCGGTGAGATGAATGGCCAAATTCTGTTTTTGTACCTATGGTCTTATGGTTTCCAATATATTAGAGAAATAGCCATTTTTAAATAGGAGCCTATATTGACCGGTGATTCTTGGATCTTATCCTCTCACCATCGGGACTCACACCCTTCATATCAGTAGGGTTGGATTATGTACAACCGAAAAAATACTCATACTGACCGGTCCTCCCTTACAAGGATATAGGTCTAGACATAGGAGACTGTAACAGTGGTGTACAAACAGAAGTAAAGTGAACCATTACATCTTAGCAACTGCTCTCATATATTACTGCCTGTAGCAAGAGTTCCTGCCTCAGAGGAGGCCACGTTAACTAGAGATGGTACCAAACACAACAGAATGAAACACAGGTAAACTGCTATTTGGAATCAGACATTGTCACTTTTAGACCAACATGTAACCAACGGCATGAGTACAGAACTTGAACGATGTAAGGGAAAGCTGCCATTCAGCTATAATGCTCAGTGTGAAGGCACCGTTCAATGAGAAATAGACCGGAGAACCGCCACCTGCCTCGCAGCCACTTAACAAACTTCCTTGATGAGGTACAGCAGTCTGTGCAACTGTGCTGTGCCAGCCTATTGTCTGTTACACCTGGCTGCAAGTAGATATGATACCAAATAAAATAAGACATTTCTCATTTGTACTTACATATTCACTGAAATATTTAATAAAGCTATTTGAATTTTAACATGAATTTAAAGTCAATTTAAGATACAGATCCTCATGCCCTTGAGTTTTGCAACTTTGTGTGAGTTTGTCATTGCCAGCAATTTGTCATGGTGTCTCCTGCGTGGCTGCAGTCTGCTTTCTAGAAGGTGATTCCCTCAGTGGAAGTGTAAACAGATGGCCTTGCAGACCTATGAGAAGCTCTTGCCCTGGAAAGCCCAGTTTCCCACAGCCACGTAAGGAAGCAGTCTGGAAGGGTGACTGCAGGGAACAGGTAAACATGCAGATTCAGAGGTTGTTGTGCCAGGTGACTTTGTGCCTTGTCTTGCTCCACGTCTTATTCCTTAAGTCTTCTGCTAGACTCTTAACTCATTGGTCAGTGCTTGAATACTTCCCTTTTAAGGAAATTCTAACTCCTCACAGTGCTGACCCCTGAATAGGTGCCTCCAACCACTTTCAACACTTAGAACAGAGATGAGGATGAATTTCTTAAGCTATAGGGTGGTGAATCTGTAGAATTTGTTGTCCCAAACACCTGTGAAGACCAACTTACTGGGTATATTTAAAGTGAAGGCTGACAGATCCTTGATTAGTAAGGGTGACAAAGGTTAAGAGCAGAAGACAGGAAAATGCCATTGAGAAGGATAATAGGCAGCCATGATGGAATGGTGAAACAGATGCGATGGGCTGAATGGCTTGAATCTGCTCTTATGTCTTACGTTTTGTGATCTCACTCTGGTGTTTCATCCTGCTTTTCCTCTCTCTTCAGGATCCCCTACTCATTCGTTCTTCCTCCTCTGAGCAAGATGAGGAAGAGGAGGATACCTCTGGCCTCTCACTGTGCAAAATTAGAATAAGGGATAGCAGGACTTACAAGATGTGGCATCTATGCATTATGTAAATGCAGTGACATCTATGTATTATGTAAATACAGCATGCAGATGTCTGTGATGCTGTGCACTGCCAGGGAATACTAACTTTGACAACAGAATAAAACAATGGAGCAATAACATAGCTTATTTAGGGTCCTGCCTGTATGTCCAGTTGTTTGACTGTGTGGCATCTCTGTCCACCAGTCTCTGTTTGGCACCAGTAAACCACAGCAACATTCTACATATTTTACTTCCAAATATACCTCTTGAATTACTGTCACTTTAGTCTGCAGAATATAATTTCCCTTTAACAATGTGCTTTTAAATCAACTTAATGGACTACAGATTTCACGATCTTCTGAAGGACTTGGTGGGCAAGGAGGTATGGCATGGTTCATCACCATGGTTGGAAGCAGGGCAGGAATGGGGGGTAGGGGGGGGCGACTCCAAGCCAAGCTGAAACACAGAAGAATGAGACTCCCTTCTACTAAGCATCTTGTTAGCAAACTTGCAGTTGTGAATAATGAAATTGAGGTCCAGAGAGCAAGATTGCTGTATTGGAGTGAAATGAGAGATTGTTGTGTTCTATGTGTAACTGAGACATGGCTTATTCCCAGCATGCCAGATACAGCGATCAGATCCGAAGACTTCTCAATTCACAGGATGATCAAACTGCTGATTCAGAAAGGGCAAAAGGCGGTGGCGTATGCTTCATGATAACTCTTGGTGGTGCTCTGATGTAGCAGTTTTATCAGACTTGGGTTTCCCCAAACTAGAAAAGCTAACGGTCAAATGCCATCTATTCTATTTACCTAGAGAGTTCTCCTCCATTATCCTGACGGCAGTTTACGTACTACCAATAGCTGACTATGATCAAGCACTTGAGATACTGCATGACGTCATCTCCAAACAAGAAACAGTCCTCTCGACACATTTCAAATCATAGTCAAGCAAACCCTGCCCAATTACTGTCAGCATATAACCTGTAGCACCCGAGGTCCCAACACACTTGACCACTGCTATACTAAGGTAACGAATGCCTACCATTCCATATCCAGACCGCATTTTGGTGAATCTGAACAGTTGGCTGTCCTTCTCCTACATGCGTACAGGCAGAGGCTAAACAGCAAAGCACCTGAGATTGGGACAACAAAGAGGTGGTCACGGGGAGGCAGAGGAGTGGCTAAGGGATTGCTTCAAGTCAGTGAATGGGACTTGATCTGTGGATCTGAATGAATAGACCAAGGTTGTCACAGACTTTATTAAAACAGTTGTGGAAGAGTATGTCCCCACAAAATCATTAAGAGTCTTCTCCAACCAGAAGCCTTGGCTGAACCATGAGATACACAGACTGCTGAGGGCCATAAGCATTCAAATCTGATGACCAGTTAGAAGAGGTCCAGGTATGATCTCTGGAAAGCCATCACTCTGGTAATTCCATACTAAACCTGAATTATGAAGGATGCTCGACAACCACAGCAGGGCTTGAATGCTGTTACCCCTTATAAAATAAAATCAAGCAACATAGACAATAAAAGGGCTTTGCTTCCAGAGGAGCTCAATGCCTTCAATTCTCGCTTTGACTGTCAAAACATGTAGAAACCTTCACAAACTCCCCCAAACCCCGATGACTTTGTGATATCAGTCTCTGAGGCCAACATGAGTGCATACTTCAGGAGGGTGAACCCACAGAAAGCATCCAGCCCAGACAGAGTACCTGGCCAGGTATTCAAAACTTGTGCTGATCAACTGACTGCAGTGTTCAGTGAGATCTTTAACCTCTCACTTCGACAGCCTGAGGTAGCTAACTACTTCAAGCATGCTTCAATTATTCTGGTGGCTAAGAAGAACATGATAAGCTGCCTCAATGACATCACCCAGTAGCACTTATGTCCACGGTAATAAATCTGTTTTGAGAGGTTAGTAATGAAACATTTCAAATCCTGCCTGAGAAGCAACTTGGATCTGCTCCAATTTGTCTACCAGAGCAACAGGTCCACAGCACATGCCACTTCATTAGCTCCTCACTTAACCATAGAATATCTGGACAACAAAAGTGTATAAATTAGTATGCTCTTTATTGGTTACACGATGTTCTTTATTGATTACGCCTCGGCATTCAAAACCATTATCTTCTTAAAGCTCATCAATAAACTTCAAGACTTTAGCCTCAACACCACCTTGTGTAATCAGATCCTGGAATTCCTCACTTGCAAACCCCAGTCAGTTCGAATTGGCAACAACATCTCCGCCAGAGTCTCCATCAGCACAGGTGTACCACAAGGCCGTGTGCTTAGCCCCCTGCTCTACTCACTTTACACTTACGACTGCGTGGCTAAGCACAGCTCCAATGGCATATTAAAGAACACTGATATCGTAGGCTGAATCAAAGATGGTGACAGATCAGAATTTAGCAGGAAGATTGAAAATCTGGCTCAGTCATGTAACCACAACTATCTCTTATTCAATATCAGCAAGACCAAGAAACTGATTATTGACTTCAGGAGGAGGAAACCAGAGGTCCATAAGCCAGTCTTCATTGGAGGATCAGGGGTGAAGAAGGCCAGTAACTTTAAATTTCTCATGTCATTATTTCAAAGGACCTGTCCTGGGCCCAGTATGTAAGTACAATTACAAAGAAAACATGACAGTGCCTCTACATACTTAGGGGTTTGTAAAGATTCTGCATGACATCTAAAAGTTCGACAAACTTCTTTCGATGTGTGGTGGAGAACATATTGACTGGCTGCATCACAGCCTGATATGGAAACAGCAATGCCCTTGCATGGAAAATCCTACAAGTAGTAGTGGATACTTCTCAGTCCATCACACGTGAAGTCCTCCCACCATTGAGCACATCTACGCGGAGCACTGCCACAGGGAAACAGCATCCATCGTCAGGGACCCCCACCACACAAGTCATCCTCTCTCCTCACTGCTGCCATTTGAAGTTCAGGAATCATAGGATTCACGTGACCAGGTTCAGGAACAGTTATTACCCCTCAACCCCTGAACCAAAGAGGATAACTTCACTCAATTTTACTTGCCCCATCATTGAAATATTCTCAAAACCTATGGACTCATTTTCAAGGACTCTTCATATCATGTTCTCGATATTTATTACTTATATATTTATTAGTATTATTATTATTTCTTTCTTTGTACTTGCACAGTTTGTTGTCTTTTGCACACTGGTTGAATGCCCAATTTGGTGCATCTTTCATTCATTCAATTATGGCTATCATTCTATTGTGGACTTATAGAGTATGCCCGCAAGAAAATGGTGGCATATATGTACTTTGATAATAAATTTACTTTGAACTTTAACAGTGCTCTAAGTGAGGCCACACCTTGTTGCCTCCTACCCGTCTGAAGGTGCTAACTGGGATGTGAATGGTAGTGTGAGGGTGTGAGTTGCATGGGAATGATAGTAACTTGTGGTGGGTCTCAAGAGAATGTGTGTGTGTGTGTGTGTGTGGGGGGGGGGGAGATACTGTGACCAGACACCATTCTCAGACACCTCTTCTACACTCTCCTAATGCTACTTTGCAGAGTTTCCTGGGATCCCTGTGGCATAGAATTGGCTTCTGAACTAGGTGAATCAATTAGTGGAGGAGCACTGATCTTCTCTCAGGTAGCATCTCTGTCAACCCTTGTCACCATTGTGTATACTTCTGTTGTATGCATTTCCTGGGGAATCATTCCTAGAAGCTGATGCCTTGTGGGATCAGGCCAAGAAAAGTCTGCTAAAACCATATAATTCCAGATCTGAAAAATACTATTTTTCTAACCTGAGTTTTCAGCCAAATTTTGCAAGTGTTTGTGAGAAAAACTGATGGGCATTAGCACTGTACATAGAACACATTTTTCACAGCAAATATACCTTATTCTGTATATACCTGTTATATCTCCTCTTGCGCCTCCATTGTTATGCTGCTGTTTGAGAGAGCTTGCTATGTGCAAATTGACTTCTATGATTTTTACATCACAACTAATGACTACAGTATCAGTAAGCTGTCAAGTACATTGAGTCATCAAGCTTGTGAAAGGTGTTATATAAACTGAAGTATATACAGTATATAACATGCATTGTGTTTAAATAACACTTCAGTGGCGCCAAGTGGCACAACGAAGAACTACAATAGAATTACATTGAATCTTCTGTCCATGATCTAATGGAGGAATGGGCACACGTTCTTCTATTTTAAAATTTATCCAAATTGATACATAATTTCCAGTATTTAAGACTCCTGGACCTGTCTTCCATTATTGATAATTGCTTGACATGTCATATCGACAGTATTGGATGAACTTTAACAGCCCTACAATAACTTGCTCTGCAAATTACTTAAGGCGACCTTAGTTATTTATGATACATCAATGATCTTCTCCGAGGATTGTCAGCTTGTCATGGTGGAGACGGTGGTGAGTTTCTGAGATCCCGAGGGTGATGCTGTCTGGTGGTTAAACATCTGCTTAGTTCCTGGTAGGATTACACATGGCGGTAAGTTTAAGGGCGAAAGGTTCCAGACAAAGATCCAACCAAGATGTCAACAGTGCAGTTGATGGAAGCTGATGGCACATCACAGTGGTAGCAAAGGTGGAGGAAGGCTGCAGCAATGAATGGTCCTCAGCCTTGTTGCATTCCATGCCACCAGACCCTAACTCTAGTCTGTCAAGACTGTGTGGTGGCTGCCCATGCATCCGCCTCCCCATGCTAAGCAAAATCATACACATGCTTTCTCCATTAAGGAAATCTATGGCAATATCCCAGTTATGTCGATCCCAGATTGGTCTCTACAGCCAACTGAGTACTTACCAATAGGTAATCTCTTTGGAGAACATCATACTCCACTCGAGAGATTGCACTACCATCAATGGTCACATTTTAAACAGCCACACACAGTAAACCTCAGTCAGGATAGAAACACACAGTAAACCTATTGGAGTAAACCTCAATCAGGACAGAAAATGCACAAATGTATATTTACTTCCTTACCAAGAGTTTCATTTATAAATAACCAGCTGTGATGTAAGGTTATTGGCCTATGACAGTTTTTCTCTCCACAGAAGATCCCTGACTGTTGGCCATTTCCAACATTCTCATTTGTTCCATATTTTCAGTAGTTGCCATTTCTGTTCTCATAGTTTATTTCTCCCCCTCTAATCACTCTCATTTATTTATTAACTAGATGGTACTAAAGGCTTTGTGCCATCTAGAGAATTTTGGTCTCCAAACTATTACAAATGATTCCTCTGTTCTCTGCATAATTTCATCCCTCTACAGCATGGGTTCCCAGGCTGGGGTCCATGGACCCATTGCTTAATGATATTGGTCCATGGCATTAAAATTTTTTGGAACCCCTGCTCTACAGCTGAGTAAAATTTTTCTTGCTTTTCCAGTTCTGATGAAGGTAATTTACCTGAAAGGTTAACTTTGTTTCTCTCTCCATTGATGTTGCCTGAACTGCTGAGTATTTCTAACACTTGATTTCAGGTTCCAGCATCTGCTTTTTTTTTTGCTATATCATGCAGTACTTGCTTTGTAATCACTACAGGATTTTAAAACTTTCCCTTTAGTGCATGCATCATGCAATCTTATTGAAACTGCTTTTTGTTTGGAAAGAATGAAAAACTTCAAATAGTAGTGATGATGTGCATCACCATTCAGTGTTCTTTTGAACCTCCTCACTGAAATATCATGTCTTCCTGATTAAGAAAATACACAACCCACTCACAAGAAACAAGCTTTTAACAGCAACCTCATGGGAAAGTAAACCATCTTTCCTTTTGTCACAGAGTCAGGTGCAGATAACCTTGAACAGCCCTCATGAATCCAACAGATTTCTGAACTTCTGCAAAGCATAAAAAAAATCTTTTTCCTTGGATTGTTTTCTCTGGAGAGACAGAGACTGGGGGATAACCTGATAGAAGGATATAAAATTATTAGAGACACTGATTGGGTAGAGAGAGTCTTTTTCTTGGGATGGAACTGTCAGATACTAGACAGCGTAGATTTAAGGTGAGAGGGGGCAAAGTTAAAGGAAATTTGTGAGGCATGCTCTTTTTAAGAGTGCTGCGTGCCTAGAATGTGCTGTAAATTGGTAGAAGCAGACACAACAGCAACATGAACTGGTAAGAAATGGAGGGATTAGACCATGTGCAGCAAGTTAGGATTGGTTTAGATTGACAGCATAGCCAACGCAGATATCAAAGGGCCCATTCCTGTGCTGTCATGCGCTGTTCTACATTTTAGTTCTTTGCCTAGAGTATTACAGTGATGGACCTGCTGTACGTGCTGTTGGGAGTATGTGGAGACAGCCTGAAGGCAACAGGCTTGTCTAAAGAGAGGATGAAGGAACGGTTTCCAAAGACCCCATTCCTCAAACAGCATGATGGAAACCTTGCTCCATACCCAGTGCATCTGAAAACTGATGATGGAAGCTGAATCATTAGAATGAATTAAAGTGGAGGTGGAGGTGGGTAATTATTGGAGTAGAGATGTATGGGAACTAGCACAGTGGAGTTAACACCAATGTAGATCAGCCAATATCATACTAAATGGAGCCAGATTGAAGGGCCTAGTGGCCTATTCCTGCTCCTATCTTTGCATGTGCTTGTGACCATTTTGAGGGTAGTGGTAACTCAGAATTATCACCCTCTACAGGCAGAGCTCCAATCACAGACCCATGGTTGTAGATGTTAGGGTCTCTATCAAGCCAAACAACTCAGTCGCCAGAGACTAATATGTGCCACACCACACACTTTTCAGCTCAGCACTGCATAAGACACATGCTGTCTACTCAAGGAAATGGATCCATCTCCTTATCCTTGAATACATAGCAGCAGACTTTGCGGGCACTCAGAAATGCGACTTCCTCAGAGTTAGGGAATGCTAGAATGTAATAGATTTTGCTAAACAAGGTATCATTTCCTTCCTTATTTCCTCAGTCATGTTGCAGAGGCACTAGGGTATTAAAGATGATATAGTCCCTGGTTGACCAGGGGAACCATATAGATCTAGAACATGTCTCTTTTCAACATTGTCTGCTGTGTGGTCCACAACCTCATTGTTACAAAGACACAATGCTAACTTGCTGATCGAAACTGAAATGGCAATAGCAGGAGGTGGAGGAAAAGGTTATGTTAGTAGATAGTGACAACCTGCCATGATGACTCTCCAGTAGGTATTAGGCAACCACAACGCCATAAATGCATAATTATAAATTGCATGGCAATTCCCAAATTCTACCAAGGAAGTATTTTGAAACCCTACCATCAGGAACTTAAATCACCAGCAACAACTAAAATGGCTTCTGCAGCTGTATGTGGAATATTCCAAGGTCACTTTAACCTTGACAATACATTCAAATACTTGAGGAGCCCAATACAGATTCAGATGGATGTGCTTTGTGTGGTGTCTGATCTTCTAGAGACCTTAGAACTTTCTGCAGGGCTTTCAGCAGAGTTTGAGCCCAGTTTTGCCTGTGGGAATGTAGTGGGCATCTCTCCAACAACAAAAAAATCACATTTGAGAAGCATTGATCTCGCTGAGAATCAAAGATAATTAAGTCCTATATCCTTCAAAGTAGCACACACCAGAAAGAAAATATACAGAAAAATTTTTTACCTCCCCAAGTAAAGAAGTTGAACTTCAATACATCAACATTACATATTGTATCAAAACAGCATTAATCCATTTGCTTCCTCAGATGCAGGCCTTCCTGTTAGAGTCTGCTGGTATCACCACACTTGGTTGCCTAACTGGAAGCTTTGTCAGAAAGAAGACATACTGTAGCACAAATGCAATGCATACCAGAAAATGCAAATGAGCACAAGATTCACCCATTAAGCTAGGACATAAGGTAGCTGCCTTGTTATTCAAATACAGAATGGTTACATCCAATGGCTGTGATATTGAATGTCAAGATCTTGTCAAAGATCCATTTCAATAATAAGAAAATGTCTTGAACAGTCATAGCTTTCAAGTAGGTATAATCTGTTAATATTGCACATAAAGTGATTGCAAAATTGGCTCCAAGATCTCCACATTTCTCAGTATACCTCCTGCATGTTCATGATGCCATATGCTCCAGAACTGCTAATGTGACTTATTATACCGCACAAGCACAGCTCTAGATCTGGAAGACGACTGATCAGCAATCTCAGGCTGATTTCATAATAAAAATCTTTCTGAATCACACCCATTCAGGGCTGTTAGTTACTGAGGAATTGACGGTTAGGTTAAACCCTTACAATGGAGGAGATGGCAAGCAGAAGGCTGAGCACAGCAGCTATAAGTCAGTTAGAGACTTCACCTTCTCTGACCTGCTGAGCTGTAGGGCAAATACAGAGTCAAGGGTGACATTAGAGGAAATCACATAGTGTATTTTGAAGAGGTTGACATATTCTTGTTCCAAAGAGTCATTAGCAACTTTCTGGTTCAGGACACCAGATGACCTTGTAAGGATACATCACTGCCATTTGTCCTGAGACCTATGCCAAATGGTGGTTCCAGTGCTTTGATGGCAGCAGACTGGATGGAAATACTGGATCTATGCACTGGACAACCTCCATCTGTGCTGCTGTCAACCACTTCCACATGGCTGAATCTATGCCTGCTGGCAAAGAGGTGCCCACTACTATCCGACAGGCACAATTTGGCTCAAAACTTTGCTGAAAGGCCTGCAAAAAGTCAGAGAAAGAATGATCCATGCTTCTTAAGATCTTGAGCCGATCTGACGTCACATAAAGCAAATCTGCATGAATTTGCAATATCCACCTCATATATTAGAAACCTCATCTGAGACATTCAGAGCTGAACTGGTATGAGATCTTGCTTTCCTGCATTGACACACTCATCTCTCCTGCTCTCAAAACAGGCTGTAGTTTGCTTGTTTCATGAGAAACAACTGACTCTAAGCTACCCTCTAGTGCAAGGGTTCTGAACTCTTTTATGCCAAGGACCAACACCATCCAGCAAGGGGTTTGTAGACTCCAGGTTGGGAACCCATGCTCTAGTGAATGAGATGTCAGGTCTGTTCTGAGCTGCAGTTGGAGATGTCAAGAACAACTATAAACTTTTCTTCCTCTTGCTCACCTTGGTGAAGGCACAATAAACAGGGGCACTTCTGAAGCAGAAAACACAATGAAATGAGGGAAGGAGGGATCTGAAGGATAAAATTAACTGAATGTGTGCTAACAAGTGGCTCTTTCCATTGGTTCCTGATCCTGAAACAGAGATAAGCACTATGTCAGTCACCCTTTCCTCCAACCTAGTAAGACAATGGAACTGAAAAGGGACCCTGCCCAAATATACATTTTAGCTGTAAATATCAAAGTTCAAAGTAAATTTAATATTTATGTACATTTATGGCACCATATACAACCCTGAGATCTATTTTCTTGTGGCATATTCAATAAATCCATAACAGAATCAATCAAAAACCAGACGAACTTGGGTGTTCAACCAGTGTACAAAAGACAACAAGCTGTGTAAATACAAAAAGCAATAAATATTGAGAACGTGCAATGAAGAGTCCTAGAAAGTGAGTCCATAGGTTGAGGCAACATTTCAGTGGTCAAGAACCTAATGGCCGAGGGGTAATAACTGTTCCTGACCTGGTGGTGTTGGCCGTGAGGGAATTAAAATATGGAAGGAAGTATTGAACTCGAATGAGTCGAGAACTTGGAAACAGACAAACTCAGGGTCTGCATCTGCCCTGAGTGACTCAGGCTGGTTACTGGTTTGGTAACTGATTTAAAACAAAGCGGGTTAAAGTACCATCAGTTACTAGTTGTCATTTGCAGAAGTGGGCAATAAATGGATGCAGGCTTGGACCAGAGTGATTAAGAAGGTGTTATAGGTTAGTCAAATGCCCCATAGCCAATAACACTGAAATGCAACATTTGAACTGATAAGGAATGAATATAAAAGCAGAGACTTCAAATACAAAGTAGCGATAATTTCGAAGATTCACCATTGCTAGGAAGAATCTCTATGCCAGGGGCTGGGAGAAGACGGATTGATCATCTGGCAAATGGAAGATCCCCTGTTTTGATGTTATAAATTGGAAAAGTGGTCTGAGTGAGTATTGGTACAGAGGAAACAGTAGAATTCATGTTCTAAATTGTTGGCTGAGGGCAACAGAGTTATGTTGTTCCATGGGCAGAGACAATAAAGTGCGAACTTCAATTAATTTAGAGTTGCAAACTGACTTTCCTAACCTAGTTCCAATGATGAATAGTCAACAGTGGTGTGAGTCCTGATCTACCTTCTTCCTGATTGCAGCAATGAGATGAGCACTGTCCTGGGTTTGTGAGGTACCCCTGATGATGAATGCCACTTTCCTGCGAGAATGCTTTGTGTCGATGTGCTCAATAGTGCAAAGGGATCCAATTGTGATGGGTTGGGCTGTATCCACTACTTTTTGTGGGATTTTCTGTTCATGCAATGCAGCCAGTCAATATACTCTCCACTACACATTTATAGAAGTTTGTCAAAGTTTTAGGTGTCATGCCCAGGAAAGGTTCTCTGAAACTATAACACCAAGGAATTTAAAGTTGTTGACTCTCTCCACCTCTGATCCTCCAATGAGGACTTACTCATGGACCTGTGATTTCCTTCTCTTGTAGTCAATAATCAGCTCCTTAGTCTTGCTGACATTGAGTTGTTATGGCACCACTCAGCCAGATTTTCAATCTCGCTCCTATATACTGATTCATCACCACCTTTGATTCAGCCTATGGTAGTGTGGTCACCAGCAAACTTGAATATGGTTTTGGGCTGTGCATAGCCACACAGTCCTAAGTGTAAAGCGAGCAGAGCAGAGGTTTAAGCACACAGCTTTATGGTGCACCTGTGCTGATGGAGATTGTGGAGGAGATGTTGTTGCCAACCCAAACTGACTGGGGTCTGTGAGTGAGGAAATCAAGGATCCAGTTGCACAAGGAAATATTGAGGGCAAGGTCTTAGCGCTTTTTGATTAGTTTTGATGGGATAATGATATTGAATGCTGTAGTCAAAAAAGAGTATCTTGATATATGCCTCTTTGCTGTCCAGATGTTCCAGGGTTGAGTGAAGAGCCAATGAGATAGCATCTGCTGTGTACCTATTGCATTGGAAGACAAATTAGAGCGGATCCAAGTCACTTTTCAGCCAGGAGTTGATATGTTTCATCCCCATTCTCTCAAAACACTTCATAATTGTGGACGTACGTGCTACTGGATGCTAGTTACTGAGGCAGGTTACAACGTTCTTTTTAGGCACCATTACATTTGAAGCCGGCTTGAAATAGATGGGTACGTCAGACTGCCGAAGCGAGAGGTTAAAGATCTCAGTGAACACTTAGCCTGTTGATCAGCACAGGTTTTTAGTAATTGCCCAGGTACCTCGTCTGGACCGGATGCTTTTTTGTGGGTTCACCCTTTTGGAACTGCTTCTTATACTTCAGCCTCAGAGACTGAAATCACAGGAACATCGGGGGCTGTGGGAGTTTGTGATGGTTCCTACATATTTTGACGGTCAAACAAGCATAGAGGGCATTGACCTCATCTGGAAGCGAAACCCTGTTGTCAACCAAGATGTGCACACCCCTTGCTATAAACCTTAGTCCAGCGGTACTGGAGGACAAAGTTCATGCACTCTGCTGTATGTCAAGACAACATATTTATTTAAGGGCAAAGGAATTTCATGGATGACGTCCTAAAAGGTTTTAAAGTAATGATGGCAGAAAATGAAAATTTTGGGTTGTGTAAGCATCTGAACTCCTGCAGAATTTCAAAATCAATTCAAATGTTATACCAAGGTTAAAATTTGATACAATTTCTGAGTAACCATGGTAACAGTGTACGTAGCCATTGCTACATTCTCCAAATGATTCTTTTGCCCAGAGTCTGTCAATTGCAATGAACTAAAATGTTCTGGTGATGGTAGCCAGGGGAACCTATCTATTGACAGGTTTTCCTGCGATGGTTCACTGGCACCATTCAAAAGCTGTTTTCTTTTTGGGAGTCATGGATGTCACAAAAAATTCACTTCTTGAATTCTGATACTGATAACACAGAGCTTCATCTATGATTTGTTGTGTTCTCATTGGAAGATTGCTTCTTTTCATTCTGGGGCCTTTTATATACCAGTGACTTCCGTTGTGGGCTGCTGTGGCGAGCAAAAACAGCCTATGGCTATTGGTCAGCTGATAACCAATCCCAGTCTGACTTTCACTGATTGGTTGTTGTTCCAAACAACATCTTGAATGTTCTTGGGTAAACCATCTAAGTAGTCATGCTATGTGGTGCACTGTTGAATATTTGTAGCTGTGTGGCTTTACTGAATAAAATTTGTTTAGTGTTCTGGCTTTGTTCTATCTCCTGGCTTCAGGTCCCAATGGTTATAAAACACTACAGCACAGTACAGGCCCTTCAGACCTCCATGTTGTGCCGACCCATATAATCCTTAAAAAAAAGTACTAAACCCACACTACCCCATAACCCTCAATTTTTCTTTCATCCATGTGCCTGTCCAAGAGGCTCTTAAATACCCCTAATGTTTTAGCCTCCACCACCATCCCTGGCAAGTCATTCCAGGCACTAACAACTTTTTGTGTAAAAAACTTGCCCCTGATGTCTCCCCTAAACTTCCCTCCCTTAATTTTGTACATATGCCCTCTGGTGTTTGCTATTGGTGCCTTGGGAAACAGGGTACTGACTATCCACCCTATCTATGCCTCTCATAATCTTGTAGACCTCTATCAAGTCCCCTCTCATCCTTCTACACTCCAAAAAGAAAAGTCCCAGCTCTACTAACCTTGCTTCATATGACTTGTTCTCAAAACCAGGCAACATCCTGGTAAATCTCCTCTGCACCCTCTCCATAGTTTCCACATCCTTCCTATAATGAGGTGACCAGAATTGAACACAATTAGGTGAGCAAACACAACAAGTTGGTGACGAGGATCTGTATTACATAGACATGGCAATTTCAACAGAAGACTTGCGCACAATTCTACAGCAGCAAGCGCACTTTGAGGCAGCCTAACTGAAGTAAATCAAAACCTTGACAGACAGGTTATCAGCATGTCCAATGACATCTATGTCAAACACTGAACAGAACACGTGAGTCAGTTGTGCATCCATTCCCAACTTCAAGTTCGATGCCACTTTGGGAGTTACATTTGAATCCATGTTTAAATACTATGAAGATACTTTTTGGGTCGAGTTCGCAAATAAAGACAATTTGTAAAAGACATGCACTCTGCTCCACAAATTGGGTATTGCTGAACGTGAACATTATTTCAACTTTCAATGTGACCTATCATTTGATGAAACTGTCTAACAGCTAACAAGCATTTTTGGAGAGCAGTCAACTCTTTTCAGTGTTCACTACCATTGTCTAAAACTCATTAAACATGATGCCAATGACTTCATTTGATGAAACTGTCCAATACCTAACAAGCATTTTTGGGGAGCACATACTCTTGTACATACTCTTCCGTCAACTCTTTTCAGTGTTTGCTACCTTTGTCTAAAACTCGTTACACATGATGCTGATGACTTCACAACGTATGGCCATTCAACTACAACTTGATATGGCATCAGGTATCACCATTATCTCCAAGCATATGTGTTGGGCACTTGGGTTTCCACCAGTCAAAACAATCCTCTGAGTGGAACCTTCCGGCTCATTGGCAAATTGCACTGCAAGGGTGAAGCTGAATGATAACCAGGCCAAAGGTATGTGCTACCTAATAGGCCAGTCTGAATGTTCTTGGCACTAACTGGATGGACAAATTTGATCTCTGGTGCATCCCTGTGGATGAGGTCTGTACGAAGCCGCTGGCCATCCAAACCATCAATACATGAGGTCCTACAACAACAACTGCAACAGCTTGATGCAGCAGTGTTTCAAGATGGTTTAGGTCGCAGCACAAAACTGCAAGCAGAACTCCATCTCCATCCAGACACAAAGCCAGCCTTCTGTCATAAACAACCGTACCATACACAGCCTTACCAGTTGTGGAGCAAAAGCTAGATTGCATGCAAAAGCCACTGTGATCAAAGCTGTCAAATGCTCTCACTGGGCAGCTCCAATAGTCGTCATTAATTAAGCCAACGGTGCAGTGAGGTTGTGTGCAAACTTCTCAACTGGCCTCAAAGAGGTTCACACACCAGTACACGTTACCAGTACCCGCAAATCTCTTTGCAAAATTGAATGATGGTCTTTATGAAGTTGGACTTGGCCAAAGCCTATTTCCATGTAGAAATGGCAGAAAATTCAGAAGAGATTCTAACCAACAACACATAAGGGGTTGAGTTCCTTCCTCCATCTGCCTTTTGAAGTAAAGGCAGTTCTTACAATTTTCAACAGCTTATGGACACCACTGACTGATATTGATGGGTGTTGCCACTTAGCTCAATGACATCATTGTGATGTATGTCCATCATCGTGATGGACATGCACCAGAGAAAGCTATGCCAACGCCTGAACCACATTTTGAACAAACTACAAGACTTTGAGCATGAGATGCAACCTCCTGATGTTTTCACAGATGAGCACAGTGATCGCCTGGATCCCAAAAACATCACTGCCATCTTAAGGAAGCCTCCACCATCATATGCCAGCACCTCACAATCATTTTTGGGCATGATCATCCATTATTCAGCATCCCTCACAGCAATGCACTGGCTCAACAAGGGTGCCATGCTGAAATGGTTCAAACAATAGCAAGAGGCTTTTGATCAGGTGAAGAATATGTTGTTGTCTGACCTTCTCTTGATGCATTTCAACCTAGAGCTGCAAATTGGTATCGTGAGGCTTGCATTGAACTATGGGGTGGGTACATCATAAGGGATGTATCCAACTATGCAGTGGATGCTGTCACATCCTATTGCTTTCCTGATAGTTCCAAATTAGTTATCATGCATGTAGCCAAAGCACAGACTGCAGCAGAAAGGAACTATAGACAATGGAAGAAGGAAACTTTGGGAATCAGGTTTGTGGTGGAAAAATTCCACAAAGTGCTTTATGGCAGATGATTCACACTCCTGACTAATCATAAGCCACTGTTGTCCATCTTTGGGCCTAAGAAAAGCATCCCAGTATGTACAGAGCCTACAAAGGTGGACAACAATGTTATTAGCCTACAATTTTGAAGTCAAGTACAGATCAACCCAGGAACTTGGTCAGACCAATGCCCTCTCCAGACTTATAAATCAGGAGGTTACTGGAAATTAAAACATAGCCATGGCTGTGATTTCAGTTGACTGCAAGGTCCACCTCATGTTTAACTGCTGCCTAATGTTTGGAGATAGAACAGTGATTCCATGAACATATCTACTAAAAGCACTAAAGCAATTCCACCATGGTGAGCCAGGCATCAATCTAATTAAAGTCCTGGCAAGAAGCTTTGTGCACTGGCTGACCACTGATGAAGTTATCACATCTGCATGTAAACAATGACACCAGAACCTTGTGGCAGCAAAGGATCCAAGTAGAAGCAATCCACAGCCATGGCCTCAGGCTACCAATCTTTGGAGTCAAGTACATATTGACTTAGTTGCCCATCAACGAGTGTAACTACCATAACCTGGCCGACATCTATTCCAAATGGCCAGGAGTATTACTTATTAAGTCAACAATGACAGAAATGTCTCTTCCTAACAATGACACCCAATTCTGTTCACAACAGTTTGCTGCATTCTGCAAGGATAGTGGACTTATCCACATCCGCTCATCTCCATATCCGCTCCCCTCCACATCCACTCACCTCCCCCCCACCCACTGTATGATCCACAGTCCAACAGCCAGGCAGGGAAATTTGTAGATACCTTCAAACAGTCATTTTTGAAATCAAGAATAGAAGGAGCATCAGCCGAGGCTCTCACTGACTCTGCTAATGTACTGAACTTCACCGTATCGAGGCCTCGAGAAGTCTCCTGCTGCAGCGCTTTTGGGAAGGAAAGTGTACACAGCATTGGATGCAATGCTGCCAAAGTGTCCAATATCCAAGGCAGCAGATGGTGAGGTGCAAAAGACGGTCATACAGACCTTGGTTGATGGGTGGCCCTTCAATCTCAGAACTGCAGTGTGGGCCAGATAATATCGCAAAAGCATGGCCCATGGGTACCAGGTCAGATCGTCAAACAAATGGGGAAAGTGCTCTACAAAGTTATTGTAGACGGACATCCCTGGCATTGCCACATCAACCAGTTGTAGTTACATGCTGCTGAAGGCACACCAGGTTCATTGCACAGACTATCAGACACAGAACCTGACTTTCATCTCCTCCCGGAAAGGTTAGATTTGCCCACACCGAACCAACTACCAGTATCAGCACAGCCACAAGCAATGTTGCCACAAGGAAACCATAGCTGCAACCACTAAGAAGGACTGATCACCAGTGCACACTGGCTGCTCCAATCAAATCCAAATCAACCCTCAACTCAAATCGCACAGGCAATCATCTTCAAGAGGGAGGTGTTACAGTGACCAACTTCCAGGTTGACAACCCAGGCTGACTCTCACTGATTGGCCGTCTCAAATGTTCTTGTTTAAATAGTCACACTTTGGGATGCACTGTTGTATTTTTGTAGCTGTGTGGTTTTACTGAATAAAGCTCATTTCATGTTCTGGCTTTGTCTTATCTCCTGGCTTCCAGTCTCATCAGTAGTTATAGGCAAGTGAACACAACAAGGTCATCAGCTACATCACTTTGTTTGCTTCGGATTTTCAATGCTCGTTGCTAAAACTGAAGATGCTGGTTTTGCACCCATCACTGAGAATGGCAGGTCTCAAGATCATGGTTACATGGTTACAAGAACCATTACGTTTCAAGCATGATAAGTCTAAAGCACGTGAATATCTTCCATTGCAAGTGCACCACGCGACATATTAGGAAAGGAAGCAGGTGTTCAACTGGTGCGAATATGCAAATAAGTGGTCAAACATCTAATTTAAGGTCCCTGCTTCATGACTGAGGCTGCCAAGCATCATTATGAGCTAGACACAGGGACTGACTGACATCAGAATAAACTATCTGAATGTATAACAGGGAGGAGCAGTACTGTTAATTCTGATCTTTCATTAAATGAATGATTTTAAGGTACTCCTCTCATGACTCAGGCCTAACTTGTTCTCTGTCATTCTTATGACTCCGATCCCTAGGACCCCTGCTTTGAGTCTAGCCCACTTATCTTAAGCTTAAACTTAGATTATCCACCGCACTGTGCTGACAGGCTCCCGTGTCTCACTTCCTTCATTATAATGTGGCCTGAGGCCGATATCTGGAAAGCTTTTGGCCTCATCAGTCAGGTGCTGGGGTACAGGGAAGTGCTCATTGCTAACTCACTGGTTCAGTATAAACTCCAAGGACAATACATTGATAAATGTCACCAGCAATCGCTGCTTACTAAACACAGTATTTTTAGTTATCAGTTGATAATTCATTAACATTATCACTGATGTTTCCAATCTTATTCTTTAAACGTCGTTGGTGTCATGACTGCTTAATGTGGTTAAAAGTAAATATCTCGAAAAGTGAGGACCTTTAATTCAACCGCAACACAATTCTGAAAATGACAATTGTTTAAGTGCAACTTTGTGCAAAATCAAATGCAAAATCTGTTCCAGAAATCATTGCAGCATGAGCTAATCGGCTAAACAGGTACTGTAAGCTGAAAGAATGAGGCGAGGTAGCAATCCACCTCCCACAAAAAGCTGCCACCTACAGTTGTGGTCACAGAAATTCCCATCGTTCCACCATGAGCACAAGCAAATATTTCACTGATGTGTTAGTACACAATATATTACTACTTTCCAAATCTGTTTCAAAGGGGATTTCCCCACCATGTAAATGAGTTTAACGGAACAATTAATGTAAGCAGTTCCCCGTCACTGCTCACTAATGTCCACATTCATTATTTGCTAATGACTATTGGCTATTAACTATTTTCATGAAACAATCCCTAACATGTTACCATCATGAACTATGTGAATTAAATCTAACACTACAATTAATTCTACTTTTCCAAACTAATGCAAAGTGAGGATGTTTTGAGCAGAAAGTTGAAGGACACTAACACCTGGAAAATGTAAACACAAGAGATTCTGATGATGCTGGAAATTCAGAGCAATACACCGTAAATGCTGGAGGAACTCAGCAGGTTAGGCAGTGTTTATGGAGGAGAATTAACAGTCAATGTTTCAGACTGAGACCCTTTCTGTTTATTCCTCTCCATAGAAGCTGCCTGACCTGCTGAGTCCCTCCAGCATTTTGAATGTGTAACACCTGTAAAATCAGAATTTTTGAAATTTTGCACACAATTTTGCTCCTTCTTGCTTGTAACCATCTAAGTCCTCCCGGACAATGAGTGTCCAACATACATACAGCCCATACATACGAATGAGTGTTTTGTAGACTAGTGGGATGGATTTGCCTGTTGCTATGGGGTTGCAGGCATCTTCTGTCATATGGAAACTTGTTCATGCAGGAACAGAACCCTGCTGTAACGTTGGGGATATCTGAAATTAAATGGTACACACTGGAACCTGTAGATTTAGAAAAGAGCGATTTTACACCGTTCTCATTGAGCAGTGTATATAGTCTCATAAGACCATAAGATATGGGAGCAAAATTAGGCCATTTGGCTCAACATGTCTGCTCCACCATTTTGTCACAGCTGATCCATTTCCTTCTCAGGCCAAATCTCCTGCCTTCATGCCCTGACTAATCGAGAATCTGTCAACCTTGGCCTTAAATATACCCAATGACTTGACCTCCACAGATGCCTTTGGCTATGAATTTCACTGATTCACCCCACTCTGGCTGAAGAAATTCCTTGTCATCTCCATTCTAAATGTACATTCCTCTATTATGGAGCTGTGGTGGTCTTAGACTCCCCTACCATTGCAAATATCCTCTCCACATTCACTTTCAACATTTAATAGGTTTCAATGAGACTCGCCCACACATTCTTCTAAGTTACAGTGAGTATAGACCAAGAGTCATCAAACATTCCTCATATGATAAACCTTTCAATCTCAAAATCATTTCTGCGAACCTTTTTTGAACCCTCTCCAATGTCAGCAAATCTTTTCTTAGTTAAGGGGCCCAAAACTGCTCACAATACTCCAAGTGAGGACTCACCAAAGCCTTATAAAGCCTTAACGTTACATCCTAGTCCTCCCAAAAAGAATGCTAACATTATATTTGCCTTCATCACCAGTGACTCCATCTGCAAATTAACCTTTAGGAAATGCTACATTAGAGCTCCCAAGTTCCTCTGCAGCTCAGACTTTAGATTTTTCTCTCCATTTGGAAAATAATCTACGCTTTTATTTCTTCTACCAAAGTGCATGACCATACACTCCCTGACACTGTATTCCATCTGCCACTTCTTTGTCCATTCTCCTAATCTGTCTAAGTCCTTCTGTAGCCTCTCTACTTCCTCAAAACTACCTGCACCTTTATCTCTTCTTATCATCTGCAAACATGGCCACAAAACCATCAAGTTCATCATCCAAATCATTGACATATAACAGTATCGCTCTGTAAGGTTTCACTGCTAATGTAATGGCCTTTCTGTAATGTTTCACTGCTGAGGTAATGGCTTCTCTGTGGCAGCAATGTTTGGGCTTTGGCTAGAGATAACGGGGGCTTTGGAATGTATGCTAGCCAATGAGCGGGATGTTGTTCTTTCTTGTGGGTCTGGGAGCAGGGAGAGAGGAGGAGAGAAGACATGAATGGAAAGAGTTGGTAGACCACCGGATGAAGTAGACTTTGAGTGAGGGTCCGAGAGTTGGCTAAGCCTGCAGGATGTCGACAGGGAACAAATGATCGGAACCATAAGTTCTAACATTGCCCATTAGACTGTTTCATAAGAATTTATTTTCTTACTTTTGTTTCTTTACAAACCATATAGTCAAATTAAGAATGATAAAGCTCAATCATTTAATTGCATACTGTGTACAGTTTGTTATTTCATGGCACTGGTTTGTAACAGGGAACACATCACGCAGCATCCACCTAAACAAGTTTTTTTAAGTTTGGTCAGGCCAAGGGCCATCTTCCCTAAATTAAGCTGCTAGCCAAACTGAGAGTTACATAAGATATAAAGTTGATGTCCCAACGAAGATTCCTGTGGAACACTACTAGTCAGCAGCAGCCAACCATTTATTTCTATTCTTTACCTCCTGCCAATGAGCTCCTGCTTTGTCCATGCCAGTAACTTCACTGTAATTACATGTGCTCTTAATTTGTTAAACAGACTTACAGGTATATATGGCACCTTGTCAAAGGCCTTCCTAAAATCCAAGTACACACCATCAACCTTTGTCTATCCTGCTTGTTATTTCTTCAAATTCCAACAGATGTGTCAAGCAAGATATTAGCTTAAGGAAATCATGCTGACTACGGACTATTTTATCACATGCTTCCAAATATCCTGAAACTAACTGGCCTACATTTCCCTTCCTTCTGCCTCTCTCCTTTCTTGAAAAATTGAGTCACTTTGCAATTTTCCAGTCCTCTAAAACCATGATTCTTGAAAGATGATTTCTAATGCCTCCACAATCTCTTCAGCCAACTGTTACAGAACCCTGGAGTTTGATCCAGATGACTTACCTAGTTTCAGACCTTTCGGTTTCCCAAGCACCTTCTCCCTAGTAATGGCAACTTCACACACTTCTGCCCATTAGCACTCTCATGTTTCCAGAATACTAGTGTTTTTCACAGTGAAGACTGATGCAGAATTCTTATTCAGTTCATCCGCCATTTCCTTGTCCCCCATTAGTACATTTCCAGCAGCATTTTCCAGTGTTCCCAACATCTACTCTCACCTCTCTTTTGCACTTTATATATTTGAAGGATCTTTTTGTATCCATGTTAATACTATTGGCTAGTTTATCTTCGTATTCCATCTTTTGCTTCCTTATAATTTTTAGTTGCCTTCTGTTGGTTTTTGAAAACTTCCCAATTCTCTAACTTTCACAATTTTTTGTTCTGGTATATACCTTCTCTTTGTATTTTATATAGGCATTGACTTCTCTTGTCAGCCATGATTGCATTATCCTGCCTTCAGAATACTTCCTTGGGATCTATATATCCTGCGCCTTCTGAATTGTCCCGGAAACTGCAACCATTTCTACTCTGCCATCATCCCTGCTAGCATTCCCTTCCAATCAACTCTGGCCAGCTCCTGTCTCATGCCTCTGTAATTCCCTTCACTCCACTGCAATACTGAAACATCTGCCTTTAGCTTCTCCTTCTCAAATTGCAGGGTGAATTCTATCATATTATGATCACTGGCTCTAAGGGTCCCTTTACCTTAAGCTCTCTAATCATTGCACAACACCAGTCCAGAATAGCTGATCCCCTATTGGGGTTAACCATGAGCTGCTCTAAAAGCCATCTCATAGGCATTCTAGAAATTCCCCTTGTTGGGATCCAGCGTCAACCTGATTTTCCCAATCTACCTACATATTGAAATCTCCCATGATTATCGTAACATTGCCCTTTTGACATGCATTTTCTATCGCCCATTGTAATTTGTGTATCACATCTTTACTGCTGTTTGGATGTCAGTATCTACCTCCCATCAGGGTCTTTTTACCCTTGCAGTTTCTTAGTTCTACCCACAACGATTCTACATCTTCTGATCCTATGTCATCTCTTTCTAATGATTTGATTTCATTTTTTTTAACCAACAGAGCCACCCCACTGCCTCAGCCTATCTGCCTGTCCTTTCAATACAATGTGTATCTCTGGATGTTAAGCTCCCAGCTATAACCTTCTTTAAGCCATGATTCTGAGATGCCCACAACATCATACATGCCAATCTGTTACTGTGCTACAAGTTCATCTACTTTATTCCGTTCACTGTGTGCATTGAAATATAACACCTTCAGTCCTGAATTCATCACCCTTTTTGATTTTGTCCCCCCTTTACATTGTAACTCATCCCATTAACTACAGTTTTGTCCTATCATCAGCCTCTCCTTGCTAGCAACACACACAAAATCCTGGAGGAACTCAGCAGGTCAGGCAGCATCCATGACGATATTTTTTTCCATAAATTTTGGATTTCCAGCATCTGCAGATTTTCTCTTGTTTTTAAGAGGGTAGTCCTGTAAGATACCAACTACCATACTCCTTGTGACTTCTCTAAGAAATACAGACAAGATATCACAGACAGCACTTGGTCTTTATTAAAGGATGTCCTCAGAAAATTATAGGAAAATGTGCTAGAATTTGGTAAATTCATGGCAAAGTGCTTTAGAAACTCTGATTGCATTTTAACACAACAATAATAATGGTTTTAAGAATAAGTCTGTGTGACAACATTCGAAAATAATTAAAACAAGCTTTGCTTGTAGTTCTGTTGGTTTTTTTTGTAGGGAGAAAGCACTGCGCTACAGTGTGCCACATTGGTTTATGGCTGACAGATGTCATTCATGTAGATGGATATGTCTTGTTTCTTGTCAACCTTCCTGAATGGTATTGCAGCTCCATTCAATCAGACACATAGAGAACATTTCACCACACCACTAAAGTAACTTTATGGAATGAAGTGTTCATTTTCCTGCCTCAAAACTAATTCCCAGTGTGCTCGTTTGGCACAAAAGATATTTACCAATTATCAGTTCAGGCCTGAATACTGAACAGGTCTATCTTGTACTAGATTGGCAATCTGGATTTTCATAATTAAGTTTCTGGGCTGTGGTCAAATTGTATAGCGTGCTGGTGAGACTGCATTTGGAATACTGCATGCAGTTCAGGCTAACTGGGTATGTCATTCAGTTGGAAAGCTGCAGAAAAGATTTATAAGGATGTTACTAGACTGGAGGGTTCAAGATTTTAGGGAGACTGAATGAGCTGGGACTATTCCTATTGGAGTGCAGGAGCTGGGTGTGACTTGAAAAAGGTTTATAAAATCATGAGAGGCATGGGTGGGGTGAAGGTCTTTTTCCTCAGGGTAGGGGTGTCTAAAATTAGAGAGTACAGGTTTAAGGTGAAAAGGGGAAGGCCTAAAAGGGATCTGAGGGGCAACATTTTCCAAACAGAGGATAGTGAGCACATGGAAAGAGCTGCCAGAGGAAGTGGCAGAGGTGCGTACAATGGCACCATTTAAATGACATTTACACAGTTACAAAGGCAGGAACACAAGAGGTTCGACAGATACTGGAAAACCAGAGGAACTCAGCAGGTCACACAGCATCAATGGAGGGAAATAAACTATCAACATTTCAGGCTGAGACGCTTCATCATCATGTTTACTGTTTAGTCTCCTCCGTAGATGCTGCCTTACCTGCATTTTGTGTGTGTTACATGAACAGAAAAGGCCTTGAGGGATATGGGCCCAATGCAGAGAAATGGGACTAGCTGATGTATCAACCTGGTCAACATGGATGGGTTGGGCTGTAGGGGACTATTTCAATGCTGTATTACTTTTATGGTTCGATGGATTGAATCTTCAATCTTCTGAATAGACACGAGTGCTACCAACTAAGCAGTAATGCATTTTATACATGATTTATCTACATCTTCTGTCATCACTTGGTACCAAAAGGAGTGGAAAGGAAAACTCTTCTGTATTCCAGCATTAGTGCTGGGGGCCTTGAAATATAAATATAATAAACAGGATGCATATCTGCCAAATTCCAATATTGAGATTCTGCATGAAAACAAAACCCATACAGAAAAAATGGATCAATAAAAATAAATGTTGCCATTGCTAATTTTGAAACCATTTCAGCTGTGCACTGGATATGATTAAAATATTCTTCCGGCAGATGTTTCTGTGAAATAAAACACACTTGTGACTTTTCTTGTTTCTCAGATGGAGAAATGAGATAACAATTGGATTATTCCCAAGGGTGATGAACTACAAAGATGTCCCATATGCTTATTTACCATTGTTCCTGGCTTTGTTACAGATATTATTTTCAATTTAATCTCAGGCAGAGTTACAGTGCAACAGACCGTGAGCGCTCAGCCAGAGAAATGCAGATGCCAAGAATCAATGTGTGGTTCCTGGTCAGCAGATAATGCAGGAACAATATAACAACTTGTACAGAAGTCAATTCTAAATTTCTTAATTTACATACTTGCAATTTATTGTCAATTTGATAGTGCCTAAGACTGTTCCAGATATTGGATTGTTTATTCTGTGAATGTGGGCCAAGGTAGCTGTTGAATCAATGCTAACACTTGGAAAATTAAAGAGAATTCCGTAGCATTGACAGCACAGAACAGACAACTCAAACTACTCTATTTCACATAATCCTTTTCACACTTCAAATTATTTAACCCTATCACCGGAACAGTGAGGAAAAAAATTGTAAAATGTATTGGCAGGGAGCAATTGCGTATTTAGGCGAGAAATTCATTTTGCTCACTATCATTACTGCCAACTTTGCTAACCTCTGCACATTTGGTTCCTTTGTATGATTGTGCAGGCAACTGAACAATATATCACAAGTGTCATCACAGATGGCGAAGGCGGCTTTTGGTGTGGCAACCTTCATCAGTCAGGGCACTGGGTATAGAAGTTGAGATATGCTGCAGTTGGACAAGGTCTTGGCGAGGCTGCACTTCGAATGCTGTGTTCAGCTTTGGTCACCCTGCTACAGGAAATATGCATTTAAGCTGGAAACGGGGCAGAGAAAATGTATGAAGATGTTGCCAAGGACTTGAGGGACTGCATTAGGGAGGTTGAGCAGACTAGGACTTCGTTCACTGGAGCACATGAGGGATGATCTTACAGAACATATAGAACATAGAACAGTACAGCACATTACAGGCCCTTTGGCCCGCAAAGTTGTGCTGACCCTCAATCCCTGCCTCCCATATAACCCCCCACCTTAAATTCCTCCATATACCTATCTAGTAGTCTCTTAAACTTCACTAGTGTATCTGCCTCCACCACTGACTCAGGCAGTGCATTCCACACACCAACCACTCTCTGAGTGAAAAACCTTCCTCTAATATCCCCCTTAAACTTCCCTCCCCTTACCTTAAAGCCATGTCCTCTTGTACCGAGCAGTGGTGCCCTGGGGAAGAGGCGCTGGCTGTCCACTCTGTCTATTCTTCTTAATATCTTGTACACCTCTATCATGTCTCCTCTCATCCTCCTTCTCTCCAAAGAGTAAAGCCCTAGCTCCCTTAATCTCTGATCATAATCCATACTCTCTAAATCAGGCAGCATCCTGGTAAATCTCCCCTGTACCCTTTCCAATGTTTCCACATCCTTCTTATAGTGAGGCAACCAGAACTGGACACAGTACTCCAAATGTAGCCTAACTAGAGTTTTATAGAGCTGCATTATTACATCGCGTCTCTTAACTCTATCACTCGACTTATGAAAGCTAACACCCCATAAGCTTTCTTAACTACCCTATCTACCTGTGAGGCAACTTTCAGGGATCTGTGGACATGTACCCCCCAGATCCCTCTGCTCCTCTACACTACCAAGTATCTTGCCATTTACTTTGTACTCTGCCTTGGAGTTTGTCCTTCCAAAGTGGACCACCTCACACTTCTCCGGGTTGAACTCCATCTGCCACTTCTCAGCCCACTTCTGCATCCTATCAATGTCTCTCTGCAATCTTCGACAATCCTCTACACTATCTACAACACCACCAACCTTTGTGTCATCTGCAAACTTGCCAACCCACCCTTCTATCCCCACATCCAGGTCGTTAATAAAAATCTCAAAAGGTAGAGGTCCCAGAACAGATCCTTGTGGGACATCACCAGTCACAACCCTCCAATCTGAATGTACTCCCTCCACCACAACCCTCTGCCTTCTGCAGGCAAGCCAATTCTGAATCCACCTTGCCAAACTTCCCTGGATCCTATGCCTTCTGACTTTCTGAATAAGCCTACCGTGTGGAACCTTGTCAAATGCCTTACTAAAATCCATGTAGATCACATCCACTGCACTACCCTCATCTATATGCCTGGTCACCTCCTCAAAGAACTCTATCAGGCTTGTTAGGCACGATCTGCCCTTCACAAAGCTGACTGTCCCTGATCAGACCATGATTCTCTAAATGCCCATAGATCCTATCTCTAAGAATCTTTCCCAACAGCTTTCCCACCACAGACGTAAGGTTCTGGTCTATAATTACCTGGACTATCCCTACTACCTTTATAGAACAAGGGGACAACATTTGCCTCCCTCCAATCCTCCGGTACCATTCCCGTGGACAATGAGGACATAAAGATCCTAGCCAGAGGCTCAGCAATCTCTTCCCTCGCCTCGTGGAGCAGCCTGGGGAATATTCCGTCAGGCCCCAGGGACTTATCCGTCCTAATATATTTTAACAACTCCAACACCTCCTCTCCCTTAATATCAACATGCTCCAGAACATCAACCTCACTCATATTGTCCTCACCGTCATCAAGTTCCCCCTCAGTGGTGAATACCAAAGAGAAGTATTCATTGAGGACCTCACTCACTTCCACAGCCTCCAGGCACATCTTCCCAATTTTATCTCTAATCCGTCCTACCTTCATTTTATGCACCTTCATTACAGAGGTGCATAAAATCATGAGGAGAACAGATAAGTTGATTGAACTCAGTTTTCTCCCCCTCACCCCCAGCGTTTGGGAATCAAGAACTGGAAAGCAGCGGTTTAAAGTGAGAGCGAAGAGATTTTATAGAAGCGAGGGAGGAAATATTTTCACCTGGAGAGTGGTCAGTATATGGAATGAGCTGCAAGGGGGAAGTGGTTGAGCCAGGTACGTTAACAACATTTAAAAGGCACTTGGACAGGTACATGGATGGGTAAGGTTTGAAAGGATAGGGACCAAATGCATGAAAATGAGACAGCTTGGAGGGAAATCTTGGTTGCCATATAACATCTATGTAATCAACAACTTTGCTTCCATACTCCTTTGACCTGAGAAACAAATGCTAACTTTTTGAACATTACTGCAGAATGGAATTACTGTCAAGGTTATATTTTATTTTCATTTAACAATACAGAGTGAAGAAGGCCCTTCTGGCTTTTCAAGCCATGCCACCCCAGCAACCCCTGTCAAACCCAACTGACCCTAACCTAATCACGAGACAATTAACAATGACCAATTAACCTATCCGGTACATCTTTGGATTGTGGGAGGAAACCGGAGCACCCAGGGAAAACCCAAGCATTCAATGGGGTGGATGTACAGCACTGCAGTTGAACTCCAAACTCCAAAATGCCACAAGCTGTAATAGCATTGCACCAACTACTACACTGCCAAGGCACACCAATATAAAAAATTTGCTCTCTGACTTGTTACAAAACAGGAGCAATAAATGAGGACATTTTCAGATGGAGTGTGCCACTGCATGCTAACTTGTTGTCATACTTCTGTGAACATGACTGAAGCCACTGGGCATGTGCAGAAACATCAAATGGCACACACAGCTAATTTCACATCATTTGTACAAATTCTAATATGCATATGAGGTCCCTGAAAACATGGAAAATGGGAGATTGAGGTTTTTTTCATTAAAAGGCTCCATTCTACTTGAATCATAGTCAGGTGGCCTGAAGCATGTATCCTCTTCTTTAACCTCCCACCATTATTAATTTCCTTTACCCACTTCTTCCTGCCCCAGTCGGCTGCCTGACTCTGCAACTTCTCATCATTTGCCTGATTCTGCCCTTACCATGCTATGAACATCTGAAGTCCGCCCACGATCACTGACCACAGTTGTAGCTTTCAGCTCTCCACCTCCCCTAGTCCATCACAAATGACTTCTTCAAACAAGTGTCTCATGACATACAATAACTTTGCTGAAGGAATGGTCCTAGCAGGTCAAGACAAGAGTTAAAACAGTTCAACTTGAATAAATGGCTATGAAGAAGCTGAAGGTCTGAAGGCCTGAAGAAGCTGAAGAAGCTGAAGGTCTGAAGGCCTGAAGAAGCCCCCACATAACAGGTGAAACCCTTTTCTCATCAAATATTGTTGTTCAATCTGGACTTTTACCTCTGATTCCCTGCAATTCATAGATTTGATTTATTTCCATCCTACCTTCCAAAAGAAAGACAACTGAAATTTGATTAGTTAAAGGCTGAGAATTCCATCTTCAAAACCTTTTAAAGTAATGACCAATATTCGACGACAAACTTGTGGAGGAAGTACACCTGAACATTGTCAGATTGAGTAGTGACATACAAGAGATGAAGAAAAATATCTCCCATAATCCAAAAAGCTGATCTGTATTCATTAAATAATGGAAGGAATGGACTTCATGCCTTTTGATAATTACAGGCTGAGATTTGGGGGAGAAGCACAAGTCTGATATATTGAATTGAATTGACTTTAGTTCTTACATCTTTCATGAGTAAAAATCTTTACGTTATGTCTCTGCCTAAATGGGCAATGTGCAATTATAATAATTTATAATAAATAGAACAGTCAATGTAACATAGAAATATGCTCAAATCAGCGTGAGTTAATTAGTCTTATGGCCTGGTGGAAGAAGCTGTCCCAGAGCCTGTTGGTCCTGGCTTTTATGCTGCGGTACCATTTCCTGGATGGTAGCAGCTGGAATAGATTGTGGTTGGGGTGACTTGGGTCCCCAGTGATCCCTCGGGCCCTTTTTACACACCTGTCTTTATAAATGTCCTGAATCATGGGAAGTTCACAACTACAGATGCGCTGGGCGGTCCGCACCACTCTCTGCAGAATTCTGCGATTAAGGGAGGTACAGTTCCCATACCAGACTGTGATGCAGCCAGTCAGGATGCTCTCAATTGTGACCCTGTAGAAAGTTGTTAGAATTTGGGGAACCATACCAAACTTCCTCAACTGTCTGAGGTGAAAGAGGCGCTGTTGTGCCCTTTTCACCACACAGCTCATGTGTACAGACCACGTGAGGTCCTCAGTGATGTGGATGCCAAGGAACTTAAAGCTGTTTACCCTCTCAACCCCAGATCCATTGATGTCAATAGGGGTTAGCCCATCTGCATTCCTCCTGTAATCCACAACCAACTCCTTTGTTTTTGTGACATTGATGGAGAGGTTGTTTTCTTGACACCACTATGTCAGAGAGATGACTTCTTCCCTGTAGGGCACCTCGTTATTGTTTGAGATCAGGCCAATCAATGGAGTTTCATCAGCAAATTTAATTAGCAGATTAGAGCTGTGAGTGATGACAAAGTCGTGGGTATACAGGCAGTAAAGGAGGGGACTTAGTACACAGCCCTGAGGGGCTCCTGTGTTGACAGCCAGAGGGGTGGAGGTGAGGGAGCTCACTCTTAACACCTGCTGGCGATCTGATAGGAAGTCCAGGATCCAGCTGCACAAGGCAGGGTCAAGGCCGAGGTCTCTGAGCTTCCTGTCGAGCCTGAATAGAATTACGGTGTTGAGTGCTGAACTGTAGTCCAAGAACAGCATTCTCAAATAAGCATCCTTCTTCTCCAGATGTGTAAGGACAATATGTAGAGCTGTGGTTATTGGGTCATCTGTTTATCAGTTGTGTCAGTAAGTGAATTGTAGGAGGTCCAGTGTGGGTGGTAGCTTGCTGCAGATGTAGTCCTTGATCAGCCTCTCAAACCATTTGCTTATTATTGAGGTGAGTGCAATAGGACGCCAGTCGTTCAGGCATGTTACCTTGGTCTTTTTTGGTACAGGGACAATAGTGGATAATTTGAAGCACAAGGGCACTCTATACTGGGAGGGGGAGAGATTAAAATGTCTGTAAACACACCTGCCAGTTGTGCTGAGCAAATCCCAAGTACTCAACCTGGGATGCTGTCCGGTCCCGAAGCCTTGCGACTGTCCACTCGTTGGAAACATCTGCATACTTCTGCCTCAGAGATGACCAGGTTTCAGGTTGTAGCGGTGGCTTTCCTCGGAGACTCAGAGTTAGCGACATCGAACTGAGGGTAAAAGTGATTGAGCTCATCTGGGAGAGAGGCCACGATGTTGGCGGCACCACTACGTTTGGCTTTGAAGTCTGCGACGGTATACAACCCTCGCCACAAGTCGCGTGTGCTATTTGTTGTGAATCTTGACTCAATCTTGTCCCTGTATTGCTGTTTCGCAGCCTTAATAGCTTTGCACAGATCGTAGCTGCTTTTCTTGAGCTCTAGCTGATCACCAACAATGCAAGCTCTATGTTGGCCGGTAAGTGCTGCTCGCACGGAACTGATCCAGGGTTTCCGGTTCAGGAGGACCCCAACCAACTTCTGGAGGACAACATCATCGATGCACTTCCGGATGAAGCACATGACCCCATCCATGAACTCAGAGTCATCCTCATCATGGAAGACATTCCATTCGACGTCATCGAAGCAGTCCTGCAGCATGGAGACCGATTGGTCAGACCAACAGTGGATGGTTTTAACTATGGCTGCCACTTGTTTCAGCTTCTTCCTGTACGTCGGCAAAAGCAGGATTGAAGAGTGATCTGATTTTTCAAAAGCTGGGTGAAGGAGAGCTTTATAAGCGTCGCGGAAGGGAGTGTAGCAGTGGTCAAGTGTGTTATCGCCACGAGTACTCACCTGGTTGTGCTGACAAAACTTTGGAGACACTTTCATCAGCGATGCTCGATTAAAGTCACCGGCAACGATGAAGGCAGCCTCTGGGTATGCAGTCTTCAGCATGTTGATGGTCTTGTACAGTTCCTTGAGAGCCAGGTCAGTATCAGCTTACAGTTGTCAGATCGGGCCAGGTGTAGTGATCTAAGTGTTCAATGGGACCTGGGACAGGTTAATGAAGGACGTGCCTGCATGATATGTCTTCTGGGCACAGAAGCCACAAAGACCCTCCAGAGCTGCAGGCCAGGTACAACTGGTAAGTAGTCTCTGCAAAGACATGACTGCAAGCTATGAATACTTTTGCTAAACCCATTTCAGAGGGGGGTGGGGAGGATATGAGAGATAAGATGAAGTCTTCACTTGGATATGGACTTTGGGAAACCTTCCTCGTTAATGGGGAGAAACGAACTGGAGATGAGGCAGAGAACCTGGAATGATCCTAAGGTTGGAAAGCTGAGAGTGGCTGTGAAATGACCTCCATGGACAGAACCATCTGAGGTTGTAACTGAAATTGTAGGTCACAGATCTCAGGAAGGACAAATAATCCTGTATGAGCTAATTCTTCAAACGGTAAAGTTTCAGAGGCAATGCGGTTAATAAAATTTGTTTGGAGACATAAGGGACTGCAGATGCTGGAAGCTGGAGCAGCAAACAATCTGCTGGACAAACTCTGTGGTCCTGATCCAGGGTATTGGCATGAAATATGAACAATTCCTTTCCTCCCACAGCTACTGCTTGACAGAGTTCCTCCAACAGATTCAAACAAGAGAAAATCTGCAGACATTGGAAATCCAAGCAACACACACAAAATGCTGATGGAACTCAGCAGGCCAAGCAACATCGATGGAAAAGAGTACAGTCGACATATCGGGCCGAGGCCCTTCAGCAGGACTGTGTGCGTACCTCCAACAGATTGTTTATTGCTAAATAAAACTTGGTTATTCTGTGACCAAATACATTGTTATATTTCAGAACAGGCTGATGGATAATCTCACTCCAGAAGAACCTTCCATGTGTTGCGACTGCTGACATAATTGAATAGAGTTCTAAAATTATAAAATGCAGCCGGAGGAATGAAAATCCCACCTAAAACTTAGGAGTTACAGTGGAGAGATCCAAAATTTCCTTCTTTGTAATATTAACATTCAAGCAAACAGCATTGATTTTTTCTAGGGTGAATTAAATTTCTAGGGTGCACAGGAGTGGAAATTTTAAGCGGAAGTGTCAAATTGTACTGGTTACATTGCACTTGTTATGATGAAAATGATAGATGAACCAGCTGGTCTTTTAGTATCAGAACATATTCTCACAAAGACAAACACCATCATTAAGACACTTAAGAGCTGCAACATAGGACACATCATTGACAAATCCGCTTCTTCTTACTGAAGTTCCCTCTGGTCAAACACTCTTGACTTCATCTCTACCATTTTCACTTGTTGATATTCTCTTTTATGTTGGTTTATGCTTCTTTAGGATCCACTTTCCTAAATCTCACCTAAAAGCATTTCCGGAGGAAACAGCTTACTAAGTTTGAAAGAAGCCTGTTGGTCTCTCTAGTCTGCTGCACCATCAAGTAAGATCATGACTGATTTGTTACCTCAGAAACGCTTTCATGCTTTAACCCAACATTTGAAAATAAATATTAGCAATTCCTTAAGTGTTGCAACCAGTTCGAGCTGGATCAGTGGACACTTAATGATCTGAATAAGTTTCATTTTCATGTTTTCATACAGAGTAATTGTTCTTAAATTTCCTTTGTTTCAGAATCTGGCCTCAAAGGAGAGGCCATCATTTATTGCTCATCCCTAAGTGCCTTTAAACTAAAGTTTACCAGGCCAATTAAGGAAGTATTCTAACAAACTCATGGTTCAGGATCCATTTACAGACAAAATCAGGTAAGGTTAACAGATTTTCTTCTCTGAAGAATATTACAAAACCAGGTGGGTTTTTAAAGACAACCCAGTAGTTACATGGCCATCTTTATCACTGACAAACTTCTTTTCAGATTCCACCAACTGCAAGTTGGAATCTGAACTCAGATGGTGGATTATTAGACTAAGCCTCTGAGATACTCCTCAGGAAACGTAAGCATTACACCACAGTCATAAACAAATCATTCTAACAGAAAGAATTAGAGTCAGATTTAATATCACTGGCACATGTCATGAAAATTGTTTTGTTGTCATACAGCAGCAGTACATGGCAATACGTAATAATAAAAATTTTCAATCGCTCTGTATGTGTGTGTGTGTGTGTGTAAAATAAAGTTAAATAAGTAGTGCAAAAAGAGAAATAAAAAGTAGTGTGGTAGAGTTCATGACTTCAATGTTCATTCAGAAATTGATGTCAGAGGGGACGAAGCTGTTCGTGAAGCACTGAGTGTGGCCTGTAAGGAGAGGAATCTCAAGGTTGTATACTTTATACGTAATTTGATAATAAATGTACTTTGAACTTTGATGGCAGCAATGAGAAGACAGCACATGTAATTTGTTAGTGATAATTATTTAAAGTCTCTTTCAAGATAGCCTTGTTACGATCCCTAAAGTGATGAGGAAAGTACCAGGACGCACTGTTTATGCCTGTTGGTTATGTCGCTCAGTTCATCTAGAGCCTGTTTGATGCAGGCCTGAGGTGGATGTACACCACTACCAAGATGATGGCTGAAAACTTCCATGGCAGATAAAATGGAGGATACTTGATCGCGAGATGTCTCAAGTTGGGAGAGTAGGACTGAAGTGCCACACTTATGCACCATGAGGAGTTAATCATAAAGCATACTCCACCTCCTCCGCCTTTGAAAGACTCAGCACTCCTTCTTGAATCATGAAGCCAGTGAGCTGTATCACTGCGTCCGGAATGGCGGGGGATATCCAAGTCTCCGTGAAATACAAAAATACATCTGTCTCTGACGTCCCTCTGTAATAGCAATCTTGCTCTGAAGTGTTTGATATTTTTTTTACCAGAAACTGTATGTTTGCCAGCAGTAGAAATTGTTAGTATGCAAATTTTAACATGAGTAAGTGGGTAAATAATGCTAAGAGTGTTGACTTTCCCTGAAAAAATTTAAGCTGAATGCTACTGTGCTCATTTCTGCTTTCACAGATCTGGCTACAAGCAGCCTCGGTGCACCCAAGCACATACACAACATGAGAGTTTGTACTCAATGGTCAAAAGCAAAATGATTTTGTTGAAAAATGTACTGTGAACACATTACTCATTGTGAAGAGTTAAAATAATAGAAATCCCAACATCACACAGATAAATGGTAATGATAAGCCTGTGTCTATGCATGGAAGTAATCATTAATGATCTTCATGAGTCACCCAAGCTTCTTCAAAAGTTGTGCAGAAGGAGGGGGTGGTGATGGGAAAGAGAAGTATTACAGAACTCTTATCTATTAATCAAATAAATGCTTTTTTATATTGCTCTACAGGGATTTTACGCCAAATGCAAGACACATAAGAAAGAAAATGACTTCCACTGAGAGGGGGTTTTTCAGTAAAATTCTAGCATTATTTATAATGAAATTTAGAAAGCAAGATGGGAAAAGGAAAGATCTGGTGTCTCCACTCTTTGCCCCCAATTTTTATTTTTAAAGTTTTGCCCTCAAGAAATTTTACCTTCTGACAAAAAAGCCAGGGATTTCATTAATTTTTAATAACAGTGGAAGTCTAGCTTCAGAAAATGCTGCTTGTCTCATTAAACTGCTGCTTCCAGATGTCCATCATCCTACCGGAGTCAAGGACAGTAGGGCCGGTGGTGGCCTGTTCTTGGATTGGAGGCCTGCGTGTGTGGCAGTGTTGTTTTCTTGTTATGTTTTGATTTGTTGCTGCTGCTCCTTGTGTCGTTCTGCTAAACACTGTGGCACGGTATGCTGGCACCAGAATGTGTGACGACACTTGTGGGCAGCCCCCAGCACATCCTTACCTGTGTTGCTTGTTAATACAATTGCTGGATTTCACTGTCTGTTTTGATGTATTTGTGATAAATAGATCTGAAATCTAAAGTCTGGACACCAATTATCAGGTTCTGAAACAAGCAAAACTCATAAAATACAGAAACATTTTGGCCAGGAGTTCTCTTGCTAATATTTAAAGGTCTGAGTGGTTCATAGCACACTACTTAACCCCAATAAATTTCACTTTACAGTTTAAGAAACACCAAGTCCAAAGAATATATTGTTTGTTTTTCGTCCCTTATGGTCTGAGTCCCATATCATGAGACCACCCAAAAACTGAGGATCTAATATTAACTTCCTTTGACAACTGTGACTCAGTTCTGCTTAACTTACTTCAAAGCAATCTGTGAGATGTTGAGGATGTGAAAGGCGATACAGAAAACCCAATTTCTTACTCAATTATGACCCCTTGTTACAGATGTCCACAAGCTTACTTTAATGTACTCTGCAACAAATTTGAATTGCCAGATTTTGGAGTGCAAATGATCCATAATGCTCCATTCTTCCTAAAAAGGTAGATACTGAATCTTTGGGTGCTAATCTGTTAAAACCTGATCCGACCAGTGGTTCTCTCAGATACCACGGGTGCCATGCTAGGAGACATAGGGAGAAGGATGGTTTTTTAAAAAACCCTCTCCACGCCTGCATCAATACCACAGCATAAAAGGTTGTACAGGTGATGGAGAAAGTGTGGAAGGACAGGGATGAGGAACGACAATGCACCTACCATAAGACATTAAGATATAAAAGCAGAATTACTGGTAGGTCATTTGGTCCTTTGAACTTGCACTGTCATTTAATCATGGCTGACTTTTTCAACTCCATTCTGTGGCCTTCTCCCTGTAACCCTTTAACCCCTTACCAACCAAGAGCCTATCAAGCTCTCCCAATAATATGCCTCCATTGCCCTCCATGGCAACACGTTCCACAGATTCACCATCTTCTGGATGTAGAAATTCCTCCTCATTCCAGTTTTAAAGGGACATCCCATTCTGATTCTGTGCCCTCAGATCCTAGACTGTCCTACTAATGGAAGCATCCTCTTCACATCCACTCCATTCAGGCCCTTCAGTATCTGTTAAGTTTGAAGATCCTCCCTCATTCTTCTGAACTCCATCAAGTACATTCCTGGAGCTAACAAACACACCTCATATAGTAAACCTTTCATTTCTGACATTATTCTTGTAAACCTCCCTCAAAAGGGCTAGCATATTCTTCCTTAGATACAGGGCCCAAACTTGCTCACAATTTTGCCCACACACCATTTTGCCTTCCAGTGACACCCTCATAGTTTGAATCCTGCATTGTGAATAGACCTTAGTCACAGCAGAGAAAGGACTCATAACTTAAACCGATATCACAGTGCACATGATTTTTCTCTTTGTTTTAACTGAAGTTCTAAATAAACATCTTAAGTCATCAAACACTGCTCTGATTTCTGATGGCAAGACATTGATGTATTCATACCAGGCCATGAAGCAACCAGTTAAAATCCTCTCTGCTGTGCATCTATAGACATCTGTCAAAGTTTCTAGTGACATGCCAAATCTATGCAAACTTCTAAGAAAGTAGAGATGCTGTCATACTATCTTTGTGATGACATTTATGCACTGGTCCCAGGGCAGATCCTCTGATATGTTAATGCCAAGCAATGTAAAGCTACTGACCCTCTCCACTTCCATGCTCTAATTATAACTATTTCCAGTTTTCAGTTACTGCCTCTCCTCACTGGTACTCGCTCTCCTGATCCATCCAGCTTACAGCAGAAAGAAATCAGCAAAACAGTCCTCTGTCACCCTTCTTCCACCCAACTTCACTGCTTTACTTTTATGGAGGAGTTCACAATCTTTATTCCATTCAAGATTTGTTTAGAGATCTTACTTTGAAAGAGCAGCAGGGCAGGAACACAAGGTGCTTCAGTTAATTTTCATTCTGAACAACGTGGGCATGATACAAAAGAACTGAGGCATTTATCAAGATATGAACCATTCAACCAACTTTCAGTGTACATAAAACTAATTTCTCTGTTTATTATAGTCTGCCTTTTTACAATGTATTTACACACTGCAGATATTCCAATCCGATTAATATATTGCTGTTGAATTTGCTAGTTCATAGCATTGAATCATTTACAATTATAACTGGTGATCAGTTTTACTCAGCTCAAAGCTGTAATATGGCATGCGCTGGAGAGTTATTATCCTTCATTCAAGAACCTCTGTTACCAGTTCCTTTACTCAGATAATGGGAGAAAGTTTAGAAGATGCACCTTTTTCTCAAAATAACTCGACATTTGGCTCAATCACTGCATTTTCAAAACAATCAAATTGGTTTGGAAACTGGAGATAGAGTAAGTTACTTATTAATTCAACATCAGTGGCACCTATCCTTCACCTCTGTGTTTGTTCCCCTTACGACAGGTTTGCATCCCAATCCAAATTGCTCCAAGCTCTCTTCTGTGTTAGAAGGCTGGGAAAACCCTTCTTAGGCTCTACTAATAGCCAGCCTCAAATTGTCATTCTTGAATCTGGCTTTAGTTAACTGAAAGCTGCTACCAGAAAACTGTAAGTGGAATGGCAAACTATCTCTTGCTTTGGAAAGCACTGTTGTTCACTTAAGAATTATGGAAACATACAGTGAGAAAGCTGAGAGACCACAGTCACAGGGACTGTAAGATTTTATTAGGTTATTGAAGGTCATGGAATTAATGTACAACTCAGATCAGGATCTCACACAATTGCCTGAAGGAGTGATTTAATTACACCCACCCCCAATGGTCCTTTATAACATTCCTGACAAGACATATCTACCAACTCCCTAGCTCTGTGCAATCCTCATTACTACCTGGTGCTCTTCAGTAAGAATCGTTCATGGATTCACGGTATCAAAGTATATACAGCTACAAACTAAACTGAAGTTCTTGGGAGAACATTAAAAAACAAGAGCATGTGTGGACAACATGGCCTCTTGGAACAGCTGGGCTGGTTTAATGATCACCTCGATCTTCACCTTGGCTCCACCATTTGGAGGCTCAGTCAGCAGCCTCTGTGTTTCCTGATGGGTCTTTTCTTTGCAGCCCTGTAATGCCAGGGACAGAGTAGGTTCTGCACAGCGAGCAGCCAGCAAAACCTCTACACCCCACCTCTATAGAGTCGCATCGTGCCCTCCACCCCTGTCTCTGGCACTGTTCTACCATCTCCTGGTATTTAGCTTTCTTACGCTTGAGTGCCTCCTCAATCCAGTCTTCCCCAGGCACTACCCTTGACCACTTGCTCAGGCTTCAGACAGAATGATCATGTCAGGTCTCAGTGATGGTGACATGATGAATTCAAAGAATTTTAATTGCTTGCCAAGATCAACTTTCAATTGGCAGTCAGACACCTTGGTGAGCAAACCTGTTGGTGATCTGTGCTGAGGCTGTGTTTGGTCTCCAGCTTTGAAAAAGGCTATGGAACAAGACTCTGCTTTTGTTATTCTTCCAACCAAATTGGAGACCCTCACAATTCCCCACATTATACCCCACCTGTCAAATATTTCCCCACTATCTTCCACTTCGAAGACCCCTGTGCCCTTTCCATGATTTGAAAGATGGATTATCATGTTATTCACTCATGTTTTCCCCCTTATTCTTTTCCTTTATTTTGTTCAATTGTTTCTATTTTAATCTTTTTAAATGTAGGCAATAAGCATTTGACAAAAGTGAGACTAATTTGTCAGTAGTTTGCATTTTTAACTGTATTATTGTCTTATAGATGGGAAGGCCTCAAATAGCTGTCTGCACAGGGTCCTCCATGAGGAAAATTAACTTGCTGCCCCAAGTTAATAAAGAAATTCACAAATATTACATTTTTCAAAAGGAACAACTATGATTTTACTGAGGAATACTCTGTCTCCTGGGAAGGAATCATGTAAATCATGTATCCATGGAAACTAGGCAGTTGAGAACAGATCTTTGAAGGCATTAAAGAGTTTGGCATAGTATATCAACCTACCTTCAAATTAAGTAATAATGAATAGGATGGTGCGTTTTAACCCACTCAGGATCACTGTGGCATAAGGCAAAATTAATTCAAGAGATAAACCCTTTTATAAATATATAACAGCAGAAACTCGGTATGCAAGCTCGGAGATATCATTGTCTCATTAAGATCCATTTTTAGAGAATCCCTCAAAAGATTAGGAACGTATAGAATGCATTTCCAACAAGCTGTAATTAGATTTGGAAAGGATTGCTGGAACTTTCAAATACAAATTGGTAATAATGCAAAAGCACAGCATGTCTATGAGCATCCAAAGATAAAAAGAAGCCTTGAAAGAAAAATACTGAATGACCAGGCAGCCGTCATCCCCGTTCTCCCTTCAAATTCTGAAATTTGGATACCTATAGCATTGGCAAACTCCTACAAGCTCAATGATAGGATTAGCAAACCAATGTCAGTGTCCCCATCTGGGTTAACAACTCCTGCACCAAGGACCTACATAACCGCAGGTGGCTATGCTGGTCATTTTAAGTTGTCCACCGCCCCCAACTCCTCCCCACTCCCCCCCCCCCCCGAAACAAACATCCTACAGACACAAGAACATATTAGCAAGTGGACAGAGGGAAAAATTCAACAATACACTTGAGGAAATGCAACATTCCCATTAACCGGCTCATGAGCACTTAAGTTGGAGAAGGAGAATTCAGAATGGCACTGAGAGACTCCAACAAACAGACACTCATCTTCACAATTACCCACTCATCAGCATGTGATTTGCACATCCGGCATTACAGATCCACAAAAATGAAGTGAAAACAAGTCAGCCTCAATTTCAATGAACTGCCTGAGAAGAAAACTAGTTTTAAGTTAAGAACTAAGCACCAGCGGACTTAATTGCAAATGGCAAGAATAGGTGAATGGACAAAAATGAAGATTTTAAATGTATTAGATCAGTAACAACTCATTAAAAATGCTTTGAATCAAAATTGAAGTACCTTATAAAATAATAAATGGCATTCAGAGAGCAACATAATGTTGCTGTTATTATCTTTATGGTGTCTAACAGAACTACCCTTGGTACACCCCTTCAAGTCTCGTTTATAAATTTCCGACTTGACATCATTCAGATTAAATGCATCACACACATCAGTCTGAAAACAATTGCAAACACAAATTTGGAACAATGAGTAATATTTAACTCAGTGAAAGACACAATTGGGATAATGATAACAGAAACTTCACTTTTTCCACGGTGAAGACAACTTTTCTGGTGAATAAATCTGAACTATAAGTACTATCTGGATTGAACAGCACCACATCTACAACAATGTGGTCATATAAGATGAAGTCATAGAAATTAAAAAGGTTTTGTGTTGATAATTTCCCTTATTACACTGTGAAGCAATCTTGTTGCTTCTACGAACCATTTGCACTGAGATCAATAATTCACAACACTTATTTAACCTAGTGCAAGCCACAGAGGTGTTCCTGCTACCAGTGCAAACTGCACTGTTGATTATCTTTTTACCTCATCAAGGACTCACTTCCTACTGACTGTTAAGCAGTGGCTCAAGCCAGCTTGGGCCAGTCAGTAATAGAACTAAATGCAGACCCTATGGCAATTTCTTGCATGACACAGCAGGACACAGCTGACAAAAGACACCCAGATTTTCAGACACAGAAGAGATTGGTTGATCAGGTAGAAGGGAGAAGAGAGTAACAGTAGATTTTTGGTCCATTTAGTCTTTACCCCTCTAATTCACCTCATTTTTACCCTCTGGTTTCTTGCACATTATCACCTTTTTATGCAGTAACTTTGATAGGTTGCTACTGAGAATTAAGCTTCATTCCAAAGAGCCCTTCCTGATCCAGCCATTATAAGGAAGAGAGAAAAAGCAGAAAGACAGAAATATAACTTTACACAAATGTGGCTGGTTTAAATGGAAAACCAAACCTCATCAAATGAATGAGATGAGATGTGACAATATCTGGTGACCTCCAGCTCTAGAACTATTTGCCACAAGTAAATGTAACACACAGGGATTATTTAATGGAGTACAATATTCTGTATGTCAAGCATATTTATTACCCATTGATAATGTCATGAGAACCAATGTAATATCCTCCTTTATACTTATGAAGTATGTGTTGCTTTACATGGATCTTTCCTTAGATCCATGTACACTGACTGATTTCACATACTTCCTTAATTTTGACATACTGTGAAGCCCATTGATAAAAGCAGGAAGCATCCTCTCAGTGTCTATTGCCTTCAGATACCAGTTTTTTTCATTAAACAAAGCAAATTTTCATGTAATGAGGTCATACTTCACCCATTTGGCATGTCCCAATTGAGGCTAAACAATTTTTATCAATGCACAGCAGAAAGCATTAGTTTGTAAGAATTGTACCTGAGTTTGGAAATCCTTTGCAGTTTACAAAAAAATTGTAATTCAGAAATCTTGTAGAAATCAGAAATCCTCTGCAAGTGTTAAATGTTAACTATTTGTCAAAATTTAAATGTGCATGATCAAAAACGAAATAAACTGTGTGTAAACTACTTCATTATCTGGAAATAATTCCTCCTTTGTAGGGAGGGAACCCATCACTCATATAGGAGGTATTGGCAGTTAGACCTCACTGCAGAGACCAGACAGGGAAGTAAGGTAGTCTTTGGAGAGTATTTGATACAGTATATAAGGTAGTAAAGACTACCTTACCCTATAGTGAGAATACCTGTAGATAAATATATTGGATGAGGTTTAAAATCTTCTGAGTTTAGGGCTTTGCAGACAGTGAACCCAATACCATCAACTATCAGGCAGGAGATACTAAAACTTGAAAGCATAGGCTCAATCATAGCTTCTACCTCACTGTAATAAGACCACTGAATAGGTTCCCTAGTATGATAAGATAGACTCTTGGTTTCACAATCTGCCTTGTATGTCCTTCACCAGTCATCTCCAACAGTATCCCACAACTAAGCGCATCGTTCCCCCCCCCCACCCCCCACACTTTCTACTTTCCACAGGGATCACTCCCTATGTGACTCCCTTGTCCATTCATCCCTCTCCACTGATCACCCTCCTGCCACTTATCCTTGCAGGCAGAACAAGAGCAACACCTGCTCCTACACCACCACCCTCACAACCATTCAAGTCCCCAAACAATCCTTCCAGGTAAGGCAACACTTCACCCATGAGACTGTTGGGGTTATATACTATATCCAGTGCTCCCAGTGTGGCCTCTTGTATATCAGTGAGACCTGATGTAGATTGGAAGACGGCTTCACCCAGCACCTATGTTCCGTCCACCAGTAAAGCGGGATCTCTCAGTGGCCACCCATGTTAATTCCACTTCACATTCCTATTCCAACATGTCCATCTATGGCCTCCTCTACTGTCGTAATGAGGCCACACTCAGATTGGTGGAGCAACACCTTCTATTCCATCTGGGTAGCCTCCAACCTGATGAAGGGGTTAGCATATGAGAAGCGTTTGGCAGCTTTGGGCCTGTAATCACTGGAATTTAGAAGATTGTGGGAGGATCTCATTGAAACCTTCCAAATGTTAAGAGGATTAGATAGGGTGGATGTGGACAAGATGTTTCCTATGGTGGGGGTATCCAGAACTAGAGGCACAGCCTCAAAGTTGAGGGCTGACCTTTTAGAACAGAGGTAAGGAAGACTTTTTTTTTACCAAAGAGTAGTGAACCTGTGGAATGCTCTGCCACAAACTGCAGTGGAGTCCAAGTCCATGGGTATATTTAAAGCGGAAGTTGATAGTTTCCTAATTGATCAGGGCATCAAAGGATATAGTCAAAAGGCAGATGTATGGGGTTGGGTGGGATCCCAGATCAGCCATGATGAAATGGCGGAGCAGACTTGATAGGCTGAAGACCTAATTCTGACCTTATGTCTTATGGCATGAACATCAATTTTCTGAACTTCCAGCAATGCCCCTTCCATCCTGCACCATTTCCCATTCCCTCTCTCACCTTATCTCCTTGCCTGCCCACTGTCTCCCTCTGGTGCTCCTCCCACTTTTCTTTCTTCCGTGGCCTTCTGTCCTCTCGCGGGACCAATATTCTCGCAGACAAGTTTGTTAGATCTGTTGGGGAAGGTTTAAACCAACTTGGCAGGGGGGTAAGATCCAGAGTGAAGGGACTCAGATAGGATGAATAGTAAAAAAGTAAAGATAGTGTGCAGTCAGATTGTCAGGAAGGGCAGGCAGGTGATGGGACTTAGTTGCAGCCAACAGTCTGAGTATCAAATCATTAGGGATGCAGAATCAGAAAAGGTAGCAAATACGATACTCAATGTGTTGTATCTAAATGCGTGTAGTATAAGAAAGAAAGGTGGATGATCTTGTTGCAATATTACAGATTGGCAGGTTTGATGTTTGGCCATAATCTCAAGAGAGTGAGTTTGTTGAAGGCCGAAGAGATAGCTTTTTAGAGCAGTTTGTCATTGAGCCTACTAGGGGATCAGTTATACTGGATTGGGTGTTATGTAATGAACTGGAGGCTCATTAGGGAGATGAAGGTAAAAGCACCCTCAAGAACCGATGATCACAATATGATTGTGCTCAACTTGAAATTTGAGAGGGGGAAGTGAAGTCTGATGTAGCAGTATTTCAGTGGAGTAAGGGAAATTACAGTGGTATGAGAGAGGAGTTGGCTAAAGTAGTTGGCTAAGTTGCTGCTGGCAGGGATGTCAGCAGAGCAGCAATGGTGTGCATTTCTGGGGGAAATGAGGAAGGTGCAGCACATGTGCATTCCAAAAATGAAGAAATACTCAAATGGTAAAATAGTACAACCATGGTTGACAAGGGAAGTCAAAGCTATTGTAAAAGCAAAAGAAAGGGCATACAGCAAAGCAAAAATTTGCGGGAAGAAAGAGGATTGGGAAGTTTTTAAAAACCTACAGAAAGGAACTAAAAATCATTAGAAGAGGAAAAATGAAATATGAAAGCAAGCTAGCAAGTAATATCAAAGTGGACAGTAAAAGTTTTTTCAAGTATGTTAAAAATAAAAGAAATGAGAGTGGATATAGGACTGCTAGAAAATGAGGCAGGTGAAATAATAACGGGGGACAAGGAGATGGCTGATGAACTAAATAAGTATTTTGCATCAGTCTTCACTGCAGAAGACACTGGCAGTAAGTCTGATGTTGTAGTGTGTGAAGGAAGAGAAGTGGGTGCAATTACTGTTACAAGAGCGAAGGTGCTCAAAAAGCTGAAAGACCTAAAGGTACATAAGTCACCCGGACCAGAGGAACTGCACCCTATAGGATTCTGAAAGAGGTAGCGTTGGAGATTGCGACAGACAGACAGACATACTTTATTGATCCCGAGGGAAATTGGGTTTCGTTACAGCCGCACCAACCAAGAATAGTGAAGAAATATAGCAATATAAAACCATAAATAATTAAATAATAATAAGTTAATCATGCCAAGTGGAAATAAGTCCAGGACCAGCCTATTGGCTCAGGGTGTCTGACACTCCGAGGGAGGAGTTGTAAAGTTTGATGGCCACAGGCAGGAATGACTTCCTATGACACTCAGTGTTACATGTCGGTGGAATGAGTCTCTGGCTGAATGTAATCCAGTGCTTAACCAGTACATTATGGAGTGGATGGGAGTCATTGTCCAAGATGGCATGCAACTTGGACGGCATCCTCTTTTCAGACACCACTGTCAGAGAGTCCAGTTCGACCCCCACAACATCATTGGCCTTACAAATGAGTTTGTTGATTCTGTTGGTGTCTGCTACCCTCAGCCTGCTGCCCCAGCACACAACAGCAAACATGATAGCACTGGCCACCACAGCCTCGTAGAACATCCTCAGCATCATCCGGCAGATGTTAAAGGACCTCAGTCTCCTCAGGAAATAGAGATGGCTCTGACTCTTCTTGTAGACAGCCTCAGTGTTCTTTGACCAGTCCAGTTTATTGTCCATTCGTATCCCCAGGTATTTGTAATCCTCCACCATGTCCACACTGACCCCTTGGATGGAAACAGGGGTCACCGGTGCCTTAGCCCGGTGGTGGCATTAGAAATGATTTTTCAAAAATCATTGGACTCCGGCATGGTGCCAGAGGACTGGAAAATTGTAAATGTTACTCCACTCTTTAAGAAAGGAGGAAGGCAGCAGAAAGGAAATTATAGACCAGTTAGCCTGACCTCCCTGGTTGGGAAAGATGTTAGAGTCAATTATTAAAGTTACTAACATGGTTAGAGCATTGGCTAATTGTTAGGAAGCAATGAGTGGGAATAAAAGGATCCTTTTCTGGTTGGCTGCCAGTGACTTGTGGTGTTCCACAGGGGTCGGTGTTGGGACCACTTCATTTTATGCTGTATATAAATGATTGTGTAGCCAAGTTTCCATCTAACTCAATATATAAATTTGCCAATGACACCACAATTGTAGGCTGTATCTTGGGTAATGATGAGTCTGAGTACAGAGAGGAAATTAAGAACCTGGTGGCATGATGCGAAGACAATAACCTATCCCTTAATGTCAGCAAGACGAAGGAATTGGTTTTTGACTTCAGAAGGAGTAGCGGACCGCACGACCCCATCTACATCGGTGGTGCGCAGGTGGAACAGGTCAAAAGCTTTAAGTTCCTCGGGGTGAATATCACAAATGACCTGACTTGGTCTAACCAAACAGAGTCCACTGCCAAGAAGGCCCACCAGCGCCTTTACTTCCTGAGAAAGCTAAAGAAATTTAGCCTGTCCCCTAAAACACTCACTAATTTTTATAGATGCGCTGTAGAAAGCATTCTTCTAGGGTGCATCACAACCTGGTATGGAAGTTATCCTGTCCAAGACCAGAAGAAGCTGCAGAAGATCGTGAACATAGCCCAGCACATCACACAAACCAATCTTCCATCCTTGGACTCAATTTATACCACACGCTGTTGGAGCAGTGATGCCAGGATAATCAAGGACACAGCCCACCCAGCCAACACACTTTTTGTCCCTCTTCCCTCTGGGAGAAGGTTCAGGAGCTTGAAGATTCGTACAGCCAGATTTGGGAACAGCTTCTTTCCAACTGTGATAAGACTACTGAACGGATCCTGACCCGGATCTGGGCCGTACCTTCCAAATATCCGGACTTGACCTGCACTACCTTACTTTCCCTTTTCTATTTTCTAATTATGATTTATAATTTAAAATTTTATTATATTTACTTAAATTTGTACTTCAGGAAGTGCGAAGCGCAGAATCAAATATCACTGTGATGATTATACGCTCTAGTATCAATTGTTTGGTGACAATAAAGTAAAGTAAATGATTTAGATGATGGAACAGATGGTTTTATTGCTAAGTTTGCAGATGATACGAAGATTGCTGGAGGGGCAGGTAGTGTTGAGGAAACAGGTAGGATGCAGAAGGACAGACAGATTAGGAGAATGGGCAAGAAATTGGCAAATTAAATATAATGTTGGAAAATGCATGGTCATGCACTTTGGTGGTAGAAATAAATGAGCAGACTAAATGGGGAAAAAATCAAAGCATCTGAGATACAGAGGGGCTTGGGAGTCCTTGTGCAGAACACCCTAAAGGTTAATTTGCAGGTTGAGTCGGTGGTGAGGAAGGCATTTGCCATGTTAGCATTCATTTCAAGAGGTCTAGAATACAAGAGCAAGGATGTGATGCTGAGGCTTTATAAGGCATTGGTGAGGCCTCAACTTGAGTACTGTGAATAGTTTTGGGCCCTTCATCTTAGAAAAGATGTGCTGGTGTTGGAGAGGCTTCAGAGGAGGTTCAAAAGGATGACTCCAAGAATGAAAGGATTATCATACAAGGAGTTTTAATGTCTCTGGGTCTGTACTCACTGGAATTCAGAAGGATGAAGGGAGATATCATAGAAACCTTTCGAATGTTGAAAGGCCTAGACAGAGTAGATGTGGAAAGGATGTTTCCCATGGTGGGAGAGGGCACAGCCTCAGAATAGAGGGGCGTCCTTTCAAAACAGAGATGTGGAGAAATTTTTTTAGCCAAAGGGTGATGAATTTGTGGAATTTGTTGCCACATGCAGCTGTGGAGGCCAGGTCGTTGGGTGCATTTAAGGGCAGAGATTGATAGGTTCCTGATTGGACATGGCATCAAAGGTAACAGGGAGAAGGCTGGGAATAGGGTTTGAGGAGGAGATTTTTTTAAAAAAAGCATCAGTCATGATTGAATGACGGAGCAGACTCAAATGGCCAGATGGCCTAATTCTTCTCTTACGTCTTATGGTCTCTCCTGTTATATTCTCCCTCCTCCAGCCCTGTATTTCTCTCACCAGTCAACTTCCCAACTCTTCACTTCAGTCCTCCCCCTCCTAGTTTCACGTATCACCTTGTGTTTCTCCCTCCCTTCCCCCTCCTTCTAACTCTGACTCCTCATCTTTTCTCTCCAGTCCTGTTGAAGGACCTTGGCCTGAAACATCGACTGTTCTCTTTTCCACGGATACTGCCTGGCCTGCTGAGTTCCTCCAACATTTTCTGTGCATTGCTTGCATATTCTTGCTCCTTATTGTCTACCTGCTCTGCATTCTCTCTGTAGCTGTTGCATTTCATTCTGAATTCTGTTAATGTTATACCTTGTACTATCTCAATGCGCTGTGTCGTGAGTTGATCTGTAGAAACAGTATGCAAGGCAAGCTTTTCATTGTACCTCAGTACATGTGACATTAATGAAACAATTCTCATTCCAACAAAAAGGGCAATTGACCCTAAGTTTGATTAAGCAACACTTAATGAATGATTGCAATGAAAACCTGTCTTACTGCTGTTCTTGTACTTTTAAACAATGTTATTTTATTTTTAATATTAACAGTGGTGGCTTTCCTTTTTTAGTAATAGTTAATGAGGTATCTGTCAGTTCTGATGCTGCATGTTAAAAATCGAAATGCTGTGCTGTCACATTAAACAATCGGCCCATGGCAGGCCAGTGAGAGCCAGCCATTGGGAAATTTAAGTTGTCTATGAGGCAGAAGGCATCGGCACTACTGCATGTGTTGCACACCTTTACACTGCAAGCTCCATCAATGTAGAATGTGAAATACCGTAGGAATCAGTGGTCACGTCCTGAGGGGTTGAAAGGAATTGGGTGAGGTCAGGGGTTGAGGGAAAAGATTGGGAGTTTTCGCATGAGTCAGGTAGAAGATCGGGGAGTCAGAATCAGTAAAGGATTTGGACTGGAGAATGCCTGAGGAGTTGACTGAGGGCTGGTTGGTGGAGGTGTTATAATCAAGTGAGTTCTCTGCCTGGGATTAGTGAAGGTGTGGAGAGGTCCAATTGTCAAACTGTTGATAATAGGTTACAGCAACAGATGAGATGCAAATTAGATGGAGGGGTGTGGGAAGAGGAAGAAGTAGTTGGAAATGCCAAGGGAGAATTAAAGTAAACACCACACTTGAAATGGATTTAGCTGAGATGGGTTTCCAGTGCCAAACTTTAAACATGCAGTGCCCTGCAAGCAAAACTAAAGAGGGTGGTGGGGGCCGCACATGAATGGGTGGAAAGTTCCACATGTGGTACTTCACATTATTGCCACTGCCCCTGTCCAGGTACCTGAGTCCATTAGCATGTGAGATACATAGAGGAAACAGAAATAAATAGAAGTTTCTTTTGTTATTAAGGGAACCATTAGAAACATGGTTAGTGCAGGAAAATGATGCCGAAGTGAAAAATTAGCCACGCTTCTGTCATTCTAAAAATATACTGCTCAGTTCAATTTTGCTGAATTCTGGTTTGCTCAAAACCTTCAGATATTCACCACTCATGTTCTATTTTAAGATTTAAAATTATAGTGTTCCTAGCTGTTACTCTTTAAATATGAAGAGTACACCTCTGGCAGCTCATGCTCATCACCTCCCTCTTGTGCCACTCCTCTTTTCCTTTCTCCAATGGTCTACGCTTCCCTCCTCTCAGATTCTTCTTCAGCCCTTCATCTTTTCTGCCTTTCACCTTCCATCTTTTCGTTCATTCCCCCCTCACCCAGCCACCTACCTTTGCCTCACTTGGCTTCACCAGCTTGAACTCCTTCCCCTCCACCACCTTCTTATTCTGGCTTCTTCCCCCTTCCTTTCCAGTCCTGATGAAGGGCCATGGCCTGAAACATTGAGCACTTATTCCCCTCCATAGATGCTGCCTGACCTGCTGAGTTCCTCCAGCATTTTGTGTGTGTTACTATGAGCCTCTAGCAGCTGACTTGTTTCAGCTGAAGCTGGATCAGATAGTGAAGACACCGACCATAGGGTACCCTCAAGGCAGAGGTTCAAAAATTGTGCAGTAAAAGGGACTAGGGTAGATTGGAGAGGAAGATGATTAGAAACATACTGTCATATTGGAAATCTTAGTTCAAGCGTAAGAATAAAAGACGTAAATTAAATGAATTTCCTTACAAAGAGAGCAAACAAACAATAGCAAGATTTTGCAGTGAGTTGTAGTACTTCGATAGCTACCCGAGAGCCTCATGTTTAATACTTGTCTCTCATGATTTTAAGATATGGTAACTGACAAGGCTGATACTTTGCTGTGAGTGCATGTTAAAAATCTGGGCAATTGATTGCCCAACTGTTAATATTCAATACCATTTTAAATAATCCTGAGCTATAACAATACTGGGCATAGGGAAACACGTTTCACACTTTGTTCTCTGTCATTGTTCAGGCTGATTTAATGATCTTAAATTAACTTTCCCTTAAAATATATTCTAATCAGCAGTCTGAAATATATGTATGTGGTTGTGGCCTTGTGTTGCTCTCTAACTCAAAACATTCACAATAAAATGAATTTCTTTTTTTTTATGGAAAGTCATCAAGCCGAGACATTCATTCAATTTCATTCTCCCCAAATGCTTTCTCTGCTCAAACTCAATATTGCTGTTAATATAGTCTTTCAATCCCAATATCAAAATGGTATTTTGGGGGGGGAAACTATAGTACCATAGTGGGAGGTATAAAATGTGCAAACTGTACTGATCTCATGTACTTATAAAAGCTCAAACATGGTCATACAATTACACATTACATTACAGAAATTATAATTCATGTGAACAAAATGATAGTTTGAAGGAGATCATTGTGCCCCAATTCTTGTGTCAAATATTTTCAGTGATTAACACTATGAAAATCACAAGACCAAATGCTGCAATGTTGCTGGTTACACCTTTCTTTCACTCATTTGATGAACCAAAGGCAAGACTAATAGCAGATGTCTTTTAGATGCCCTATCAATCTGTCCGTTTTAGTCCTACTGATTGTCCTCTGTGAGCCCTATCAATCTGTCTTTTTTCACGGCAAAATACCATTTTGTTTTGTAGAAGTGGTCAAACAAAATATCAACATTTTTTCATGTGTGGAAGCATAATAAAAGTGGACTAAAAATTCCAGCGTGCCCTCTTGTCAGGTCTGTGGTTGGTGGAGGTGGGGCAGTTAGTCTCAGGTCGTCTGATGCAGGGTTTCAAATCAAAACATTGACAATTCTTTTCCTCCTGCACGTGCTGGTCAGCCTGCTGTGATCCTGCAGCAAGTTGCTTGTTAATGCTTAGTCACTCCCAGGTGAGTAAGACCCAGTCAATTGCTGACTTACTGCAAGCTTGGCCTGTACTGATTGAGAGATAGGACCAGCACAGCTGTCACTCTGTTCGGTTGTTGGACTGCACATGGAATTTAACAGTGTTGATTGATTGTGGTATGATTCCCTGGCCACTACTATGTTAGATGTTGCCCCTGGGTTACAAAAGTTCAGTTCATGGACACCCTTACATACGAATGAGCTCCCATAATATTAAATATAGATATACAATATACATAGATGACTTTATTTCTGTGAACCAGCAGAACTCGTTTGCCCTATTGTTCTTTCCCCACTTTTAGTAATTGGTCTTTTTTATAATCAGTCTTAAGTGCTTTTGAGACCATTCCTTATAATAATATGGAAGCTCGTTGCTGTGTTGAGTGATTTTTGTGTATTTCTGACTTATGGACAAAAATGTCTGTAAAATTGAACTGGAACCCAGTGTAGGCCTGTAGTCCATCCAGAGACGGGGTAAATTAGAACACCATACTGAGGAAATGAAAATTCCTGGCCATCTATAGAGAATGGAGAAAGTTAGTTGTCCATTTTACTTTGGTTATTTAATTTTGCTTTAATTTAATGATTATTAATTTCTTAGTTTTTTATGTGTCCTAATTAGTTTTTCAATTTCTTAAGAAGATAATTTGTTTCATAAATAATTAAAGCAATCTTAACAGCTTTTAAGGAATTGATTGGAAAACACTGATATTTTGGCTGAATACAAGTCTGTCTCCTGTCGATGACTGTCAGGGCACTCGTGTGGACATTCATTGTTTAGGTCACATAATGTCTCTTGGGTTCAGGCATTCTGTACCTAATATATAACAATTACAGCACGGAAACAGGCCATCTTGGCCTTTCTAGTCCATGCCGAACGCTTACTCTCATCTAGTCCCACAAACCTGCACTCAGCCCATAACCCTCCATTCCTTTCCTGTCCATATATCTATCCAAATTTTGTTTTAAATGACAAAATCGAACCTGCCTCTACCACTTCTACTGGAAGCTTGTTCCACACAGCTACCACTCTCTGAGTACAGAAGTTCCCCTCATGTTACCCCTAAACTTTTGCCCCTTAACTATCAACTCATGTCCTCTTGTTTGAATCTCCCCTACTCTCAATGGAAAAAGCCTATTCACGTCAACTCTATCTATCCCCCTCATAATTTTAAATACCTGTATCAAGTCCCCCCTCAACCTTCTATACTCCAAGTGTGGAGGGAAAAAAAAAGCAGAGCAACCAGGTATTTAGATGCAAAGCCGACAGCTTTGAGAAACTCCCAGTTCAAAGTTTGTTAATACAAATGGTCTATACCAATCTATATAAAACTAAAGGTAAAACAGTGCTAATTTTGTTGCAGCTCTACAAGGCTGCAAGTTCACTTATTTCCCATCCTGCCTCTTGCTTCTACAACAGCAAAACGGTGACAGTCCTAACGAATGAAGAATGTTGTCCTCAGTCATTTTTTGATTCATTTGTCCATGAGTGCATTAATAAAGGTGATGACCACACCCTCCTTGAGCAGATGAATTCATTCTAAGAAGAGTAACACACGCCAAATGCCGGAGGATCTCAGCAGGTCAGGCAGCAGCTATGGAAAGGAATAAAGAGTCAATGTTTCAGACTAAGATCCTTCATCAGTATGAGATGAAAGATCTCAGCCCGTAATGTTGACCCTATTCCTTGCCATAGATGCTACATGACCTGCTGAGTTCCTCCAGCATTTTGCATGTGTTACTCTGGATTTCCAGCATATGCAAAATCTCTTGTGTTCATAATAACAATGCTATTTCAGATGGCTCCTTCTACCATGCTGAATTACATACGTTAAGACCAGATGCAACAGAGTTCCTGTGGGCTATTAAATACAACAGAAATATAATCCATCGTAATCCTTAATCTCAGGCCAGTATGCAACATACTCTACTATCAGGAGAAGGTGTGAACCCAAGAGCAAAAGACTCAGCCAGCAACAGCAGCAGCATATCAAAAGTCAAGCTGCCAATAAATCTAAGCTTTGCCAGCAATGTCCACATGGCACAAATTAATTAAATTGTACACAGCCTTCCTTCAGCAAAATGTCAAGTTGCTAAACATAAGACATACAATACTTAAAGATATCCAGTGGAAAAACTTAGTTCACTGGAAACACTTTGTGCTTGCCACTAAGATTAGAGCCTCTGACAATGTTAGAAAGAGGAAGGAAGCACTTTCATTTTTACATTAACACAACACTGAGAGGCTACATACTTGGGAAACAGTACGGAAAATGAGGAAGATATTACGCCAGAAATCAGTGTGAAACTTAGAAGTCTCATATTTTGCGTTAAGGAAGTAACTGTAACTGGACCTTTATTTAAATATGCACATTTGCTGTTTATTTTTCATTGGCTCTTCTCTAAATCTTTCACAAAACCTGTTGATCCAATTAAGCAAAACACTAGATCCTTAGATATCATTATCAATGGTTTTAATTTCTGTTTTTTTGTGGCTTTGGACTCTGTGAAATAATGAAGTCTTTGTCAAATAATTCAGCAGGTTGCAGACTTTTGGAATAGTTCAATAAATTAGATTTGCCATTTCCATCTTTGAAAGTGATTGACATTACAGAAACCAGTAAAAGCTCAAAAACGTAATAGAAATGAGCCCATTTTTGTTTGGGCTTCTGTTTCCATTAGTTAACTGGGAACACGACTATTGGGCATTGGGGGTAGGATCGAAGGTTGTGGTGATAGCAGTGGAAGAGGTTAACTAAGAGCTAGCAATGAACAAAGTAAGGGCATCTAGAATATAAAGAGGCTGAAGATCTGCTGATATGATATGCAGATTTGGGGAGATTCCTTTGAAAGTATTGTGTTCAGTTTGGCCTTCCACAGCAGGACAGAGTGAAGAGATCCATTATGAATTCACCAAGGGCCAGGAGCATTATTCTTACATGTATTCATGGTTAAGGGATGATCTTGTTGAGGTTCCAAGATGACTGAAGGATTTGATGAGGAGACAGAAAATTTCATCATGGGATTCCCCAAACCGGAAGAACATCCATAAAATTGTTACTAGGCTGTTCAGTTAATCCAGAATCCAGAAAACCTACAGCACAATACAGGCCTTTTGGCCCACAAAGCTGTGCCAAACATGTCCTTACCTTAGAAATCACCTAGGGTTACCCATTGCCCTCTATTTTTCTGAGCTGCATGACCCTATCCAGGAGTCTCTGAAAAGACCGCATCGTATCCGCCACCATGACCGTTGCCAGCAGCCATTCCACGCACTCACCATACACCAACCATAAGACATAGGAGCAGAATTAGGTCATTCAGCCCATCAAATCTGCTCTGCCAGTCTATCATGGCTGATCCTTGATCCACTCAACCCTATATCCTTTGATGCCCTGACTGATCAAGAAACGATCAACTTCCACCTTAAATACCCACGGACTTGGCCTCCACTGCAGTCTGTGGCAGAGCAATCCACAGAATCACTACTCTCTAGCTAAAAAGAATTCCTCCTTACCTCTATCTAAAAGGTTGCCCTCAATTTTGAGACTGTGCACTCTAGTTCTGGATGCCCCACCATAGGATGCACCCTCTCTACATCGTCTCTATGTCAACCTCTCTACATCCACCCTCTCTACATCTACCCTGTCTACATCCACCCTCTCTATATCCAACCTATCTACGTCCACCCTCTCTATATCCAACCTATCTACGTCCACCCTCTCTATGTCCACCCTCTCTATGTCAACCATCTCTACATCTACCCTATCTACATCCACCCTCTCTACAACCAGCTTCTCTACATCTACCCTGTCTAAATCCGCCCTCTCTACATCCACCCTCTCTACATCTACCCTCTCTACTCCACCCTCTCTACATCCAACCTATCTACGTCCACCCTCTCTACATCTACCCTCTCTAAATCCACCCTCTCTACATCCACACTCTCTACATCCATCCCCTCTACATCTACCCTCTCTACATCCACCCTCTCTACATCTACCCTCTCTAAATCAACCCTCTCTACGTCCACCCTATCTACATCCACCCTCTCTACATCCACCCACTCTGCGTCCACCCTCTCTAAATCCACCCACTCTACGTCCACCCTATCTACATCCACCCTCTCTACATAAACCCTCTCTACGTCCACCCTGTCTACACCTACCCTCTCTACATCTACCCTCTCTACAACCACCCTGTCTACATCCACCCTCTCTACAACTACCCTCTCTAAATCCACCCTCTCTACGTCCACGCTCTCTACATAAACCCTCTCTACGTCCACCCTATCAACATCCACCCTCTCTACCTAAACCCTCTCTACGTCCACCCTATCTACATCCACCCTATCTACATCTACCCTGTCTTTGTCCACCCTCTCTACATCCACCCTCTCTACATCTACCCTCTCTAAATCCACCCTCTCTACGTCCACCCTCTCTACATCCACCCTCTCTACGTCCACCCTATCTACATCCACCCTCTCTACATCCAACCTCTCTACATCCACCCTCTCTTCATCTACCCTCTCTACATCCACCCTCTCTACATCTACCCTCTCTAAATCAACCCTCTCTACGTCCACACTATCTATATCCACCCTCTCTACGTCCACCCTCTCTACATCCACCCACTCTATGTCCACCCTATCTACATCCACCCTCTCTACATAAACCCTCTCTACGTCCACCCTGTCTACATCCACCCTCTCTACATCCACCCTCTCTACATAAACCCTCTGTACGTCCACCCTGTCTACATCCACCCTCTCTACATCCACCCTCTCTACATCCACCCTCTCTACATAAACCCTCTCTACATAAACCCTCTCTACGTCCACCCTGTCTACATCCACCCTCTCTACATAAACCCTCTCTACGTCCACCCTGTCTACATCCACCCTCTCTACATAAACCCTCACTACGCCCACCCTGTCTACATCCACCCTCTCTACATAAACCCACTCTACGTCCACCCTCTCTACATCCACCCTCTCTACATAAACCCTCTCTATGTCCACCCTGTCTACATCCACCCTCTCTACATCCACCCTCTCTACATCCAACCTCTCTACATCCACCCTCTCTACATACACCCACTCTACATCCACCCTCTCTACATCCAACATCTCTACATCCACCCTCTCTACATCCACCCTCTCTACATAAACCCTCTCTACGTCCACCCTGTCTACATCCACCCTCTCTACATCCACCCTCTCTACATCCAACCTCTCTACATCCACCCTCTCTTCATCTACCCTCTCTACATCCACCCTCTCTACATCTACCCTCTCTAAATCAACCCTCTCTACGTCCACACTATCTATATCCACCCTCTCTACATAAACCCTCTCTACGTCCACCCTGTCTACATCCACCCTCTCTACATCCAACCTCTCTACATCCACCCTCTCTTCATCTACCCTCTCTACATCCACCCTCTCTACATCTACCCTCTCTAAATCAACCCTCTCTACGTCCACACTATCTATATCCACCCTCTCTACGTCCACCCTCTCTAAATCCACCCTCTCTACATAAACCCTCTCTACGTCCACCCTGTCTACATCCACCCTCTCTACATCCACCCACTCTACGTCCACCCTCTCTACATCCACCCTCTCTACATCCAACCTCTCTACATCCACCCTCTCTTCATCTACCCTCTCTACATCCACCCTCTCTACATCTACCCTCTCTAAATCAACCCTCTCTACGTCCACACTATCTACATCCACCCTCTCTACGTCCACCCTCTCTAAATCCACCCTCTCTACATAAACCCTCTCTACGTCCACCCTGTCTACATCCACCCTCTCTACATCCACCCTCTCTACATCCAACCTCTCTACATAAACCCTCTCTACGTCCACCCTGTCTACATCCACCCTCTCTACATCCACCCTCTCTACGTCCACCCTATCTACATCCACCCTCTCTACATAAACCTTCTCTTCGTCCACCCTCTCTACATCCACCCTCTCTACATCCACCCTCTCTACATCCACCCTCTCTACGTCCACCCTCTCTAAATCCACCCACTCTACGTCCACCCTGTCTACATACACCCTCTCTACATCCACCCTCTCTGCATCCACCCTGTCTACATCCACCCTCTCTACATCCACCCTCTCTACATCCACCCTCTCTGCATCCACCCTGTCTACATCTACCCTGTCCACATCCACTCTCTCTACATCCACCCTCTCTACATCTACCCTCTCTAAATCCACCCTATCTACGTCCACCCTCTCTACGTCCACCCTCTCTACATAAACCCTCTCTACGTCCACCCTGTCTACATCTACCCTGTCTACATCCACCCTCTCTTCGTCCACCCTGTCTACATCCTCCCTCTCTGCATCCACCCTCTCTAAATCCACCCTCTCTACGTCCACCGTCTCTAAATTCACCCTCTCTACGTCCACCCTATCTACATCCACCCTCTCTACATCTACCCTGTCTACGTCCACCCTCTCTACATCCACCCTCTCTACGTCCACCCTATCTACATCCAACCTCTCTACATCCACCCTCTCTTCATCTACCCTCTCTAAATCAACCCTCTCTACGTCCACCCTATCTACATCCACCCTCTCTACGTCCACCCTCTCTAAATCCACCCACTCTACGTCCACCCTATCTACATCCACCCTCTCTACATAAACCCTCTCTACGTCCACCCTGTCTACATCCACCCTGTCTACATCCACCCTCTCTACGTCCACCCTGTCTACATCCACCCTCTCTAAATCCACCCACTCTATGAACACCCTATCTACATCCACCCTCTCTACATAAACCCTCTCTACATCCACCCTCTCTACATCCACCCTGTCTACATCTACCCTGTCCACATCCACTCTCTCTACATCCACCCTCTCTAAATCCACCCTCTCTACGTCCACCCTCTCTACGTCCACCCTCTCTACATCCACCCTCTCTAAATTCACCCTCTCTACGTCCACCCTATCTACATCCACCCTCTCTACATCTACCCTCTCTAAATCCACCCTCTCTACATCCACCCTCTCTACGTCCACCCTCTCTACATCCACCCTCTCTAAATTCACCCTCTCTACGTCCACCCTATCTACATCCACCCTCTCTACATCCACCCTCTCTACGTCCACCCTCTCTACATCCAACCTCTCTACGTCCACCATATCTACATCCACCCTCTCTAAATCAACCCTCTCTACGTCCACCCTATCTACATCCACCCTCTCTACGTCCACCCTCTCTACATCCTCCCTCTCTATGTCCACCCTCTCTACATCTACCCTGTCTACGTCCACCCTCTCTACATCCACCCTGTCTACATCTGCCCTCTCTACATCCACCCTCTCTACATAAACCCTCTCTACGTCCACCCAGTCTACATCCACCCTCTCTACATAAACCCTCTCTACGTCCACCCTGTCTACATCTACCCTGTCTACATCCACCCTCTCTACATCCACCCTCTCTACATCTACCCTGTCTACGTCCACATTCTCTACATCCACCCTCTCTACATCTACACTCTCTACATCCACCCTGTCTACATCTACCCTGTCTACATCCACCCTCTCTACATAAACCCTCTCTACGTCCACCCTATCTACATCCACCCTCTCTACATAAACCCTCTCTTCGTCCACCCAGTCTACCTCCACCCTCTCTACATAAACGCTCTCTACATCCACCCTCTCTACATCCACCCTCTCTACATCCACCCTCTCTACATCTACCCTGTCTACATCCACCCTCTCTACATCCACCCTCTCTACGTCCACCCTCTCTACGTCCACCCTCTCTATGTCCACCCTCTCTACGTCCACCCTCTCTACATCCACTCTCTCTACATCTACCCTGTCTACATCTACCCTGTCTACATCTACCCTGTCTACATCCACCCTCTCTACATCTACCCTGTCTACATCCACCCTCTCTACATCCACCCTGTCTACATCCACCCTCTCTACATCCACCCTCTCTACGTCCACCCTCTCTACCTCTACCCTCTCTACATCCACCCTCTCTGCATCCACCCTATCTAATGATCTCAACATTCAGTGGGTTTCAATGAGAGCTTCCAGCATTCCTCTAAATTCCAGTGAGTACAGGCCCAGAGCTGACAAATGCTCCTCATATGTTAACCCCTTCATTCCTGGAATCATCCTTGTGAACCTTTTCTAGACTCTCCAATGACAAGACATCCTTTCTGAGATACGGAGCCCAAAACTGTTGACAATACTCCAAGTGCAGCCTGACTAGTGTCTTATAAAGCCTCAGTGTTATCTCCTTGCTTTTATGTTCTATCCCCCTTGAAATTTATGCCAAAACTGCAATTACCTTCTTTACCACAGACTCAGCCTGTATTCGCCTTCTGGGAGTGGTTGAGATAAGATGTGAAAAGCTGGAATTCTCTCTCTAAAAGAAGATGGATGCTGAGGAAAGGAGAGCTATTGTTAAATTACACACACAAAATGCTGGTGGAACGCAGCAGGCCAGGCAGCATCTGTAGGAAGAAGTACAGTCCACGTCTCGGCCCGAAACGTCAACTGTACTTCTTCCTATAGATGCTGCCTGGCCTGCTGTGTTCCACCAGCATTTTGTGTGTGTTGTTTGAATTTCCAGCATCTGCATATACCCTCGTGTTTGCTATTGTTAAATTGTTCATGTTGGTCACTCTATCTTTCTTTCCTTCTCTTGCTCGCTCTGCATTGGTTAATTGAGGATGCAGCTTATTTGGGCCAACTCTGAAAGAATAAAAACTAATTGAGAAAATTTACGATATGCTCTTTGTTTATTTGGGACACTATGCTGTTTAATTGGGGCAGGAAACTGTTACCAAACAGTTTCTAACTAGCACCGGACATATACATGCATGGCCATTAGACACTATATTCTGTTAGAGTAAATAGTTTTTAAATAGTGTCAGTTGTGTCTGTGTTAAAAAACAATGATTTTTCTCACTGATAATTGGTGAGAAATAAGCAGTAAGACAGTTCAGAACAGTTTTACTCACTGCACTTTCGAGCATTGAGGCTTGGAGATGCCAGAAATGGGCAGGAGTAAAAACGAAACAATTTCACTATTTCGACAAGTTAGGAACTACATAGAACTTGAAGGTATCGACAATCATCTTTAATGTTACATTAAAAATGCAGATTTGGAGGATGAATTTCTTGAAAGGTTTGTATGAAAGCAGTCTACCTACACTAGGTGTCTGCACTGATCTTCTTCATTTTCAGTCAATCAAAAGAATGCGTACACTTGATGAATCCCTCTGTCAAAAACTATGAGGAATTAATACACAATTTTATAGTACTGTTATTGATAGCGTTCTAACTTGGTCTGTATTTCATTTAAATCCATAATTTGTTGCTCAGTTAAATGGTCGTTTATCTTTTCTATGCCTTTTTAATTATTTCCAAGAAACTTTAGCTAATTGGGCCAAAATGTACTGTTCCCAATGTGTCCCAATTAACCGGAATCCACTACTTATTTATTTATAAATTATTATATACAGATTTTTTTTATTTGATAAGGGTATTGGGGATATAGTGCAAGGATGGATAAATAGAGTAATGGAGTTGATGCACAAGTTAGCCAAGGTCTGACCTAATTCCAGAATATGCTCAAATAGCTGAATGTTCTTCTTTTCTCATATCCCAGTTTAAGAATGTGAAATAATTAATATAAAGTACTTGTTGCATATTTTATTCCCAGTGTTCAAATGAAATGATAAAAGCCTGTAGATCTCTGCATTGCTCAACTTTTGTGAGCTATAATGAGCTCATTAGGTAATATGTGACATCCAACTACATACTTATCTGTCTGGAAATCTCAAAGGTTCATTTATTATCAAAGTATATAACTCTGAAATTCTTATTCTCCAGATAGTCATGAAAACAAGAATGGCAGCACAATCATCAACCCCCAAATCCTTCCTCTACATTAAAAAAAATGAGCAAAATTGGAATATCGACCCCCAAATTTAGCATGATATTTGAAGCAATGAAAATTAAATTATACTTTCCAAGGAAGTAGATTTATAAGCATCTTTGGTTGGATAATCTTACAGAACAACTAGCATACACTGGAAGTACCATTTCCCCTTCTCCTTTAGCTAATCCGCAATGTTTCAAAATAAACTATATTAGTTAATCCAACTTTATCATAGCGTTATTTCAGTGAAATCTTTAACCACATTTGAGCAAAATAATGATAAAATATTCAAAAGCACCAAAATAATTTGTTTTCATTAAATGGCTTTATGTAAACGAATGGTTTATTTTCAGGCTGTTAGGCTGTGATGTGTGGGATGCTGCAGTGATTTATACAAGGACCTGTATCAATGATATAAATAGGGGAATCAAGTGCAATATAGCCAAGAAGGGTCATACCATATGGATGGTAAAGAGAATGCAGATTATTTGTGGTGGGAGGGGGTGCGATTTACACAGATAAGTAAATGTGTGAGTTCATGGCTGGTGGAATATTGGTGTAGTCATTGACTTTGCTTCAAAAAATATAAAGACGGTTGTTTTACAAATGATGAAAGATTGCAATTGCTGATGTTTTGGAAGGACTTGATGGACACAAAACATTTAAAGTTAACATTTAGATACAGAAAGTAATTAAGAAAGCAAATAGAACTTTGACCTGTATTGCAGGAGCATAGGGCACCCCGGTGGCACAGGTTACCAGAAACCCAGATTTAATTCTAACTTCTGGTGCTGCCTCTGCATAGTTTGTACTTTCACTTTATGACTTTTGTAGGGATATTTTTGTAACCCTACAAGAAGTAGTGGATATGGCCCAGTCCATCACGGGCAAAGCCCTCCCCACCACTGAACACATCTACATGAAGCACTGTAGCAGGAAAGGAGCATCCAGCATCAGGGACCCCCACAACCCAGCTCATGCTCTCTATTCGCTGCTGCCATTAGGAAGATGGTACAGGAGTCTCCAGTCTCTCACCACCTGGTTCAGGAACTATTACTATTCATCAACCATCAGGCACTTGAACTAATGGAGACAACATCACTCAACTTCACTTGCCCCATCACTGAACTGTTCTCACAACTTTCAAGGATATCATGTTATCGATATTTATTCCTTACTTATTTATTATATTTTTGTATTTGCACAGTTTGTTGCCTTTTGCATATCAATTGTGTGTCCACCCTGTTGGGTGTAGACTTTCATTGATTCTATTATGGTTCATCGATTTATTGAGTATGCCCACTAAAAACATGAATCTCAGGGTTGTATATGGTGACATATAGGTACCTGATAATAAATTTACTTTTAACTTTGACTATGTGGTGACATTCTGCATCTCAAAGACATGCAAATTTTTGGGTTAAAAGTCAATGTTCCCTCTAATTTGTAATGACCAGTGTACACAAAAATCTTGTGCTGGCAATCTTTTTTCCCAGTGACAACAAAATGTGTGCACTGAATTTTTAAGTGGAATTAAACCTGAAGCTATTCTAAGGATAATAAACTATCAAGTCCAGTTTGTTGTTCATTGCTTAAAAGAAATAAAATATCATTCCACTTCTTCCCACTTGCAAATACTCCAGTAACTTTTGCATCACAACAATAGATACAGGTAACACCAGTTTCTGTATTGTACATAAATATTTCTTGTAGGTTTATGGTCTTGACCTCATGAGCTTTTAGTGTAGCAGTTTCTACTGTTTCATTATGCCATTCCACATTTAATGAACTAGCAGTCCTTTGTCGCTTCACACCCTTTGCTTCTTTGGAATTTGAATTACTAATTTCTTCAATACATAAATAAGCCATTTCCAAACCCTGCAGACAAATCATCACAAGCTTCACATTGTCAACACTGTCTGCACCAGAAACCTTTAGTGTACAGTTTAAATTCCTTTGTGCACTAGTAACAAAAGATGTGTGTGTGTGTGTGCGCGCGCACGCGCACGCACCTTAGAACATTGTGTAAAGTACTATCTTTGTTTATGTGAGTGGTAGAATCTGATGGGAATCTGTGCAAAAAGCCTGTTTCCAAGTAGTGCCTCTCTATAACAATTGAGTACAAACATTAAGGCTTCTTAACAGAAAGACCAAGAATTCTGGGGAGATCATCCCAAGAACACTACTTATAGATTTGGTCACCCTTCCTAAGGAAGGAAGTGCCTGGGTTGGAGAGATTATAATGAAGGCTTATCGGATTGATTTCAAAGTGGCAGAATTTCCTGTTATGAGAGATGAAGCAGACTGAGAGGTGATCTTATTGAAACCAACAAAATCCCTTACAGAGCTTTTCAAGTTAAATGTTGGGATGACGGATAGTCTTGACGGATAGTCTGAGAACAGATCTCTTCATCTGGTGGTGGTGAACCTTTGCACATCTTTACCTTACAGAATTGAACCTCAGCTGATGTGTAAAGTTGGACAGAGCTTGATAGATTCAGTAGATTATCAGGGGAATCAAAGGAAATGGGGTTTATGGAATTAATTGGCACTATAGCTAACAATGTCACTGAATGGCAGAACAAGCATGAGGGACCGAATGGCCCATTCCCACTTCTAGTTCATATGTTCTTTAGTTTTTATGTAAGTGGTAACAGAGCAATAACTTCAGAGGTCAGAGGATCAGTAAATAATAGACAAAATCGAAATCTAAGCAAAAAATATTAAACACATTTATAGAGAATTTGTGCAAAGGACTGCATGCTTCTCATGAATTTTTAAAATCTAATTATCAAGAGAAGGCTGTGTTCATATCTCAGATCAAAGAAGTTGTGAATGAATTATACTCTACTACATAAGTGCAACGAAAACCAGATTCCACGAGGAAACAGTAAACAGTGTTCATACCAGTGTATTGTTAAATAGATGTTATTACATACTATGCCATTTCCCTTAGGCACAAAACTCGAATAACAGATGATACCAGAGCTTTCCTGCTAATACTTTTACCATATATTCTTTAGGGCAATACACCTGCTGTAAAATACAAATCGATATTTTAGTTTTGAAAACTAATCATGGTAGGTTACATTTTCCAGGCATTCCATAGTGTCTTCTTTTTGTGAATCGCTTCACTTATCATTACTAGTTATTCCGCATGATTTTATTTATTTTTAAGGTGTATTTTGTTTGCTTTCCTGTTCTCCTGTCCTTGACTTCTTGCGAACTGATACAGTGATCCTTCTGCCTCCTACCATGTTGAAAGAGGTGGGCACAGAGTATTGGACACACTGCTTGTCACCTTCCAAAATTCCATGGATTTTAGAATAAGGCAAATGTAGCCTCACTATTTAATAAAGGAAGGTTAGAGGATACAGGGAACTACAGACAGTTAGCCTGACATCAGCAGTAAGGAAAATGCTGATCTGGGGTGTTGACTCTTTCCACAGATGCCGAGTAATTCCAGCACTTTCTGGTTTTGTTGAGGGAAGTGCTATGGTCTATTAAATAAGTGGCATTCAGAACTTAATAATAGGATTGGTGGAATCGATATGGATCTATGAAATGGAAGTCATAGAATGGAAGCCAGTCTGGAATAAGAGGAGGCAGAATATTTGCCGCACAGAAACAAAATTGTAGGACAATATCAACAGTAGAGATGATAGCTGAGGGACAGCCAATTAAAACCTGGCAGAATAATGAAATTTCTCTAAAAATGCAGAGATTCAATGGTATCAGTAAAATCTCTTATGGCTCAAGTGACTTTACAACTTGTGACAACACACATAAATTCACAAATTTGGATTGTTAAGAAACTAGATCCACTACAGAGAATTACAATTGATTATAGACAGTTAAACGAGAATGCAGCATCATGTGTTCCAAAGGTGGTTGCTGAGGTAGATCAGATCAGCAGCAGCGTAACAATATACATAGTCCTAGATATCTTAGATGTGTGTTGATGTACTCTGATGAGAAAAAGATGATCAGTGTTTAAATGTGGCCTTGCCTTTAATGATGGTAGTACATTTCACATACCTGCCACAAGGGATCCATAATTATATAAACAATCAATATTCCATCAGGAAAAGACTAAGAGCTTAGAGGGGATTTCCAGAAGGGACAGACTGGTTCATTATGTGAATAGTTGTTTCTATTTGCAGGCAGTGCTGAGGGACATTTGGTGCTACCACTGGAGAGCCTAACATGACGTGAGCTAAAGGTAAACGCTAAAAAGCTCAGGTGGAGAGAAGTGAAGTTCCATTTTGGGAGCACCATATTGAAATCAGAGAAGCAGAGCATGGATAATGAAGTAAGTAAAGCTGTGCAGGAGTACAGTACCAATACTGGAGCAAGTTTTGGCTTTGAGAGCATTTTGGGGACATGGTCCTATAAAAACCATTGGCAATATCCTGTGTGAGTACAGCCAGACCTTTGTATGCGTTAACCTTAGATTCCAATTACTAAGAGTGGACAGAGGAGCATGAGAAAGCTTTCAGTGCACTCAGCAGAAGGTTGTAGATAGATCCAGTTTTCAAAACCACAAGCTTTTAACAAGATTTCTGTCTAATATTTGCAGCTACTTAAGTGTTCTGCTGTTACAATATGCCTTCAGGAAACTTAGCACAGGGTGTGCAGACTGTAGAAATGCATGTTGTTCCTGTGATCACATGGACTTCTTGCAGACTCTCCAGTTTCCTTGCACATATAGTTTGGTAGGTTAATTGGCCATTGTAAATTACCTCCAGTGTTATGTTAGGGCTTCAACCTGGGCAGAGTGGGGGTAATTGCCAAGATTGTGGTGAAAATAAAATGGTTATGATAGAATTGGTGTAAATAGGTAGTTGATTGTCAATATGGACTCAGTAAGCCAAGTAGCTATTTCTGCGATGTACCTTTCTATGACTCTATGACCATATGCTTTGTGGACTTTATTTTCAGCAGAGATACCATACTCATCATGTGAATGACTTTTTAAAAAACTACTTATCGGGAGGTTAAGCATTTTGCTGTATTTACATAAACCTGTACAGTAACCTTAATAACCAAGTACATTCTGACAAGAATACTAATGAATGAAATGTTCAAATAAGGGTCAGGGTGCAACACTACTTTGACTGGATGGATGACATGACCTGAAGGAATAGCTACTCAATCACTTGACCTCGGTAGTAAACATGGTGTATGTAGAGAAATCACATAAACATACCATAGAAGGAGCATAGGAAACAAATAGAATTTTAAAAAAAAACATTCACCTGCAGGAGGGATACACACACTGGCCACTTTATTAGATACACCCGTACAACTGCTCATTAATGCAAAAAATCTAATTAACCAATCACGTGCCTGCCACTCAATGCATAAAAGCATGCAGACATGGTCGAGAGGTTCATTTGTTTTTCAGCCCAAATATCTGAATGAAGAAGAATGTGATCCAAGTGACTTTGACCATGGAATGATTGGTGGTGCCAGATGGGTTTGAGTATCTCAGAAACTCCTGGAATTTTTTATGCACAACAGTCTCTAGTTTACAACGAATGGTGGGAGTGGAGGTGAAAAAGCCTTGTTAAAAGGGAATGCAAGAGGACAGTGGCCTGACTGGGGTTTAAGCTGATATCAAGTCAACAGTAACCTTACGGCAGGCTGCAGTCATCACAAAAATTTGTTTGTTGGTGAGACAGTGCAAGTTTTCGAGAGAGTTTGGGCCTTTTTGAACTTTTCAGTGGGTTGGAATCATTGTAAAAACTTTTTTGTTTGTGAGGCAGTGCAAATTTTAAAATGAGCTCAGGGCCATTTGGAACTTTTTCGAGGGCTGCAGTCATTGCAATCTTTTAGGCACGTTGCAGGAGACAATAAAACAAAATGAGGTGTAAGTGGAGTGGCCATTCTGTGAGTGTCAGTCTAAGAGTGGTCAGGCTTTGACTCAACAGGCTTAGGCAAGAATAGGCACAGGCTAGAACTTAAGCTTGAGAAGTTAGAGGTCTAATATGGTAGTTAAGGCAGTGAAATGCTCCTCCTGTAAGAGGTGGGATTGCAGAGTACCTAATGGTCTCCCTGATGACTACATCAGGGGGAAGTGCACCCAACTTCAGCTCCTGACTGACAAGGTCAAGGAATGGGAGATGGAGCTGGATGTACTCAGGACCATCCAGGAGGTTACCTCATAGATGACACTTTTACTGAGATGGTCACTCTCATAGTGCAGACCTTGGATAGTAGATGGGTGCCCACCAGGAGAAGAAAGGGGAGTAAGCAGTCACCGCAATGTTCCCCTGTGGCCATTCCTCTCAGCAACAAGTATATTCCTTTGGATACTGGCTGGGGAGGGGCTGGGGGGATGATCTGTCAGGGCACAGCCACAGCAACCATATTTCTTATGGTCTTAAGGTAACTCAAATAACCACATGTTACAACAATGGTGTGTGGAAGAACATCTCTGACTGCATGACACGTCAAACCTTGAAGTTGATGGGCTGTAGCAGCAAAAGATCACAAACATACTCTGAGTGGCCCCTTTATTCGGTACAGGTGCCACCTCATAAAATGGCCACTGAGGATTAATCTAGGTAGATGGGTTCATGTATATAGAGATGCGGAATTTGAAATTTGAGTAATGAAGTAATGGTGTCACTTAAATTACTAAGTCATCTGAGTGCACAGCAGGCAGAGTTGGCTGTTACTGCATCTGAAATGACTCACCCAACTCAGTTCCCAGTTCAGATTCTATGTTTGTCTGAAATTCACTGACAGACTTGCTGGTTATTTAGAAGAAGTGAGGTTTTAAATTAGTAGCAGAGGAGTTACTTTGTGGCATCGACGCAGCACTGGGGAATAGCTAGTACAGAGGCTCCCTCACAGCTCCAGTCATCTGTGTTCAATCCTGGCCTCTGGTGCTACACACACACACAAAAGGCTGGAGGAACTCAGCAAACCAGGCAGCATTTATGCAGGGGAGTAAACAGTCAATGTATCAAGCTGAGACCTTTCAACAGCTGTCTGTGTGGAGTTTGCCCACTCTCCCTGTGGTTGTGAGTGTTTCTCACAGATGCTCCAGTTCCCTCCTACAACTTAAAAGCATACAGGTTGGTAAGGTCTGCAACTTTCTCACTGCAAAGGTGAATCACAGAACCAGAGGGTGGGGACTGAGGGGGAGGGCAGAGAAAATAAAACGTGTTTAATCTAAATGCAACTTTAACAGTCAGCGTGGACTCAGTGGACCAAAGGTCTTCTTCCATGCTGTATGAATCTACGACTCTAGGAAAATTTTCAGAAGTGAACAGATTGGCAAAGAAAGGTGGCATTTGAAGGGCTGCTTTGGGATGGAAAGTGTTAAGACAAGCAGAAGAAATGTGAAGCCATTGAGTGAAGTGATGGGAAGAGAGCACAAAAAAAGGAACACTATTTGCAAATGACAAATGAATTGTATCCTCACTCCGCAGGTAGAACTTCCTGAGTGCAGAACTGAGTGAGATTCCTGAGAGTGGAATGCGAGCAGGAATGCAGTGCAGGAAAATAGAAACAGGGTCAAGGAATGAAATGGTAGCCTCCAGAGGGCAATTGTTTAGTCTGTGTGATTTGTAATCCAGACTCACAAATGGAAGAGTATCACTTAGGCACACCCACAAAGACCAGGGGAGACCTGGTAGTGTATACAGATAGAATTGTTGGCCCTCTCCCATTTTCCAATTTGTGGATATCTTCATTAAATAGGTAAAGCTGTTTAGAAGCAAAGCAGTTATTGTGCTAACACAGCCAAGATCGTGGTGTAGGAAGTATTCATTAGATATGAATACTGAGGATCGTGGAATCAGGTCACTTTACCAGACAGGTGATGTGTGTGACCTTAAAATTGTTGAATATTGAAGGGAAGTGTAAGAAAGCCATAATCTGCAGATTTCAGGAACTGTTGGGTTCAGAAATAGAATGATATTAAGAAAAGCTGGAGAGGATTCTCTTTTCATCAGCAACATCAGGGAGTAGGTACAAGAGCCTGAAGGCCCTCACTCAGGAACAGCTTTTTCCCCACCGCCATCAAATTTCTGAATGGTCCATAAATCCATTAACATTACCTCATAATTCCTTTATTTTGAATTATTCATTTGTTTTGTAATAAATAGTAATTGTTATTCATACAACATACTGCTGCCACAAAACAACAAACTTAACAACATTTGTCAGTGATAATAAACCTGATTCTGATTAAGTGATCAGTTGAAAAGATTGGGATGAAGTGTTAATGAAAATCAGGGGAAGCATCACCCACACAGGATACTCAACCTGTAACTTAATATAGAGTAACCTATGAGAACATTGGTACAATTGTTCACATGTAGTGTGGTTAAAAGTCAGCAGAATGAAGCACTTTAAGTTTTGTAGGAGAGCTACCAGGACAATTCAATGAGCTTTATAAATATTAGTAGGAAATATCAAGCCAATAAAATTAAATCAGATCCCCAGAAATCACAAGAATGGGAAACAGGCAATCGGGTGATGGCGAGAAATTATGTTTGCATATGAGTCATTCAGAAAGCCCCCATGTTTATGCTGACCGTTATGTACCTCTGATTCTAAACCCATTTACCAGCAGTTGGTCCATTGCCTTCTACAAATTCTAATGCTCGTCTAGACACTTCTTAAGTGTTGTTGGAGAACCTGCCTTTGCCTATCAGCAAGGAGTATTTGTACCACCATATCACAAACCACACAATAATGCAAAAATACTATCAAATTACGTAAGAAAGTAAAATAATTCTGGTGAAACTAAAATGAACTCAACAGAGAGAAAACTGGATTATTATGAGATGGTGGGTGATGTTTTGACTGCGGGAGTAATGGCATTGCTATCAATCTCAGCTTCTCAGGCAACGAGCACAGGATCTAACTTAAGGAATCATATGTACCAAGGGCCTATTTGCAACATTTGTAAATAAATAAGTAACTCTTCTAATCAACTAAGTCTGCATGCCCCAGATCACATAAATGGGGCCAATGCGGAACAAACTTGTATTTTAATTTCTATGGGGAGGATAAGATTATGACTGGCAGACCAATCGTTACTTATGTGGGGAGAGCATCTGAAATTGGCACAAATTCTAAACAGCTGTATTACACATATTGTTTTAACAATAATATCAGTTGTGGGGAATAGAAAACAGGTGGAAGGGTAATTTAGCTTTGATACATATGATAGAATTAAATGAAGACCAATAAATCTGGGTGAAATGTACTTTGGAGTCATCTGGGGTAACCACCAGGGCACAGTCCCTAAATGGCAAAGGAGCATATACATACAACACTGCCCACGTGTGCAACAGAAAAACCCCATGTGAGAAAGCGGAATGAAGAACAGCAGCATCTGTGAGATTGTACAAAACCAAACATTTGAAAGCAACAATATTGGCCAAATTGATATAAATTCTACCAACACCAATACTATAATGTGTTTGACAGCAAGAAAGCAGGAATAACTACCAGGAAACACGGAGGAGCTGGCAAACTATAAGAAAGCTACAATGTAAAGTGGCAACAAAGAAAACACCTAAACAAATTATTTAATATATCCAAAAATATGTCAGATCCAAAAATAGCTGCTATTGATGTTATATCAAATTGAATTTTATCAGACAATTACATTTACTTGAAATTTGACCAAGGTGATATGGCTCGGCTAGTGTAAACATGGCAACAAGCGTTTAAAGACTGCTGAGCAATTACAAGAGACTTGTGTGAATGTGCAAACTGGAAGATCAGTTTGTAGAAGTGAAAGGATGATGTACCTCACTGACCCTGAATCCAGAAGGATGAGGAGGAAAAGCAGTTTTACTATGGATGGAAGTTAATAATTTACAGATAGTTCATATTCAAATAGGATATTGGCAATACTTAAATCAAAAAGCTGATTAAATGTATCTTACAGTAAAGGAATTGTTTAACACAACATTAACAATGTGAAGACCAATGAATGACCATTAAGACATATATATTTATTTAAATGTGGCTAGGAAGATCCATCAACTTATAAAGGAAGATCAAAGTGCCTCTTAAGAATGATATATGCATGCTGTATACTAATTGGTTAACAGAAGAATCCACTATTCAGAGAGATTGGAGGAGTGATAGGTTACTGATGAACTTCCAACACATTAGACAAATTATGAAATTTCATCTGAGTGAGTTTATGCAAATGAAGCAAGCTAATTAAAGCTCAGTCTATATCTATCATATGTGATGATCCTTCCAATGACACACTGTTAGACACAAAGTTGAAATATCTTCTTATCACTCAAAAAAATGCTGAATATTCTAGAGGATCAAGGATCCTGCAAGAATGAAGAACTGAAGAAACTATTAAGTCTAAAAATTATACCAGAGAAGTTGGTGAGCTTGTAAACAGTGCATTTTTTTTAATTAGCTATTGGTGATGTTCAATGGGACTGGGATATGCCTATACACAAATCACTAAAGGCCAACATGCAAACGTAATAGGAAACAAGAAGGCAAATAGTTTGCTATCCTTTATAATGAGTGAGTTTGAATGCAGGAGCAAGTTCAAGTCTGATTATCATTTAACCATCCGTGAATATAGCCAAATCAAATATTGTTCCTCCAGGGCCAGGCTGCAAAACACATTGCCAACAGCACACAACACACTAGACATAGCACAAGTAGTTACAATTTCAGAAAAACATACAGTCACAATTAAAAATATATAGCCAAAGACCCTGAGTGACATGATTGCAGATTGTCGTGGTCTTCTGCTAAGTGAACACCAGGGAGCAGCAGTGAGCAAAAGCTGGAGAGCAGCACCTATAGAAGGGTCCTGACGAAGGGTCTCGGCCCAAAACGTTGACTGCTCATTTCAATGGATGCTGCCCGGCTGGCTGAGTTCATCCAGCTTGTTTGTACGCCTTGACCTATTGAAGGGGCCAGTCCCCAACTCAGCATGGATTCCAGAGGGCCCAGCAGAGGTCCCTGATCTCTCCCACACTGCCTCAGCTCTCTTTCACTGTGCAACTGCAACAGGCCACTGCATTCCAGGTGATCAAGGCGTCTGCGGCCTAGGCCTAGTCCTCGCCACAACTGAAGCAACTTAGTACCTTGTCGTCAGTATCACCAATTAAGCAGGGAACTGGACTTGCAGCATTTTACATTACCAATGTCCAATAGGGTCTTGTGATCCCAATAAAAATTTCCAAGACAATAACTCACTCCATTTGTTGGATTGCGTACCATCTTAGTATCTAATACTGACTTGCAGTCGTGACTTGCTTCCTTTGTAGCAAGTAAGTCTTATTGCAATTGTACAGGATCTTAGCACTTTCATCTCCTTACCTAGGATATAATGTACTCATCATACAGGGAGTGTAGTAAGGATTCACTAAACTGGTTCCAGGGCTGGTAGGTTTGCCATCTAAGGAGAGTGGGACTACATAGTTTAGAAGAATGAGAGGACATATCATTAAAACTTATAAACTTGTTAAAGGGCTTGACAGGCTAGATGCAGAGAAAGTACTCCCCTGACTGAGGAGGCAAGTATAACATGGTAAACACAAAGTAGACTGCAGATGCTGTGGTCAAATCAAGACGTACAAATAAGCTGGATGAACTCAGCAGGTCGGCCCGAAACGTTGACTGCTCATTTCAACGGATGCTACCCAACCTGCTGAGTTCATCCAGCTTATTTGTATGTCTTAAGTATAACATGGTACTCTTTGAGAATAAGGGGTGGGTTATCTAGGACTGACACAAGGAGGGCACAATCATTGAAAAGTCAAAGTAAAGTCAAAGAAAAATTTATTGTCAGAGTACCTACATGTCACCACATACAACCCTGAGATTCTCTTTGCTGTGGGCATACTTAGCAAATCTATAGAATAGTAACTGTAAGCTGGATCACTGCACAACAAGGTATGCAAACGCAAATGCAAATATAAATAAATTGCAACAAATAATGAGCATGAAATAACAATATAAAGAGTCTTTAAAGTGAGACCATCGGTTATGGGTACACCAGAAATAGAACAAGTGTAGTTATCCTCTTTTGTCAAGAGCCCGTTGGTTGAGTGGTGGTAACTGTTCTTGAACTTAATGGTGCAAGTCCTGAGGCACCTACCATCTACCTGATGGCAACAGCGAGAAAAGAGTGTGGCTTGTGAGGTGAGGATCTTTGATGATGGATGCTGCTTTTCTATGGCAACATTTCATGTAGATGTACTCAATGGTTGGAAGGGCTTTACCCAAAATGTACTGGGCCTAATCCACTACCTTTTGTAGGATCTTCCACTCAAAGGCATTGGTGTTCCCACACCAGGCCATTATGCAGCCATTCAGCATACTTTCCACCACACATCTATAGAATTTTGCCAAGGTTTTTGATGACATGCCGAATCTCTGCAGACTCCAAAGTAGAGCAGCTGATGTGCTTTTTTGCAACTTGATGTGTCCAGGACAGGTTCTCTGAGATAGTGACACACACAAATTTTAATTTACTGACCCCCTCCACTTCTGATCCTGTGATGAGTACCGGCTCATGGACCTCTGATTTCCATCTCCTCCACAATCATTTCCTTCATCTTGATGTTGAGTAAGGGTCATATCTTGACTCAGTTTTATCCCCCCGGTTCAGTTCCTGCCTATATCAGTTCCTTGGCCCTCATCATCTTATTTTTTAACTATGGATGTCCAGTCCCTATACACCTCCATCCACCATCACGAAGATCTCAAAGCTCTCCATTTCTTTCTGGACACCAGACCCAACCAGTTCCCCTCCATCACCCTCTCCTCCATCAGGAGGAAGTGGTCCTCACTCTCAATAATTTCTCCTTCGGTTTCTCTCACCTTCTTCAAACAAAAGGTATAGCCATGGCACTGGCATGAATCCCAGCTATGCCTGCCTTTTTGTCAGCTACATGAAACAGTCTATGTTCCAAGCCTACACTGGTATCACTCCCCAACTTTTCCTGTGCCACACCGATGACTGCATACGTGCTGCTTCCTGCACCCATGCGGAGTCTGTTTACTTCATCAACTTTGCCTCCAACTTCCACCATACTCTCAAATTTACCTAGTCCATTTCCAAAACCTCCCTCCGCTTTCTCGATCTCTCTGACTTTATCTCTGCAGCCAGCTTATCTACTGATATCTTTTATAAACCCACTGCTACCTCGACTATACCTCTTCCCACCCGGTTACTTGCAAAAATGCCATCCCCTTCTCTCAATTCTTCTGCCTCAAGATGAGGTTTTTCATTACAGAACTAAGGAGATGTCCTCCTTCTTCAAAGAAAGAGGCTTTCCTTCCGCCACCATTGACTCTGCCCTCAACCACATTTCTTCCATTTCATGCACATATGCCCTCATCCCATCCTCCTGCCAGGGATAGGGTTCCTCACTTACCACCTAACCAGCCTCAGTGTCCAGCTCATAATTCTCTGTAACTTCTGCCATCTCCAACAGGATACCACTTCTAAGTACAACTTACCCCGCCCCCCCACTTTCTGCTTTCCGCAGGGATAACTCCCTACGTGACTCCCTTGTCCATTTGTCCCTGCCCACTGATCTCCCTCCTGGTACTTATCCTTGTAAATGGAACAAGTGCTACACCTGCCCCTACACCTCCTCCCTCACTATCATTCAAGACCCCAAACAGTCCTTCCAGGTGAGATGACACATCACCTGTGAGTCTGTTGAGTTCATATACTGTATCTGATGCTCCCAGTGTGGCCTCCTGTAGATTGGGAGACCACTTCACTGAGCAGCTATGCTCCGTCTACCAAAAAATGCAGGATCTCCCAGTAGCCACCCATTTTAATTCCACTTCCCATTTCCAGTCCAGCTTGTCATTCCATCACCTCCTCTTCTGTCGCGATGAGGCCACACTCAGACTGAAGGAACACCTTATATACCATCTGGGTAGCTTCCAAGCTGATGGCATGAACATTGATTTCTCAAACTTCTAGTAACACACCACCACCTCCCCCCCGCGCCTCACCATTCCCCATTCCCATTTCCCTCTCTCACCTTATGTCCTTACCTGCCCATCACCTCCCCTGGTGCTCATCTCCCTTCCCTTTCTTCCACGGACTTCAGTCCCCTCCTATCAGATTTCCTCTTCTCCAGCCCTTTACCTCTTTCACCATTCGAAGACCCATCTCTTTACTTTACCCCTCCTCCCCTCCCAGTTTCACCTATCACCTGCTGTTGTTCAGTCCTTAAGTCGAGTCCGACTCTTCGTGACCTCACGGACCATCGGGTCCGGAGGGTTTTGATGGCAAGATACGTAAGTAGATTTCCAGGCCTTTCTTCCATGTAGATACTGCTGCTGCCCAGGTTTGAACTCAGGATCACCTGCCTTGAATTCCAGTGCTGATGCCACACCACCACCAGGTACCTATCACCTTCCACCTTTTTTTTTTTGTCCCCAACCCCCACCCTCTTACTTGGACTTCTCATCTTTTCCCTCCTGTCCTGATGAACGGAATCAGCCCAAAAGGTCGACTGTTTATTCTTTTCCGTAAACGCTGTCTGACCTGCTGAATTACTTAAGCATTTTATGTATGTTGCTTGGATTTGCAGCATCTGCAAATTTTCTCTTGTTTGAGTAAGAAGCTGCTGTTATTAAACCACTCAACTAAATTTTCAATCTCCCTTTGACTATTTTTGACTTTAAAGCTGGTTAGAAGTGACTGATGTCATGAGCAATTAGATACCAGTCACTTGAGAGAATAAAAGAATGAATTTAAGCAAGAAGGTTGACCAAAATAATGCCAGTGGTTAGCACAACATCTTGGGGCATTGAAGTTCAGAGTTTAACTCTGGTGTCAAAGTTTCTACATTCTTCCCATGAGTGCATGGGTTTCCTCCCACAGTTCAAAGACGTATCAGTTAGTAGGTTAATTGGTCATTGCAACTTGTCCTGGGATTAGGCTAGGGTTAAATAGATGGGTTGCTGGGCGGTGCAGCTGATTGAGCCGAAAGGGCCTGCTCCACACTGTATCTTGAAAAAAAGAATTAAATTCCATCACAGCATGTCATGGGGAACCATGAGTGTTTTAAATATATATTTAAAACAGGCAGTGAACTGCAGGAAATAAACTGCTCATTTCCCTCTCTGAAGGTGGTGTCCTCGATGCCCTCCCTGTATACTCATGACTACACGGCCAGATTCTGCCCTAATTCTACCTACAAATTTACAGATAATACCATTGTAGTGGTCTGTATCTCAAATAACAATGACTTAGAGTACAGGAAGAAAAGGAGAGCGTAGTGTCATGGTGCCATGACAACAAACCCTTCCTCAATGCCAACAGGAGTTGGGCATTGACTTCAGGACGGGAGGCAGTGCACATGCTCTGATGATGCTGCGTTGCGGCCTCCATCAAGACATATGTCAGACTTAGTTGTTCTTTAATTGCTTAATTGTTTTTAAGGTATATAAGGATGGTTTTGGGAATAGAGAGGAGTGTTAGGGTTTAGGAACGGGGATATAAGAGAATTACAGGTCATGCTGGAGTTAGGGTGTAGTTATGCCGGCTGTGGGAAAATTATCCCTCTTGCATTTCTTAATCCAGTTACTGGAGATTCAGTGTCACTCAACCCTGCCACTTTGATCTTGCTCTCGCCTTCATTAACCTGGTCCAACACTACTTGCCTTTATTAACCTGGTGTGCACTGAGACACATTAACAGTGAAGTACCTTGGGGTCATCCAATGTTTCGGGCCTTTCAACATCAGACACCCTCGCCCAGGCGACCCAGCCAAGGTTGATCAGACACCAGCATGTCAGAATCAGAATCAGGCTTAATATCAGAGACATATTTCATGAAATTTGTTAACTTTGTGACAGCAGTATAATACAACATTTGAAAATAGAGAGAAAGAATAAAATAGTGAATTATATAAAAAATTAAATAAGTAGTGCAAAAATTAGGAAATAAAAATGTAGTGACAGAGTGTTCACGGGTTCAGTGTAATTTCAGGAATCAGATGGCAAAGGGGAAGAAGCTGTTCCTGAATCATTAAGTGTGTTCCTTCAGGCTTCTCTACCTCCTTCCTGATGGTAGCAATGAGAAGAGAGCTGGGTGGTGAGGGTCTTCAATGATGGATGCCACCTTTCTGAGGCACCACTCCTTGGAGATGTCCTGGATACCATGGAGGCTAGCGCCATGATGGAGCTGACTAATTGTACAACTCTGTTCAGTTTACTTCAATCCTATGTGGTAGCCTCCCCATACAAGACAGTGATGCAGCCATTTAGAATGCTCTCCACAGTACATCTGTAGAACTTTGCAGGTATTTTTGGTGACAGACTAAATCTGCTTAGGCTAATGAAACATAGCCACAGTCTTGCCTTCTTGAAAGTTATATCGCTATGTTGGGTCTAGGTTAGGTCCTTAGAGATATTGACACCCAGGAACTTATAATTATTCACTCTCTGCATTTCTGATCCCTCTTGTGAGGACTAGTGTGTGTTCCTTAATCTTACCCTTTCTGAAGTCCCCAGTTAGTTCTTTGGTCTTACTGATGTTGAGTGCAAGGCTGTTGCTGCGACACCAATCAACTAACTGGTATATCTCACTCCTGTACACCCACTCATCACCATCTAAGATTCTGCCAACAATAATTTTATCATCAGCAAATTCATAGATGGCATTTGAGCTATGCCTAGCCACACAGTCATGGGTGTAGAGAGAGTAGAGCAGTGGGCTAAGCACACATCCCTGAGGTGCGCCAGTTTTGATTGTCAGTGAGGTGTTTTTACCGTGGACCAAGATAATGAAAGGTGTGTCGCTTTGAATGTTAGGGTACTAATATATGGAAATATCTGGTTCCTTCTTGGTACCCACGCTTTTTTATTGATGTTTCAGTGACTGAAATAATAAAAAGTGTGTCACTTTTGGTTAAGGCTCCACCCACCCTCCCCAGTCAGCAAAAGCTGTTGGCGGGTTCCAGAGTTTGAATCTCACGCAGTCAGGTGGAACATGTTCTGATGACCCTCCCCCCGGGTTCATAAATCAGTGAGACCAGAGTTCAAGGCCTAGTGCTTGGTGACAGACATGTCCTGAGGACAGAGGCCAAAGGTCAAATCGGAAATCCAGAAGTCAACGCCCATTGGCTGGAGCCAAGTCGGCGAATCTTTGTGAATCACTGGGGAGGTTGAAGACCAATGTCTGCAGGGCTGAGTCCATGACCTCTTAACATTAGAGGCCTTTCCTGGGATTAAAGGACTCTGTGTGTGGGAAGGAGAAACAGGGATGATTTTTGCTGTTGTTTTTTTGTTGCTTGTTGTGTTCTCTGTTGTTCTGCTGAGCATCGTGGTCACGCCGTGTTGTTGTCGAAATGTGTGACGATACTAATGGGCTGCTCCCAGTATGCACTCCAACGTTGGTTGTTAACACAAATGAGGCATTTCACTGTATGTTCAAAGTACACATGAACTAATAAACTTGAATCTTGAATCCTGCCTACATCAACAGTGTCGTGGTTGAGAGCTTCAAGTTCCCAGTAGTGAACCACAAATAGTCTGTTTTGGTCCAGCAATGTTGATGTCATGATCAAGAGAGCTCACTAATCCCTCCACTTCTTCAGGTGGCTAAAGAACTTCAACTATGCCCCCGCTAACTCTTTGCCAATTTATATCGGTGCTCCGCTGAAAGTATCCGGATGCATTGCAGATTCATATGGCAACTGCTCTGTACCCGACAGTAAGAAACTGCAGAGAGTTGTGAACACAGCACAACACATCATGGAAATCAGCCTTCCCTCTGTATACTCCATCTATTCCTCTCACTGCTTCAGCAAAGCAGCCAATATAACCAAAGATCCCACCTCGCTCAAGCATTCTCTCTTCCCCCCTCTCCCATTCAGGCAGAAGATATGAGAGTCTGAAAGCACGTACCATCACATCAAGGACAGCTTCTATCCCACTGTTATCAGACTCTTGAACAGACTTCTCATATGATAAATCACACAATTCTCTTACAATTTACCTCATTATGAACTTACATTTTGTTTCCCAACACTACACTTTCTCTGTAGCTATAATACTTTATTTTACATTCTATTATTGTTTTACCTTGCTCTGCTTCAATGCACTATGTAATGATTTGATTTGTACGAACAGCATGCAAAACAAGCTTTTCACTGTATCTTTGTATGTGTGATAATTATAAAGCAATACCAATAAATAAGCTCATTTAATAAAACATGAATTACACAACACTTACGTCTCCAAGATGTTCCAATTTCATTGCAAATAATAACAATGACTTTTTGACTACATGGGGCAGGTTCAGTCAACAGGACCTCCAGCTTAAGTGCTGAAGAACCGAAGCAAATTCACAATCCGGACTTGATGAAAAGTCCAATTCCAGAGTACAGTCAGCAAAAATCTCCGAGGAACAGCAGTACGCGTATTTGTACAGGCATCTTGAAACTGGTTACACTTGTGAAGATATTTAGTAGTTTAAGTGTAGTTCGGCTGGCACTTTCCAGCAGGTTGTAGCCAAACAAAACTCTGCAAATAGCTGCTATATCTCTGTGTGCACAACTTTTATATAACAAAAGAATTATATCATCAAGATATATTTGGCCAAGTTGAAAATGAAAAGGAATGCCTTTCAAACAGGTTAACGGTGGTGTTGAGTTAAGCAAACTTACACGTGTGAGAAATTAGTTATATTACTTTAGTCAGATTTAGATAAAATCATAAAGTTATTAACTATCAGAGTATTGGTGATAAAGATAACATCATTGGGATATTTCCATTAGTTTCAATGATAAAGCTTCACTTGCTTTCAGGATCAATGCAATTACAAATGAGTGCATCAAACTATAACCATATGAAATAGTACTATTTTCTCAGGTGCTGTAGCTCCCCGTAAGTAAATGGAATGCTGAACAATTATTTGGTCTGGTGTATAAAAATCATCTTTAGTCTCTCCTTCTTATTCAGTTCCAGCAAATATTACTGTTCCAAAAGCTACCCAAGGCAATATCAGTGCCTCATTCAAATTTACCCACCTCCACAGAAGTTTGTGATGCACTTTGCAAATATCAATTTAATGCAAATGGTTCACAAGGGCTTAGAGTCAGCTTTGCAATGGGAGGCTTTGTTGCAGTTAAGTGTCCGAATATTTCAAAATATAGTCATAATCATTAAAAATTCTTGCATGCATCTCACAGTGTCAAGGAGTCCTGCAAATACCTTGCATATCCACATTTTTAATAACTGGAGAATACGCTGTTACCGCTAGAGAAAAGAAAATGTTGCCCCTCACCTTCTTTTTAAATAGACTTACCAAAGGATTTTTTGTCATGTTCATTCAGTGTAATAACTGCATCGTCAGGCTGTTCATAAAGGAAGAACTGGTAACGGTGGTACCCAGTGCCAGATGGAGGGGTGGGTGGCCTATACTCTGTGATACAATGAAACAAAATTAAAGTCATAAAATCCAACATTAGGGGTTTCTTCACCGAGAAAGTAATTGCACAACTTATTTAGTAAATTAGATATATTTATCAAGCACATCAATTTCCTCAAATATAAATTACATTTATTCTGCTCTCTATTATAATCAGCATACAAGATGTCAAATGGTACATAATTTGTAAATATCTTGATATGATAACAATACTCCTTGTGCATATAAACAATACAAAGCTTTATTTGAATGATGTGGAGGAATGCTGGGAATTTACCCTTTGGACCACATAGCAACATCAAAATGATTGAAATTGAAGTCTTTCTATAAAATCTACAGGAATTCCTAAAGATTGTTAGTTCAAATAATCATATTGTACTAAAACCTCTCTTGTACTATACAAGGACAATAATGCTACTCCATTAAATCTCTTCAGTTGATATTTATAAGAATTATTCCAAAATAACATTGCAAGCCATTTTGCTGACATTCATATTAATTCTAAACAACACATTTGCTGCAACTTAATTTTATTCTTTGAAATAATTCTGTCTTATTTTAAAAAAAAATCTGTGTGTTAGCTTACTGTCAAAATTGTAAGATAAAAAGACCATTCAACAAAACCAGTCCTTGCTGTTGGTTTTTACCCTTCATCTGAGGCAACAAGTCTACTCACATTATCTCACCTTAGGGTCATGGAGGAACACAGCAGAAAAATAAGCTGTTCATGCTATTAGTATACAGTCCATCTTTTCTAACCTTAAATAATAGTGCATAACCTGTAGTCTTCAATGCCTTGATGATTAAAGTGCTTGTCCAGATATTTACTGTATAACATACTGTGAGTTACCTGTCTTTGGCACCTTCTTTGGTAGTGTTCCAGATTCCAAACACCTTCTGGGGGGAAAACACATCCTCAGATCTCCTGTAACTCTCTTAATCCATACTTGATGCTCTCTGGTTTTAGGCACCTTCATGAGAAATGACTTTTTACTACCTATTCTATCTATCCCTCTCACAATGTTGCATATTTCTAACAGGTCCACCCTCAGCCTCCTCCGTACCAATGAAAATAAATCCCATCCATGTAGGCTTTCTTCTTAATTGAAGCACTCTGTGCCAAACAGAATCCTGGTAAATTATCTCTGCACCCTCTCTGATGCAATCATAGCCTATCCGTACTGTGGTCAGAACTGCACACAATACTCCACTTGAGGCCTAACCAATATTTTAAAGGATTTCACCAAGACCCCCAAGCTCTTAAATTCAACCCCCCCCCCCCCCACATTAAATGATGAAGACAAGCATGTGTGTCTTCTTGATTAGTACTTCCACTTTAGGAATATGTGGAGTTTAACACCAAGGTCCCACTGTTCCTCAATACTCCCTAGTGCCTAAGCATCCTTGGTATAAGTTGTATCCTTATAGACTTTCTAAAATGCATCATCTCACATTTATCAGGATTAAATTCTATTTTCAATTGTTCTAGATGGTGAATACTACTTTGTGACCTAAGCCGAAACACCATCGTCTGCAGATTGATTAATCATACCTTCTGCATTCATATGCAAACCACTGGCATAAATGACAGCTATGGTCCAAAATGAGTTACAGGCTTCCAATAATGAAAGCAATCCTCCATCATCACTCCCAAAATTAGCAAGTCAATTTTGTGTCTAGTTTGCCAACTTCCCTTAGTTTCCATGGGTTCTAACTTTCTGGACCAATTTTCATTGAGATCTTGTCAACGACCTGCCAGAAAGAAGATGGCACCAGCAAATAACACAACCAAGGGCGACATTCTCCAGATGGTTTACGAAGCTACCTCCTTCACTTCTTTTACATCTTCTTTTTCTTTCAAATGTGATTCTGCTACTATTGGAGCTTGTAAGCTACACTTTGGTGGTGTGTTTTTGGGCTGATGGAGTGATCTGGCGCTTTGCAGTCTCCGAGAGAGTTCCGTAAGGTTTTGAGTGAAGCCTGCAGACTCAAGGCCAAGAATTCTGGAGAAGGGGTGCAAGCCCATTATTGACTCCACTTCTTGCTTTACTGAAGTCCAAGCAGGCATTACCTACACTGTCCTTATCAATATATATTCCTACTTCTTTAAAAAAATCCAAATTTTTCAAACAAGATTTACCATTGACAAAACTCTGCTGAGTATTCCTGATCAACCACTTCCCTTCCAAATGTAGATTGATCATGCTCCTCAGATTTTTTTCCAATAATTTCCCTTCTTCTGCCAAATGTTCTGAATATCTTCAAACTTTTTTTTGTGGATATCATTTACAGAGAAGCTTAATTATTACTGCCAGGCTATTGGGAATAGGCTGATACCCTTTGATGAATGGTTCATTTGGATCCACTGCAGCTTTTTACACCATCTGTGAAGTTGAACTCAGAAGTGTGTTGGAAAATTCATTTTGATGGATGTACACACATCAGCCCTCAGTATCAGCCATACCAGAATAGTTTACTGGATCAGCAAGCCAGCTGTTGAAATCAATAGCTATCCCCTTCATTGCAGCTACCAGGATCCATAAAGTGTAGCACACACAAAATGCTGGAGGAACTCAACAGGCCAGGTAGCATCTATGGAAAAGAGTACAGTTGACGTTGCCGGCTGAGACCCTTCACCAGGACTGGAGAAAAAAAGTTGAGGCATCAGAGTAGGAAGGTGGGGGTAGGTCGGGTGGAGGGGAGGAATAAACACAAGGTGATAGGTGAAACTGGGAGGGAAGGGGTAGGGTTGAAGTAAAGAGCTGGAGAAGGAGGAAACTGATAGGAGAGGACAGAAGGCCATGGAAAAAAGAATAGTGGGAGGAGCACTAGAGGGAGGTGATGGACAGGTAAGGAGATAAAGTGAGAGAGGGAAATGGGAATGGTGAAGGAGAGGGGGAGGGGGCATTACTGGAAGCTCAAGAAGCCAATATTCATGCCATCAGGCTGGAGGCTACTCAGACAGAATATAAGGTGTTGCACCTTCAACCTGACTGTGGCCTCATCGTGATAGTAGAGGAGACCATGGACTGACATGTTGGAATGGGAATGGGAAGTGGAATTAAAATGGATAGCCACTGGGAGATCCTGTAAATTCCGCCATCCCCAATGGGATCCCACCACCAAGCACATCTTTCACACTTTCTCCCACTTTCTGCTTTTTGCTTTCTGCAGGAATCGCTCCCTAGTGACTCCCTTGTCCATTCATCCCTACCCACTGATTTGATTCCTGGCCCTTATCCTCGCAAGCAGAACAAGTGCCACACCTGCCCCTACACCTCCTCCCTCACTACCATTAAGAGCCCCAAACAGCCCTTCCAGATGAGTTCACCTGTGAATCTGCTGGGGTCATCTATTGTATCCGGTGCTACCGGTGTGGCCTCCTCTATATCCCTATGTAGATTGGGAAACCACTTTACTGACATCTATGCTCCATCCACCAGAATAATTGGGATCTCCCAGTGGCCACCCATTTTAATTCCACCACATTCCCATTGCAACATGTCAGTCCATGGCCTCCTCTACTGTTGTGATAGGGCCACACTCAGGTTTGAGGAGCAACACCTTATATTCCTTCTGGGTAGCCTCCAAGTTGATGGCATAAACATAAATTTCTTAAACTTATGGTAATTACCCCCCCCCCCCTTCGCCATTCCCCATTCCCATTTCCCTCTCTCACCTTATCTCTGTACTTGCCCATCACCTTCCTCTGGTGCTCCTCCCCCTTTCCTTTCTCCCATGGTCTTCTATCAGATTCTTCTTTTCACCAGTCAACTCCCCAGCTCTTCACTTCACCACTTCCCTGCACTCCCAGTGTCACTTTCTTCCTGCCCTCTCCCCATCTTCTTATTCTAACTCCTCATTTTGTGTGTGTTGTTTTGATTTCCAGCATTTGCTGATTTTCTCTTCTCAGTGAAAAACGTCTGCCTGCATTTACCCTATCTATACCCTTCATAATTGTGTATAACTCTATCAAATCTCCCTTCAATCTTCTACATTCTGAGGAATAATGTCCTAACCTATTCAATCTTTCCTTATAACTCAGGTCCTCCAGGTCCAGCAACATTCTTGTAAATCTTCTCTGTACTGTTTCAATCTTATTTACACTTTTCCTGCAGGTAGGTGACCAACACTCTACTCAACACTTCAAATTAGGCCTCACCAATATCTTACACAATTTCAATATAACATCCCATCTCCTGTATTCAATACTTCAATTTATGAAGGCCAATGAGTCAAAAGCTTTCTTTATGACCCTTTCTCCCTGTGTCACCACTTTCAATGAATTATGGATCTGTATTCCCACAGCACACACCACATTCTACAGCACTCCTCAGTTCACTTTGTGAGACCTACCCTGGCTGGCCCTACCAAAGTGCAACACCTAGCACTTCTCTGCATTAAATTTTGTCATTTGCCCTGTCTCATTCCTGAATAGGAGACCTAGTATTGCAGTCACTCTAGTTGGGACTTCTATATACTGATAAAGAAAACTTCCCTGAACACATTTGACACACTTTTTCCTATTCAGCCACTTTACAATATGGGAGTCCCAGTCAGTACGTAAAAAGTTAAAATCACCTAGTATCACAACCTTGTGTTTCTTGCACCAGTCTGCGATCTCTCTACAAATTTGCTCCTCTGAATCCCATGCGCAGTTGGATGGTGTATAATGTAATCCCATTAAGTTGGTCGTTCCTTTCTAATTCCTCAGTTCTATCCATAAAGCCTCACTAGATGAGCTCTCCAGTACTGACCGAGCACTGCTGAAACATTTTCCCTGACCAGTAATGTGTCACTGCCCCTCTAATCCCTCCCACTTTGTCACACTTGAAAGAACGGAACCCCAGAACATTGAGCAACTAGTCCTGCCCCTTTGCATCCTAGTTTCACTAATTACTACAATGTCAAAATTACGTGTGTTATCCATGCCTAACCTCATCCACCTTTCCTACAAGACTCCTTGCATTGAAATATGCACAGCTCAGAATATTAGTCCCGCCATACACAAACTGTTGATTCCTGACCTTATATGTAGGCTTAACAACATTTTTCTCCACAACCAGACCACCATCTGTTCTGCTGCTTTAGCTCCCATCTCACAGCAACTCTAGTTTAACCCTGCCCCTCCCTGGAAGAGAGTCCAATGATCCAAAAACCTGAAACCCTCCCTCCTGCCACTAACTCCTCAGCCACATGTTAAACTGTATGATCTTCCTACTATTTGCCTCACTAGCACATGGTATGGGTAGCATTCCTGAGATCACAGGTCTACAACAGGTCACAGAGAGAGGTGACAAACCGGTGAGGAGAGGAGAAGAGACAGGAGGGGAGCCAGAATGGGGAATGGAAAAAGAGAAGAAGTGGGAGGGGAAAGAAATTACCGGAAATTAGAGAAATGGTTGTTCAGGCTGTCAGGTTGGAGCTACCCAAGTGGACTATGAGGTGTTGCTCCTCCAACCTGAGAGTGGCCTCATCCTGGCATAAGAGGAGCTCGTGAATCAATATGTCAGAATGGTAATGGGAAATAGAATTTAAATAGCCACTGGGAAGTCTCAAATGCTGTGGGACAAAGTGAAGGTGCTTAAGGAGGTGGTCCCCCAAACAACACTGGGTCTCACTGATGTACAAGAGATTGCACTGGGAGCACCGTATACAATAGATGACCCAAGCAGACTTGCAGGTTAAAGATTAACTGTCCATTTAAATTGAATTGACTTTCTTACTTACATCCTTCATACACATGAGGAGTAAAAATCTTTTACGTTTCGTCTCCATTCAAATGTGCAATGTGCAATTGTAGTAATTTATCATAAATATTATGTACAACAGGATAGTCAATATAACATAGAAATACAATTGCATCAGCATGAATTAAGCAGTCTGATGGCCTGGTGGAAGAAGCTGTCCCAGAGCATGTTGATCCTGGCTGTTATGCTGTGGTACCATTTCTCTGATAGTAGCAGCTGGAACAGTTTGTGGTTGGGGTGACTCGGGTCCCCAATGATCCTTCGGGCCATTTTTACACACCTGTCTTTGTAAATGTCCTGAATAGTGGGAAGTTCACATCTACAGATGTGCTGGGCTGTCCGCACCCCTCTCTGCAGAGTCCTGCGATTGAGGGAGGTACAGTTCCCACATCAGGCAGTGCGGCAGCCAGTCAGGATGCTCTCAGTTTTACCCCTGTAGAAATTTCTTAGAATTTGGGGGGCCATACCAAACTTCTTCAACCGTCTGAGATGAAAGAGACGCTGTTGTGCCTTCTTCACCACACAGCTGTATGTACAGACCACGTAAGATCCTTGGTGGTGTTTATGCCGAGGAACTTAAAGCTATTCACCCTCTCAACCCCAGATCCATTGATTTCTATGGGGGTTAGCCTTCCTCCTGTAGTCCACAACCAGCTCCTTTGTTTTTGCGATGTTGAGAGAGAGGTTGTTTTCTTAACACCACGGTGTCAGGGTGATGACTTCCTCTCTGTAGGCTGCCTCATTATTATTTCCCTGCCAAACCCACTGAGTTCCTTCAGCACCTTTTGTGTCACTCCTGTACAAGCAGAATGGGTTGCATCTGGACCGGAACAGGTCCAATATCCTTTCTGGTAGGCTGTCTTTGTGCTTTTCTTTAAACTATTCTTTAAAGTGATGTGGATATACAGGCTGAGCCAACACTTAAGTTGCCCTCGAGAAGGTGGTGGCACACGGCTTTTTTAAACTGCGGCAAGTCCTGGAGGTGTGGATGCACCCACATGCTGTAAGCAATAAACATGGAGCGGGTCCTTAGAGCCACACCACCACAGTAACCTCGACAAACTCACTTGATCCTTACTCAATCACGGGACAATTTACCCATCTAGTGCTGCTTTGCACTGTGGGAGGAAACTGGAGCACCCACGGAAAACTCAAGCATTTCATAGGGAGAACGCACAGAGACTCCTTACAGTACAGTGCCGGAATTGAACTCTGAACTCTGGGACAGCCGAGCTGTAATAGCGCTGTGCTAACCGCTACACTACCATGGCACTGTAGCATGGATTTTGATTCAGCATCATGGAGGAATGGTGATTTATTTCTCGAGGAGTATGCTGTGTGGTTTGGAGGGCAGCTTCCAGTTGTTGAAGTGCTTTTACTGTCCTTGTCCTTCAAGCTCCTAGTGGTTGTGGGTTTGGAAGCCTCTCACTAAGGAGTCTTGCTGAGTTGCTGCAGTTCATCCTGTAGCTGGTGCAAGATACTGCTACTGTCTGTTACTGGAGGAGTGACTAAATACTTGTGGATAGGGTATCATGTGAGATTTTATATCGTCCATGGTGTTAACCTTCTTGAGTGTCTTTGGAGTTACACTCATTCAGGCAAATGGAGAGTACTCCATCACGTTAGCCTTGTAGATGGTGGACAGGCTTGGGGAGATAGTAGGTGAGTTACTCACCACAGGATCCCTGCTTTTGTGCTCACATTCTGTACATAACTTGTCCAATTCAGCTTCTGATCAATGGTAACCTGCAGGATATTGAGTGTGAGATTCAGTAATGGCAATGCCATTGATTAACGTATGATAGCCGTGCTTTCTCTTGTTGCTTAACATTTATGTGGAACAAATGTTACTTGCTACCTAATGGCCAAACCAGGCAATGTCTGCAGAAGAGTTTACCCAATCTGGAATATGGATTGAGAGAAGATCCTGAAATCTCTCTGACATGCCCTTATGGAGATCAGCCAGGTGGGCACAGAATACTTGAAGATCATCATCCTGCGTTCTGGTGCCCATCCACCTCCCCTTTCTCCCATGATCCTCTCTCCTTTCCTATCAGATTCCTTCTTCTTCAGCCCTTTACCTTTTCTACCTATTACCTCCAAGCTTTTCACTTCATCCCCCTCCCTCACCCACTCACCTTTTCTCTCACCTGGCTTTACCTATCACCTGTCAGGTTCTGCCACTTCTCGTCCCCCCACTTTCTTATTCTGGCTTCTTCCGTCTTCCTTTCCAGTCCCAATGAAGGGTTTTGGCCCAAAACATTGACTGGTTATTCCACCCCCCCCCACCAATAAATGCTGTCTGCCCTGCTGAGTTCCTCCAGCAATGTGTGTGTGTTGCTCTGAAGTTCCAGCATCTGGAGAATATCTTGTGTTTATGTTTTAACTGTCCCAATATATCAGTCTCAATACCACCACCCCAGCAGTGCATTCTAAGCAGTTACCATTCCCTGTGTAAACAACTTACCTCTGATATCTCCCCTAACTTTAAAAGCTTGTTCTCTGGTAGTTATTTCTGCCCTGGGAAAAGGTGGGGGCTGTCCATTCTATCTATGCTTCTTATAATCTTATACATTTCTACCAAGTTACTTCTCATCCCCTTTCACTCCAAAGAGAAAAGCCCTAGCTTGCTCAACTTATCCTCATAAGATCCAGACAGCATCTTGTGCTGTCTTTAAAGCTGCTACATCCATTCTATGATAAGGAGACCAGAACTGAAGACAACACTCCAAGTTTGGTCTAAGTAGAGTTTTATACAGCTGTAATATTACCTTGCAGATTTGAACTAAATTCCCTGATTAACCAAGGCTAACACACAATATAGTTTCTTAACCACCTTATCAACTTATCTGGCAACTTTGAAGGATCTATGGGCTTGGACCCCAAGATCCCTTTGTTCCTCCACACCATTAAGAATCCTGTCATTAACCTTGTACTCCACCTTCAAGTTCAACCTTGTACTCTACCTTCAAGTTAGACCTCCCAAAATGTATCACTTCACTCTAACTCCTTCTGCCAATTCCGAGCCCAGCTCTGTATCCTGCCTATGCCCTGTTATAACTTTGTTTAAGGGTACAGAAACTTGACTGCTCCTTTTACAATCAAGCCACCTATCATCATATCTCTGGTAGTCTTCTTCCATGTCTGCTGTTCAGCAGTGCCAACCATGGTGCCACGAGCTTAGCTGAAGATCCATTCTCCTGAGATGTTATCACTCCAGCAGTACGACACTGTATATCTGCTTGAGTGGGGTGTGGAGGGTGGCCGCTGGGGATCTCTGCGATACCTGCCAGGCCTACAAATCTTCCTGGTGTTCAGTCACCGTTTTGTAGCCCATGCAGTCATTCCTTGTGTTGTGACTAGCTTATTGAATGTGCTATCCACAATGTCCTCAGTGAATGCTCCATAGTGAATTCATCTTCATACCTTGCTTTGCAATACAGGAGAGTACTGTCTGGCAGTTCAGAAAGAAATTTATTCAAACAACCTTGTTATCAAATATTCCCTCAGTTTTCTCTACGCCTGCCCATCTCTCCATCTTAAAACACACTTTTTCTTTTCACTTTTCCAGTTATGATGAGCTAAAACTGTTTCTTTCCCTGTGATGTCTTCTTAGTAGTTATTACATTTTGGCTCAGATTTCCAGAAACTGCATTAAATTCACATAATTTCTGTATTGCAACACACAAACAGAATTCTAAATACATTAGAACATTGAACAATACAGCACAGTACAGTCCCTCCAGTCACAATGTTGTGCTGACCTTTTAACCTACTCAACCTAACGCTTCCCTCCCACATAGCCCTCCATCTTTCTTTCATCCATTAGAGACAAAAATATTTGCGTCCATTTATAAAGCAGTAGTTGGGGCAACAGGCTGGAATTAGAGTGGATGAATTACTAAGGACCAAATGGCCTTCCTCATCCATAATTATTTTGTAATCCCAGAAAGAAACTATTAATACTGCACTGCAACATCACAATTGCTTGCTTTCGGTTAAGTGATCATTGTTTAATGCAGAATTTCATTGTTAGTGGGCAGCAAATGCATGTTACAAAAACATGTTCACTGCGAGGAAGATTACTGCAATTTCGATGCAAAATCAGTTTTTATCACACAGTTCATTAAATTCCATCTTGTATTAAAACGGTCAGACATATAAAATCAACAGTTTTAGAGAACTAGACAATGATCTGAAGTAAATCAAAGTATTGCATTTCCTATGGTTAATTTTATTTAACAATGTTTAGAGTAACTTATTCCAAGTATGCAATCAGAAATATTGACACAAAACCAATGAACAGATTCAGATAACGGTAGTAGAAATGGTGAAACAATCTGGGAATATTCTCTCATTCTGCTCTGCTCCCATTCTGAGGACAGAAATTGCTACTCATTGCCTGGATAGGACAGAAAAAGTATTAGCTTGATTTCAAGACTAATTATCGCTCACATTTTACGCAATTTCATTTTAGTATTTTAACTACACTCAGTGGCACCTCCTGTGCCTAATAAAGTAGCCACTAAGCGTATGTCCATGTGTTCTGCTGTTGTAGCACATCCACTTCAGGGGTCGAAATGTTGTGCATTCACAGATGCTCTTCTGCACACCAGTCTTGTAATACATAGTTATAAGAGTTACTGTCACCTTCCTGTCAGCTTGAACCAGTCTGACTATTCTCCTCTGACTGCTGCTCATTGGATTTTTTTGAACCATTCTCTGTAAACTCTAGAGACTGCTGTGCATGAAAATCCCAGGAGATAAGCAATTTCTGAGATACTCAAACCACCAATAATCATTCCAGGGTCAAAGTCACTTGGATCATATTTCTTCCCCATTCTGATGTTCTGTCTAAGGAACAACTGAACCTGAACCTTTTGACCATATCCACATGCTTTTATGAACTGACTTGCTACCACATGATTGGCTGATTAGATAATTGCATTAAGAGCATGCACATATGTGTGTACCTAACATAGTGGCCACTGAGTGCATAATTCATTGTAAGCTTGATGCAATATTTCTGCCAAATGTTTGTATTTTTCAAGCACACATGAATATCAGTATTTCATCAGGGTGCTCTCACATAGCTATTTGTGTGCCAAATGGACCATTTAATATTCCATGCCATAAACACAAAACACATTACCATCACAAAGCACTTGAATGCTTGATGTTTACAAACCTGCATAAAAATAGGCTGAGCAGAAAAATATAGCCATTTCCACTTGGTATTCAATGACAATTCCATCACAAAATCATCACTGTCAAATCCTGAGTGAATCCACTGATTAGTATTGCAACTAGACCAGATAGTTCCAAAGCTACCAAAATAACTCTGAAGCAGAGCTGCTGTACCTTCTCTCTGCCAAAGGTCTTCTACCATTCACAAGACATGATAGAAATGATAGAGTGATTGATCTTAGCTGGAGAGTGGAACTTTACTATCACCTAGAAAGCTTGATATGTTCTGGTACAAAGCAGCCACTTTGTTTGATAACTTACTTACAGTACTTCCCTCGCAGGAATAGGAGAACAGTCCTATTCTCTATCAGTGGTACACCAAGCTGCATACCAGTGACAAATGCACCAAATCCTGGACGTCCAAGAACCAAGAGGATAATTCATAGTTGGGAACAGTCTCACCTCTGTAGCTTAGTGCCAAAACACAATCATCCTTCTCTGTGCTGCTGAGCGAAAATCCTATAAATCCCTAACAACACAAGTAGCAACATTAAAAGGTGACCTGACATAGACTTCTATATCAGATGGGTAAATAAAATACTTCAATACATCAGACTCATGCTATCTCCTTTCTGTTATTGTTCATTGCAATCTCTTTGCAATGATAAATTCTTAAAAGTAATGCTGTACCAAATCTATACCTGCCAAATATTGAAAGGCCTAGATAAAGTGGACATGAAGAGGATGTTTCTAATAGTGGAAGAGTAGGGCCAAAGGGCACAACCTCGGAACAAAAGGACATCACGTTTAGAATAGAGATGAAGAGGAATTTCTTTAGAGGGTGCTTCCTTCAAAGGGTGGAGTTCATTTCCACAGACAGCTATGAGGCCAGGTCATTGGGTATATTTAAGACAGAGGCTGATAAGTATTGATTAGTAAGTGCATCAAAGGTGATGAGGAGAAGGCAGGAGAATGAAAGTGAGAGGGAAAATAACTCAGCAATGATCAAATGGCAAAAAGGCTCAATGGCTAAATCTGCTCCCATTTCATATGTCTTACGGTCTTATTCTACATAATCAGATTTATATACCCAATGAAGACCAAACAATACAATCAATAACTAATCATTATTGTCCACACCTTGTAATGGCCTTCTGCGCACCCTTGTTTTACATGCAATCAGTAGCTCAGGATCAAGAAAGGTCAACTTCAGAGAGCACCTCATCATACTAGGCAACAGCAATCTCAGCCTGCTGATAGTCAACAGAGTGGCAATACTGAGATTATGAATGCTATTCTCAACATAATGATAACTGATTTACTCTTCAGAGAGTCATCAAAACTTCTCCAGAAGAGCACATCTGTTTTCTGAGTAAAGGTAAAAATAGCTGCAATACATTGACACCCTGAAAGCCTAATTAAACAATTGCATCCAGGGCTAAAATAGCACCACTGAACTTTCAAGTCCAATCTTTGATCTGCAGCACTTGAACTGAAGATGAATTTTACTGCAGTACATTGAAGGCTCAGACCTTGAATGTCAGACACCATGTGATGATTCAGTCTGAAACTAGTGATCACTTTCATGGAAAGAATGGGCTTTAGGCTCCACTCAGATCTTCTGGCATAGTTGTAATTAGTCCATAGATTGATTCTCCAGTTGACCTCAACATCAGAATGGGAGGGTATGTGAATGCTGGCACGGCATAATTGGTAAGGAATAAGTAGGGAAGGACAACTCCAATGGGGCAATTCTCCTGACATGCTTGGAACACTGTATTATATCACTGGGGTAGAACAGAATCAGAATCAGGTTCTGAAATATATTGTGAAATTTATCATTTCAAGATCACATTATGACGCCGTTATCCAAACACTGACACCTGTTATATTGCATCATTATTTGAGCGAGGATCTCCAAAAATGCTTGCATTACCCTTGCCATTACAGGCATCAATAACTCCTGGACTGATCATCACTTTAACCACTGGCTTAATTTAAATCTGGCCAGAGTACTGTCATCAGGAGGTGTTGTTGTAAGATCAATGTCAAAGCTCTCAAGTACTCCTCAAAGACAGCCCTTTTTAGATAATGCGTCACAAACAGCCTGCCTGCGGGAACTCCAAGGTGTCCACAGCTTAAGGGGGGGCCCTGAACTCTGTTGCAATCAAATCTGCAAAGAGATTTTTGACTTCTTTATGAAGAATCAGATCTTTTTCTTGAAATTTACCAGGATTGCAGAGTTAATTAGTGACAAGTATAAAGCATTTACGGATTGAAAATTTCATCATTCCATTAAAAAAAATCAATGGTTTCACTTACATGACTGCAAATGACACTTAACCTTCAGTTGGAAACACAAAATAAAGATTTCCACCCAGAATAATGCAAGCGTGTATCCTATCTTAGCCATCTAATTGAGTCAACTAGCCAATGCATAGCAGTCATAAGAATGCTTTCATCACAACAACTCTATTATTATCCACATCTGACTTTTCCAGAAAGCATCTCTAATGTTAGTAAAAGCTCTGAAGTGCTTCTTCTGAGAAGTATTACTTTAGGGGCATACCCCTGCATTAAGGGAAGAAATTCATTATCTTAGATAACAACATGTAGTTAAAGGTTCTTACACCTAATCACTTTATGCACATTAGCTGCGAAACATTTCACCTTATACAATTTCCATTCCATTGTTAAAGGGGAATGCTAAGGCCCTTTTCACCTCTGCACACATTGAACAAAATAGTCTGTCGTATGCCTATTTTTATGTGCACAGATTTGATGAAAACTGAAGATTACATAAAATCCACTGCAACAAACAAAATTTTTCTGCACCTTTCCTCATCACATCTGAACAATTTACTGAAATACTTAGGGTGGAATGATTTTGAGAAAAGATTTTAACTAATGTTAAAATGTTAAAGAACATTAAGATGGTGAAGGGAATCTTACTATCTATAGCATTCTGTTCCATTCCATATGTTTAGTGTTATTAGTAATTTTCTAAATTGGTTCACTGGCCCTTTAATCAATTCATTCCTTTAACTGCAACCTGACTGATAGAAAGCGTCATGGGGCCATTGACTTTCTTCTCTCTTTAATGACTGCAATTTTTAAAATTTTCTATTTTAGAGATACAGCGTGTAACAAGCCCTTTTGGCCCACCCAAAAACCCACCAATTTAACCCAAACCTAATCGGGGACAAGTTACACTGACCAATTAACATACTAATCAGTATATCTTTGGACTATAAAATTAGGCATACTCCAGAGGGACCTCAGGAACTGTTGTGTTTTTTTGTTTCTTGGAGATTTGGATATCTCCACCATTCCAGCAGCAGTGATACAGCTCACTGGCTTCATGATTCCTTGCCAAGATAGGACTGTTGAGTTTTTCAAAGGCAGAGGAGTTGCTGTATGCTTTATGATTATCTCCTCATGGCGCACAAATGTGGCAATTTTGTTCCGGTCCTGCACACTCAACGTGGAACACCTCACAATCAAGTGTCGTCCATTTTATCTGCAGTGTTAGTTTTCAGCCAACATCTTGATAGCAGTGTACATTCCACCTCAGGCCCGTGTCAAAAAGGACAAACTGAGCGACATAATCAACAGGCCTGAAACAGTGCACCCTGATGCATGCCCCATCGTTTTGAAGGATTTTAGCTGGGCCAGCTTAAAAAGGTCTCTAAATAACCATGACCAACATATCACGTGTGGAAACACAGGAGCCAACACACTGGACTACTGTTATACCACCATCAAGAGCACTTACCATGCCATCCTATGCCCACATCTGGAAAAATCTGATCACCTGGCTGCACTTCTACTCCCCGAGAATAGGCAGAGACTGAAGACTGCAGCAATAGTAGTCAGGACCAAGACAGTATGGACAAGGGAGGCAGAGGAATGCTTACATGACAGCTTTGAGTCGATGCACTGGACAGTATTCAGGGATTTATCTTAAGAGTCTGAATGGATATGCCAGTGTTGTCACTGACTTTATTAAACCCTGTGTGGATGAGTACGTGCCTATAAGAACATAACCGAATCAAAAGCCGTGATGAACCAGGAGATTCATTGTCTGCTGAGGGCTAGATTTCTACCATTTAAGTCTGATAATCCAAGACTATACAAGAAGGCCAGGTACAAGTTGCAGAGGGTCATCTGAAGAGCAAAAGAAAAATTCTGACTAAGACTATAGGTGGAATCGGATGCCCCTCATCTCAGACAGGGCTTGTAGGCCATTAATTCCAACAAAGTTAAACCTAACATCATGAATGGCAGTGATGCTTCACTCCCAGATGAGCTCAATACTTTTCATGCTTGCTTTGAAAGGGAGAATAAAACTATAGCTAGAGGTTCCCTGCAGCATCTGGAGACCCTGTAATCCCTGTCTTGGAGGTTGGAAATTCTCACCTGCTTCAAAAGAGCAACAATCATACCAGAGCCCAAAAAGAGCAGGGTGAACTGCCTTAACAACTATCGTCCAGTAGCACGCACATCTATGGTGATTAAGTGCTTTTGATAGGTTGGTCATGGATAGAATCAACTTCTGCATAAGCAAGGACCTGGAGCCACTGCAATTTGCATATTGCCACAACAGATGCGATCTCATTGGCTCTTCATGTGGTCTTGGATCATCTGGATAATAATAAAACTTGAGTCAGGCTGCTGTTTATTGACTACAGCACAATCATTCCAACAGTTCTGATAAAAAAAACACCATAAAACCTGGGCCTCTGTACCTTCCTTTGCATCTGGATCCTTGACATCCTCACTGGAAGCAATGATCCCTCTAATTTGTAACGACCAGTGTGTGCAAAACTCCTGTGCTGTGCAATTTTTTGCCCAGTGACAACAACATGTGCGTATTTCTTCAATAAAGAACAGTATAAATGAGCCCGTTCTAAAATCTTCAGGCAAACAATCGCAAACTCCATGTTGCCGACACCGTCCGCATCAGAAACCGGAAAAAGAAATGTGATAGCTTACCATCATGAAATATACTTAACATGCCAATGAGGTAGAGGGTGACAACTTTTTTGTGTGCAGTTTAAATTCCTTTGTGTGCTTGTAGCAAAAGATGTGTGCTTGCGCACATCCACACACCTTACAGGGAATATTGACTAGAAGTTCACAGTCAGTACAGATCAGAAATAACATCTCTACTTTGCTGATAATCAACACCGGCACTTCTCAAGGATGTGTGCTTAGCCCACTGCTCTACTCTCTTTACACCCATGACTGTGTGGCTCGGCACAGCTCAAATCCCATCTATAAACTTGCTGATGACACAACTATTGGCAGAATTTCAGATGGTAACAGGAAAGCGTACAGGAGTGAGATAGATCAGTTGGTTGAGTGATTTCGCTGCAACAACATTGCACTCAACATCAGTAAGACCACGGAATTGATTGTGGTCTTCAAAAAGGGTATAACAAGGGACACACACCAGTACTCTTCAAGAGATGAGAAGTGGAAAAGGTGAGCAATTTCAGGCTCCTGAGTATCATCATCTCTGAGAATCTATCCTAGAGCCAACATATTGATACAGTTACAAAGAAGGCACAACAGCAGCTATATTTCATTAGCAATCTTTCTCCCTTATTAAGGAGAGAGAAAGCCTGTGATATGTCAAATTACCGGGTGAATAAGTAGTCTTTGCGGTACAGCAAGTCTGTGTCTTTATTGATGCTTTGCTGCACACTTGAGTGCTTGGTGGAGGGTACTGGTGCTTTTTTGCTGGGGGGGTGGGGGGATTGTCACTTTGCTGCTGCTTGTGCATGGGAGGGGGGAGCTGGGGGGCCTTTGGGGTTCTAACATTTAACTGTCATTCATTCTTTGGGGCACACCTCTGTTTTCATGGATGTTTGTGAAGAAATAGAATTTCGGGATGTACAAACCCCATTTCCAGAAAAGTTGGGATATTTTCCAAAATGCAATAAAAACAAAAATCTGTGATATGTTAATTCACGTGAACCTTTATTTAACTGACAAAAGTACAAAGAAGAGATTTTCAATAGTTTTACTGACCAACTTAATTGTATTTTGTAAATATACACAAATTTATAATTTGATGGCTGCAACACACTCAACAAAAGTTGGGACAGAGTTACAATAAGATTGAAGAGTGCACAGAATATTCAAGTAACATCGGTTTGGAAGACTCCACATTAAGCAGGCTAATTGGTAGCAGGTGAGGAGGTATCATAACTGGGTATAAAAGTAGCATTCATCAAAGGCTCAGTCTTTGCAAGCAAAGATGGGTCGTGGCTCATCCCTTTGTGCCAAAATTCATGAGAGAATTGTTAGTCAGTTCAAAATGAACATTTCCCAACGCAAGATTGCAGAGAATTTAGGTCTTTCAACATCTACAGTACATAATATTGTGAAAAGATTCAGAGAATTCAGAGACATCTCAGTGCGTGAAGGGCAAGGTCGGAAACCACTGTTGGATGCGCGTGATCTTCGAGCCCTCAGGCGGCACTGCCTAAGAAACTGTCATGCTACTGTGACAATTATAGCCACCTGGGCTCGGGAGTACTTCGGAAAACCATTGTCACTTAACACAGTCCATCGCTACATCCAGAAATGCAACTTGAAACTGTATTACGCAAGGAGGAAGCCATACATCAACTCTATGCAGAAACGCCGGCGAGTTCTCTGGGCCCAAGCTCATCTCAGATGGACCGAAAGACTGTGGAACCGTGTGCTGTGGTCAGATGAGTCCACATTTCAGCTAGTTTTCGGAAAAAACGGGCATCGAGTTCTCCGTGCCAAAGATGAAAACGACTTTGTTATCAATGAAAGGTGCAAAAGCCAGTATCTGTGATGTTATGGGGGTCATCAGTGCCCACGGCATGGGTGAGTTGCATGTATGTGAAGGTACCATTGACTCTGAGGTGTATATTAGGATTTTAGAGAGACATATGTTGCCATCAAGGCAACGTCTCTTCCTGGGACGTCCATTCTTATTTCAGCAGGACAATGCCGGACCACATTCTGCATGGGCTACAACAGCGTGGCTTTGTAGACACAGAGTGCGTGTGCTTGACTGGCCTGCTGCCAGTCCAGATCTATCTCCTATTGAAAATGTATGGCGCATCATGAAGAGGAGAATCAGACAACGGAGACCACAGACTGTTGAGCAGCTGAAGTCTTATATCAAGCAAGAATGGACAAAATTTCCAATTGCAAATCTACTACAATTGGTTTCCTCAGTTCCAAAACGATTAAAAAGTGTTATTAAAAGGAAAGGTGATGTAACACAATGGTAAACATGCCTCTGTCCCAACTTTTGTTGAGTGTGTTGCAGCCATCAAATTATAAATTTGTGTATATTTACAAAATACAATTAAGTTGGTCAATAAAACTATTGAAAATCTTTTCTTTGTACTTTTGTCAGTTAAATAAAGGTTCACATGAATTAACATATCACAGATTTTTGTTTTTATTGCATTTTGGAAAATATCCCCTTTTCTGGAAATGGGGTTTGTATATTGTATACATTTTTCTGACATTAAATGTACCTACTGAAACCTGTTGAGTTTGAGAAGATTTGGTATGTCACCAAAGTCACTCACAAATTTCTACAGATCTACCATAGAGAGCACTCTAACTGGTTGTATCACCGTCCGGTATGGAAAGGATGGTACTGCACTCGATCAAATAAACTGCAGAAAGTTAGAAACTTAGCTTCATCATGGGCATGAGCCTCCCAGCACCCAGGAGATCTTCAAGGAGTGATGCCTCAAAAAGCTGGCATCGATCATTAAGGACCCTCATCAGCCAGGACATGCTCTCTTCTCACTGCTACTATCAGGGAAGAGCAACAGGAGCCTGAAGGCACACACTCAACGATTCAGTAACAGCCTCTTCCCTACTGGCATCAGATTGCTGAAGGGATATTGAATCTATAAGCACTGACAGTCCATGGCCTCCTCTACTGTTGTGATCAGACCATACTCAGGAGCAACATTCCGTCTGAATAGCTTTCAACCTGATGGCATGGACTTTGATTTCTTGAACTTCCAGTAATGCTCACCATTCACCATTCCCTTTTCCCTCTCTCACCTCATCTCCTTACCTGCCCATCACCTCCCTCTGGTGCTCCTCCCCCTTTTCTTTCTTCCATGGCCTTCTGTCCACTGCTGTCAGGTTCTCCTTTCTCCAGCCCTCTATCGCTTTCACCCAATCAACTTCCCAGCTCCTTATTTCACCTTCTTTCCCATCCCCTCCCCCCACCTTCTAACTTTTTTTTCTAGTCTTGATGAACGGTCTTGGTCCAAAATGTCGACTATACTGTTTTCCATAGATGCTGCCTGGCCTGCTGAGCTCCTCCAGCATTGTGTGTGTGTGTGTGTGTGTGTGTGTGTGTGTGTGTGTGTGTGTGTGTGTGTGTGTGTGTGTGTGTGTGTGTGTGTGTGTGTGTGTGTGTGTGTGTGTGTGTGTGTGTGTGTGTGTGTGTGTGTGTTGGTATAGGCATTTTCATCCTGAATGGCGACTTCACTCAAAAACTAGGTAGTATGCATTCGAAACAGGCTCAAACTAAAAGTAAAACCATACTAGTGTGAAGAGGCAAGGGCAAAATGTGAAGTATTGGTTTTGTACTCATTTTTTTTCAGAATGAATTAATTTTAAAGCTAATATTTTAACATTTCTGCAGAACATGATTTTATTTCATATTATCAGAAGATAAATGCATGTCTGGTGAGCTAACAGCAATCTTTCCATGTACTGAATCTTTGCCTCTCTCCAACTACTGTATCCTTTGCTAACCATCTTCAATGTTGCTGAAAGTTTGTTTTTTTCTTTACTGGGCTAGGTAGGTGGGTAATACTGCCACCGTGATTGAACCATTTCTCATCTCATTAAAAGAGAATTTGTTCCCAGCCAATAGTTTAGAGAGGCTAATAACATCAACAAAACCATGGCAGCTTTTGGCTCAGTTAACTCATTTACAGGCAAGCGATGATCTACTGATTTCTCCCTCAATTCCTGAAGAGCGATATGCAAGCTGCTTGGCAATGATGGAGCCTCATTAGCAAATCTCATTATGATAGAGTTCCCTGCTGGGGTATCTTGTGATTTGAGAGATGCTGAATGGAGCAAAGAAATATGGGGGGGGGGGGGGGGGGGGGAGTGTGTGTGTGTGTGTGTGTGTGTGTGTGTGTGTGTGTGTGTGTGTGTGTGTGTGTGTGTGTGTGTGTGTGTGTGTGTGTGTGTGTGTGTGTGTGTACACTCCAGAAACTATTATCAAGCAGCACTAAATCTTCAACAGTTTGCAAGTTTGTTGATACCTTTATTGATCTCTGGCAGCCAGCATCTTTAAAAATCATTTAAAGTCTGCACAATTCTGCTGAATCCATTTGAGCTGAAGAAATAATAATCTACAAATAGGATAGACAGGCACCTTCTGTTGAGACTTGTTGCAAAAGGGCGAAGGCGGGTGTGTGGTGCATAATTACTATCATGGTCCTGTTAGACCAAATGCACTATTTCTAGGTCTGAATATTTAGTTTTTAATATATTGCTCTTACTTCTTTAATTACCCACTGCAACAGTCATAATTCAATGACCAAATTAATTATCAAAAGTGCTTATTTAAGGCTACACTTCAAACAACCTGCAGGTTCTGCAGTCATGAGAACAAATCAGAATTGTGTCAGAAAAACTGAAGTAGAGGTTTTTAAACTCTCCCACAATTCAAGTTTTAGACTTTGTTACTTTCTGAAGTACTCAATTCTTTCCTATGGTTCCTTGCTCACATCTGGCACTAGTTTTTGCCAGATTTTGTCTATTACATTCAAGGACTCGCCAACTCAGGCTCTCAGAATTACTTATTTTTATTATTACCATGATTTGTTATCTTTTGCACATCATTTGTTATCTTTTTCCTGCTTGAAAATAATGCCCAAAAGAAAATAAAGCTCAAGGTAGTATATGATTACATATAGGTGCCTTGATAATAAATTTACTTTGAACTCCATTACTTTAACAATTTTACAGACAGACAAATGAATTTTCATTTTCTTCTTTTAATTTTAACAGAATGCAGAAGCAAAGATCAGTAGCTCCTTTGAAACGGGGTGCACAATCAGACACTTCATAAACTTCAACACCCATCATTGACAAAACTGCAACTTATGCAGCAGCCTAATGTTGCTGTGGTGAACTACATATACCTGTCTGGATACGCCCCCCCGCCCCCCACCTGCTGACTGCTCCTGTGGCTCCTCCCACAGAGCCCGGTATAAAGGCGATTGGAGGCACTGCTCCTTCCTCAGTCTCCAGGATGTTGTGTGGTGGTCGCCTGCTGCTGACAGTGCTTTCTTCCAGCCAATAAAAGCCTACCTTAACTCACGTCTCCGAGAGTTATTGATGGTGCATCAGTTGCAAAAGCTCATCATTTAGTAAAGGCTGGTATGAATTACAATTTGTCAGTGATAATACCTGTAATCAATCAATGGAAAGGGCTGTAAAAGGTAGAAAGGAAAAGATTGGAGGTACTGGGAAAGGCCAAGGATTTTGAAATCAATGTGATGAAATTAGAAAACCTGTTATAATGTGACAAATGAATGGGAAGTTTATTAAGTTAAAGGAGCAATATAAATGCAATGATTTGATGATATGTTGCATCATAGGTAACTAATGCATAACTTACTACAGTGAATTCCAGTTAATTGGGCCAATGGGTAATTGGGGCAGTTACTTATTTGGGACAACTCTTAAAGAACAAAAACTAATTGAGAAAAAAGCTAGACTTCCCTTCATTTATTTGGGACAGGAGGATGCTGCTGAACAGTTTCTAACTAGTGTCAGTCTGCATTTGCATGCCATTGGGCACTACACCATGTTTAGTGAATAGATTTTAAACTGCGTCAGTTGCATGTGTTTGTCTTCAAAAGCAGCAACCTTTGTCACTGATAGCTGGCGGGAAATAAGCAGTAAGATGATTCACAACTGTTTCACTATGGTTTCAGGCTTGGAGATGCCAGAAACAGCCAAGAGTGAAAATAAAACTATTTCACTACGTCAACAAGTTAGGTACTTGGAGATATGGACAATCATCTGAATGTTACACTTAAAATGAAGATTTGGAGGTTGCAATAATCAAAAGCATTGAATGAAGTCAGTCCGTTATGAAATAGGTGACTGCGCTGACTTTGTTCATTTAAGGTCATTCAAGATAACTGGAGGAAGTCCTTCGTGATATCTACTAGGAACTAATACACAGTTTTATAGTCACTAGCAAGAGAAAAGCTGCAGATGCTGGAAATTAAAGTAATATGCCTGTACACAAAATGCTGGAGGAACTTAGCAGGTCAGGCAGCATCTATAGAAAAGCGTAAACAGTCGACGTTTCGGGCTGAGAACCTTGACCCTCAACCCAAAATGTCAACTGTTTACTCTTTTTCTGCCTGGCCTACCAAGTTCCTCCAGCATTTTGTGTGTATTACACAGTTTTATAGTATTGTAATAGTATTGGTAGCGTTCTAATTAGTTATGCATTTCACTTAAATACATACCTTGTTATTCAGTCAAACAGTAGCTTGTCCCTTTTTTACACCTTTTAAACTATTTCCATGAAACCTCAACTAATTGAGGCAGCCACTTAATTGGGCCAAAAGGCACTGATCCCCGTGTGTTCCAATTAACTAGAATCCACTGTATATGTGTAAAATGGAGTTTTGAAGAATGAGGCATAAACTAGGATTAATATTGGAAATAAGAAAAGGAAGCTGAAATCTTTATTTCAGGTGAGCATTTTTAGAAAGAGCATCCAAGTGGTCATTCATATAGTTAATTAATAGCATTTGAAACCAAATTAGAAAACACATAAAAGAAGTAAATATTTAAGAATATGAGAAAAAAAACTAGGAAGTCAGTCAGATGCAGCAGGCTTCATTTCCTATGGAAAACTATTGCAATATAATTCAAAATCATATTGCTGCATTTCATCAAATTTATCACAATTTTTCCTGCATGCTGCATTTGGTAGTATCCATTTGTTTCTAAGTTTTACAATGAAAAAATGTCATAACTCATTCTAGGGATAGCAGTAATGTTTGGGGTGGGTTTCTATGTTGTCTCAGACACTAGACACAGTTACTGTACTGATGTAGATTCTATAATTGTATTTATTCTTTTAGGTTGTGATTATCACTAGCAATGCCAGCATTTATTGCTTATCCCTATTTGCTAGCTGAATTAAGGAGTCAGACTTATTTGATGTATTCTAGATACATTGGGATATTTGGGAAGAATCAAAAATGAAAATATCATTGCTATTAAAAAGTGATAGAACAAAATTTCACTGATTAATGTTTATTCCAATATAAATAACACATTATTTGTTACATGCCTCAGCAAACAGTAAAAGGAAAATCTTGCCCATTTTGCTGTGTTATGAGTGACTGCATTACAAGTATTATTTTATATTTCATTTGTGATGTGTGAGCTTCACTGTAAGACCAGTGTTTATTACCTCATCTTCATCAATCTTGGGATTGTGATAGGAAGGCAACCAGAAAGGTCCCAGATTCAGTCCCTGAATCATGCCATTAGTAGTTCTGAGAAACAAACCCAAACTAGCTTTCACTCAACATGTAACCTCCATCACCAACACATCCATTCTTTAAGAACGGCAATCACTCATTATGTTTTAAAAATGAATTCTACTTTTGAGAATATCACTCTGAAAAATAAACATAGCTCCATATGTTTAAGTGGGTTACAATCTGTGTCAGTCTTACTATTTGGAAATGCTACCAGTAGCAGCTCCCTGTTGGAGTTACATTGCAAACAGCACAATTCAGATGGTTGTAGAATATAAAAGGGTAGGCTGTGTAGAGCACGATCAAGTGCATCACAGGAATATTTATTGAAATAACATCAAAATAAGAGATAATTTTGTGAGTTTCTTGTCTTGAGTCAAGCTCACTAATAATGAAAATATAGAAAACTTTAAACAGTAAAATTCACATATGACAATGTAAGTAGATGAGGAAAGACGGGCGTATGCAAGTAGATTTACATTTCAACAAAATAAAGTTTCTTATAGAAACATAATTTCAAAGAGCTGTGGTATGTAATCTGGAAGCAATAACGGCTACAAATGTGATTGTTGGGATAGGGTGATGAAGTTATGTTGATAGAATGAGTTTCTTCTTAGATTTTTTTGGTGCCTATAGGCAGCTTGCATAGAAACTGAAGATGCCTAGAAAGCAAATTGTTTGGTGATGTTGGAGAGGAAAAGAACCACTAGAAGTACATAATGAACTAGATATAAAGTTTGCCTGAGATTTTAACTAATTTGTGGGTATTTTGGAACAGACATTCAAGTCTTTATATATCTGTTGTAATAAACATGTTAATTATTTTTAAAAGTTATAACCAAAGAAATTTTATACAAAGGTAATTCAAATGTTTTATAACATGAATTCTTCCCTGTGTTTCTTTCAATTTGCTAAGATTAAAGACAACACGAAAAACTATTTTAATATAGTTAGTATTCATATTTAAACAAAGCTTGCTTCCAGTGTCATTAGCAGAAGTGCGATCATCGTTACACTTCACTTTAACGCAGCACTTTTGGTCACTAAGGTTGCTAGTGCACGAAAGAGCACTTTGTGGAAGTTTAATGTAGGTGCAATACGTTAGAAATTTTTTTATGTTTCAATTGATTCAAATCATAGTAACTGGCCAGACACACTCGGTGGGACATCATGTGGTGATTTTGTAACCATTTCTAAAATGAAGAAACACACAGCCAAACCTCCATGGATACTATCCACTCGGTGAGTATGAATACTCATTTAAATTGCATGTATGTTACAGGGAGTTACCAAAGGCAGGAAACCTATCTCGTTGTCAATTGTGAGTAGAGCCTTTGATTAATGGTGCACTTTTTTAAAAAATTACTCCGTTTTTGGGATCTGGGTATCACTGGCAAGGCCAAAATTTACTGTACTCTCTATTTACTTTGAAAAAATAGTGATGGGTTATCTTGTGAATTACTTAGTGAAAGAACACTCACCATCCTTTTGGGCAGATAGTTCGTAGGTTAGCCCCAGTGACAATGAAGGAAGGGTAAGATATTTCCAACTCAGGATGGAATCCAACTTGGAGGGGAACAAGTGAGTCATAGTGGCATTTGAAGCACTTACCCTTCGGCGAGCAGAGGCTGAGGAAAAGCTTCACTCCAAGTGAGGTAAGGCCGGGTAAGTTCCTTTCAAAGGAGAAAGTTTCAAAAGTTGAGGCAAGTATTGGGTAGGTCATGGCAGCTGAGATCAGCCCCGTGGTTTGTTCATCCTGCAGCATGTGGGAAATCAGGGATACTTCCAGTGTCCCTGACGACTATGTGTGCAGGAAGTGTGTCCAGCTGCAGCTTCTGGCAGACCGCATTGAGCGTCTGGAGCTGCGATTGGATTCATACTGGAGCAACCGCGATGCTGAGAAAGTCGTGAATAGCACGTTCAGTGAGTTGGCCACACCACAGGTAAAGGCTATGCAGGCAGAAAGGGAAGGGGTGGCCACTAGACAGCGTAGCAGTAGACAGGTAGTGCAGGAGTCCTCTGAGGTCATCTCCCTCGTCAACAGATATACTGTTTTGGATACTGTTGGGGGAGATGTCTCATCAGGGGAAGGCAGCAGCAGCCGAGTTCATTGCACCATGGATGGCTCTGCGGCACAGGAGGGAAGGAAAAGGAGTGGGAGAGCTATAGTGATAGGGGATTCGATTGTAAGGGGAATAGATAGGCGTTTCTGCAGCCGCAAACGAGACTCCAGGATGGTATGTTGCCTCCCTGGTGCAAGGGTCAAGGATGTCTCTGAGCGGCTGCAGGACATTCTGGAATGGGAGGGTGAACAGCCAGTGGTCGTGGTGCACATAGGTACCAACGATATAGGTAAAAAATGGGATGAGGTCCTACAAGGTGAATTTAGGGAGTTAGGAGATAAACTAAAAAGTAGGACCACAAAGGTAATAATCTCTGGATTACTACCAGTGCCACGTGCTAGTCAGAGTAGAAATAGGAGGATATTTCAGATGAACACGTGGCTTGAAAAATGGTGCGGGGGGGGGATTCAAATTTATGGGGCATTGGAACCAGTTCTGGGGGAGGAGGGACCGGTATAAACAGGACGGTCTGCACCTGGGCTGGACTGGAACCAATGTCCTAGGGGGAGCATTTGCTACTGCTGTTCAGGAGGGTTTAAACTAATGTGGCAGGGGGATGGGAACAAGTGCGGAGAGACAGAGGGGTGTAAAATGAGGGTAGAAGCAAAAAGTAGTAAGGTGAAAAGTAAAAGTGGCAGGCAGGCTAATCCATGGCAAAAAGCAAAAAGGGCCACTTTTCAACATAATTGTATAAGGGCTAAGAGTGTTGGAGGCTTTGTGTGTCAATGCGAGGAGCATTCGTAACAAGGTAGATGAATCGAATGTGCAGATAGTTATTAATGAATATGATATAGTTGGGATCACAGAGACATGGCTGCAGGGTGACCAAGGATGGGAGCTCAACATCCAGGGATATTCAATATTCAGGAGGGATAGACAGGAAAGAAAAGGAGGTGGGGTAGCATTGCTGGTTAGAGAGGAGATTAACGCAATAGAAAGGAAGGACATTAGCCTGGAGGATGTGGAATCGATATGGGTAGAGCTGCATAACACTAAGGGGCAGAAAACGCTGGTGGGAGTTGTGTACAGGCCACCTAACAGTAGTAGTGAGGTTAGGAATGGCATTAAACAGGAAATTAGAAATGCGTGCAATGAAGGAACAGTAGTTATAATGGGTGACTTCAATCTACATATAGATTGGGTGAACCAAATTGGTATGGGTGCTGAGGAAGAGGATTTCTTGGAATGTATGCGGGATGGTTTTCTGAACCAACATGTCAAGGAACCAACTAGAGAGCAGGCCATTCTAGATTGGGTATTGAGCAATGAGGAAGGGTTAGTTAGCAATCTTGTCGTGCGAGGCCCCTTGGGTAAGAGTGACCATAATATGGTGGAATTCTTCATTAAGATGGAGAGTGACATAGTTAATTCAGAAACAAAGGTTCTGAACTTAAAGAAGGGTAACTTTGAAGGTATGAGACGTGAATTAGCTAAGATAGACTGGCAAATGATACTTAAAGGGTTGACGGTGGATATGCAATGGCAAGCATTTAAAGATCGCATGGATGAACTACAACAATTGTTCATCCCAGTTTGGCAAAAGAATAAACCAGGGAAGGTAGTGCACACGTGGCTGACAAGGGTAATTAGGGATAGTATCAAGTCCAAAGAAGAAACATATAAATTAGCAAAAAAAAGCGGCACACCTGTGGACTGGGAGAAATTTGGAGACCAGCAGAGGAGGACAAAGGGCTTAATTAGGAAAGGGAAAAAAGATTATGAAAGAAAGCTGGCAGGGAACATAAAAACTGACTGTAAAAGCTTTTATAGATATGTGAAAAGAAAAAGATTGGTCAAGACAAATGTAGGTCCCTTACAGTCAGAAACAGGTGAATTGATCATAGGGAACAAAGACATGGCAGACCAATTGAATAACTACTTTGGTTCTGTCTTCGCTAAGGAGGACATAAATAATCTTCCAGAAATAGTAAGGGACCGATGAGATGGAGGAACTGAGGGAAATACATGTTAGTAGGGAAGTGATGTTAGGTAAATTGAAGGGATTAAAGGCAGATAAATCCCCAGGGCCAGATGGTCTGCATCCCAAAGTGCTTAAGGAAGTGGCCCAAGAAATAGTGGATGCATTACTGATAATTTTTCAAAACTCCTTAGATTCTGGATTAGTTCCTGAGGATTGGAGGGTGGCTAATGTAACCCCACTTTTTAAAAAAGGAGGGAGAGAAAAACCGGGGAATTATAGACCGGTGAGTCTGACATCGGTGGTGGGGAAAATGCTAGAGTCGGTTATCAAAGATGTGATACAAGCACATTTGGAAAGAGATGAAATAATCGGACAAAGTCAGCATGGATTTGTGAAAGGAAAATCATGTCTGACGAATCTTATAGAATTTTTTGAAGATGTAACTAGTAGAGTGGATAGGGGAGAGCCAGTGGATGTGGTATATTTAGATTTTCAAAAGGCTTTTGACAAGGTCCCACACAGGAGATTAGTGTGCAAACTTAAAGCACACAGTATTGGGGGTATGGTATTGATGTGGATAGAGAATTGGTTGGCAGACAGGAAGCAAAGAGTGGGAGTAAACGGGACCTTTTCAGAATGGCAGGCAGTGACTAGTGGGGTACCGCAAGGCTCAGTGCTGGGACCCCAGTTGTTTACAATATATATTAATGATTTAGACGAGGGAATTAAATGCAGCATCTCCAAGTTTGTGGATGACACGAAGCTGGGTGGCGGTGTTAGCTGTGAGGAGGATGCTAAGAGGATGCAGGGTGACTTGGATAGGTTAGGTGAGTGGGCAAATTCATGGCAGATGCAATTTAATGTGGATAAATGTGAGGTTATCCACTTTGGTTGCAAGAACAGGAAAACAGATTATTATCTGAATGGTGGCCGATTAGGAAAAGGGGAGGTGCAACGAGGCCTGTCATTATACACCAGTCATTGAAAGTGGGCATGCAGGTACAGCAGGCGGTGAAAAAGACAAATGGTATGTTGGCATTCATAGCAAAAGGATTTGAGTACAGGAGCAGGGAGGTTCTACTGCAGTTGTACAAGGCCTTGGTGAGACCGCACCTAGAGTATTGTGTGCAGTTTTGGTCCCCTAATCTGAGGAAAGACATTCTTGCCATAGAGGGAGTACAAAGAATGTTCACCAGATTGATTCCTGAGATGGCAGGACTTTCATATGAAGAAAGACTGGATCGACTAGGCTTATACTCACTAGAATTTAGAAGACTGAGGGGGATCTTATTGAAAAGTATAAAATTCTAAAGGGATTGGACAGGCTAGATGCAGGAAGATTGTTTCTGATGTTGGGGAAGTCCAGAATGAAGGGTCACAGTTTAAGGATAAAGGGGAAGCCTTTTAGGACCGAGATGAGGAAAAACTTCTTCACACAGAAAGTGGTGAATCTGTGGAATTGTCTGCCACAGGAAACAGTTGAGGCCAGTTCATTGGCTATATTTAAGAGGAAGTTAGATATGGCCCTTGGGGCTAAAGGGATCGGGGGTATTAAGAGAAAGCAGGTACAGGGTTCTGAGTTGGATGATCAGCCATGATCATACTGAATGGCGGTGCAGACTCGAAGGGCCGAATGGTCTACTCCTGCACCTATGTTTCTATGTTTGTCGTAGAAGTTGTGGGTTTGGAAAGAAATATCATTATGGCAAAGGTATATTTTGAAGATTGCAGCCATGGTTTGCTATCAGAAAGAATGATTGCTTAAGGTGGTGGATGGAGCACCAACTGTTATGTAAGCAAGAACAACAATGGAGTAGTAAGGATTAAACATTTCTACTGAGTCTTGTTAGCCATGGTACATGCTGGGCAACTTACAGTGCTGGCCCACCAAAATGAAAATGGTGCGCACTCCAAAGCTTGTGAAAAAAGCAAGCGCCTTCTGCATGTTCGGAGGGATAATTGATTCACAGTGTGATCAATCAGCATGCGCACTTGCCACATTCTCAAAATTGATCTGATACTCTTCACTAGCCAATTAGGCTTTATAAACTGGACCTTGTCAAGCTTCATAGTGTTGTTGATGCGCATTCAACCATTGAAAATCACACTTCTGACTTCTACCTTGTAAATGTGAAAATGAGGGATTAGATGGTGAGTCACGTTGCAGGTTCCCTAGCCTCTGAGCTTTACGTTTAGAGACTAGGCCAGCTGAGTTTCTGATCCATGGTGATTACTAAAGGTGGGGGTGTGGCAGCAAATATATGTCATTTAATTTGCTAGACTCTGCCTTGTTGGAGATATTCATTGTTTAGCACTTTTGTGGCATGAATGTTATTTCCTGCTTATCTGCTCAGATCCAGATCTTCCTGCACCTAACACAGCTTCATTTGTGAAGAGTCATGAATGAAACTGACTAGTCTTCAATAATCAGTGAACAATTATACTCCTTATGAATGAAGGAAGGTCATTATTCTGGTCACCGAATTATAGGAAAGGTATCAACAAAATAGAGAGAGTACAGAGAAGATTTACTAGAACGTTACCTGGGTTTCAGCACCTAAGTTACAGGAAAAGGCTGAAGTTAGGTCTTTATTCTTTGGAGCGTAGAAGGTTGAAGGGGGGACTTGATAGAGATATTTAAAATTATGAGGGGGATATCGAGTTGACATGGATAGGCTTTTTCCATTGAGAGTAGGGGAGATTCAAACAAGAGGACATGAGTTGAGAGTTAGGGGGCAAAAGTTTAAGGGTAACACGAGGGGGAATTTCTTTACTCAGAGAGTGGTAGCTGTGTGGAATGAGCTTCCAGTAGAAGTGGTAGAGGCAGGTTCAGTATTGTCATTTAAAGTAAAATTGGATAGGTATATGGACAGGAAAGGAATGGAGGGTTATGGGCTGAGTGCGGGCCAGTGGGACTAGGTGAGTGTAAGCGTCGGCATGGACTAGAGATGGCCTGTTTCCGTGCTGTAATTGTTATATGGTTATATATTAATGGAACATTAGCTGAAGCCAGTAACCTAACAAATTCATACCAATGTCTAGGGGCAGGGATAATTGACCTCCAGAAACCCTGTGTGATTCCAATCATCATGAGTGCTCTCTCCTTCATACCCATTGACTTTAGTTTTACTGGTGTTCCATGCTGGCACACTCACTCAAATGCAGCCTTTGAGCCCAAGAGTAGCCAATCTCGACCTCGGGACTGGAATTCAGTTTTATTGTCCATATATGGATCAAAGCTATGAGGCATCATCATGTAACTGTATTGGAAGAGTTTAAAGAGGTAAAGCCAGTTCTGGACCTCATATATTCTAAGACATGATGCTAAGACTTGATGTTATTATTTGGCCCCATAGCCTTTATTCTATCTAGTGCAGTCACCTTTTTTTTCAACTATCACCTGGAATTGACTGAAGACTTGTTTAACTGTTTTGGAGGCTCTTAGGATGAAGTCAAATTGAATTATCAATAGGGCAATGTGCTGGGCACCACCTCAATGAAAAGAAGATGTTCTTGGCACATACACCTCCCACTAGTTGTTTAATTGCTCACCAACTTTAATGAATGCATGTGATAAGCAAGACTGTAGATCTTTGATTTGTCCTCTTGGTTATGAGCTCTCTTAGCTCTGTCCACTGCATGACACTCTTCCAGTTTAGCGCACGCACACACACACAAAGTCCTGTTGTGTCACTTAAGCAGGATAGCAATTCATTTGTAGATATACCTGATACTCTTGGCATGCAGTTGTGTGCTAGCCATTGAATCTGGGTTGATCCAATGGCTTAAAAGTAAGGGTAGAGTGAAATAAATGCTGGCAATGAGGGTACGGATTGCGATGATGTACATTTCTGTCCCGGCTGATAGAGCACACGATGTCATGGTTTCAAAACTGGGTAGTCCATCTAGTTTATCCATTTTAACGCAGCAGTAACAGTAAAACTGAATGGTATTTAGAGAACTTGTAAGAGTGATCTCATTGGTGGATCTAGAGCATCCAGTTTCACTTTTTAGAACATATTTATAAATTTGCCATCAGACCACATTCTCATTATCGCCAAGATCACCTATTTCCATTTCCGTGACATTGTCTGGATCTACTCTGCTTCAACCTGTAGATTGTTGATATCCTCTTTTGAACCTTTGTTGCAATATATTACAGACAACCCCTCACATTCTACTCTCCAAATCTTGAAATAATTTAAAACTACAAAATGTGCCCTGAATTGCTTCTTGCTGTTCTCCTGCCTCAATATTTTAATGTTTACTCAGTTTCAAAACTTCCCTGTAGTTAGCCCTTCTGCTTCTATAATCTTTCTCCACCCCAAAAACATCTTGATGATCCCTGATGTTAACTACCTTTCCATGCAATTTTATTTTCAGATCTCTTTGCCTTTTAGGTCTTTTTTTTCCCTCATTAAAACCTAGCTTCTGACTTGTATTATCTCCTTTTCTGGGTTGTTGCCAAAGTTTGTCTTGCTAGTGATTCTGTTAATTGGCTTGTGATGTTTTGTTACCTAAAAGGCATTGTATAAATGCTGCAGATTCCTGAACATAAATAAGCAAGGTGCTACAGGATTTGTGTTGCACTGAAAAAAGGTATATACAGTGTCCTTAATTTCACCTTTCCAGTTACAAATGCACACAGCGTGAGTCACTGTTTTTTTTGTTTTAACTTTAATCATCCATCCAAAATGGTATTCAGAAACTGTTGTGGGAATTAGAGCTGACAAAACTTATCAGTGCAACGCACACACACACACGCGCACACACACACACACACACACACACACACACACACACACACACACACACACACACACACACACACACACACACACACACACACACACACACACACACACACAATGTCAGGCAGCATCGATGGAAATAAATAATCAGTCTATGTTTTGGGCTGAGACCCTTCATCAGGACTGATGAAGGGTTTTGGCCTGTAACTTCGACTGCTTATTCATTGCTACAGATGATGCCTGACCTGCTGAATTCCTCCAGCATTGTGTGTGTGTTGCTCTGAATTTCCAGCATCTGTAAAATTTCTTGAGTTTAAAATTTACCGGTGAGAGAATATACCTTTAAGATCTCCATAAACAGCTCAGTTATTTTCCTTATTCTGTAAGAATTAATAAGCACACCTCCTCTTCTGACTAAATCACTGAGCAATCCTTATGTCACAGGACTGGAGGAGTATTGTGCCAGCCCAGTACTTCTAGCTATAGGTGGCTGTGTGGGGGTTATTGGTTGTGATGTGGGTGGAAAATGGCACATTAAGGGAATGGTGATCAAACATTGCTTACCTGAGAGAACCATGCCTTTAACGTTTCCATCCAGGAGATCTCTACCCTGTCAGTGGGAAATGAGAAGGAATTCTTGAAGTATCTTGTTAGAGTACAAAATCCAAAATTAATTATCCAACACAGATTCAGAATTTCCCCACAACTTAACAGTGGATTCATTCAACATTCATCAGCCTACTGAAGCCAAGGCCCGATTTGTTATCCCATGGGAACAGGAAATATTCTTGGTATTATGAAGGATGATAGAATAAAACTGACTCTTTCATGACCCAAAAAGGACCCTAATTCCAACTCAGTTTACAGTCAAGCAAAAGCATTAATGGAGAAGCTAAGGATGAGTGGGCCAAAGCCAGTACACTGACAAACTCATACCAATTACTTGTCTTATTGATCCATCACAATCCTGTTGTGCTGTGTCCTACTGATAGTGCAGATCCACCAAAGATAGTGCATCCTCAATCACTGTTTCCAAAACTTATGAAGTCTCAAATGGCAGGACAAATACAAGCATGGAAGCCTCCTCCTGGTTACCATACTCCCTCATCTTAAGAAGCTGTGTTCCTCAATATTGGACAACATTTGAAGAAACATGGAATATTGCACCAGAGAGACAAATTTAACTTAAATTTTGGTTTCAACAGCCCTTTACACCAAAATTATCTTACTAAAGTACCATTTATCTCAGAAAAATGGATGCTAATGTAGGCGATAAAATTAGACACATCACCATATTTTAGATCAAATATGCCACTTTGATTCCAATTTTGTATGTGAATTGTAACCACATAATTTTAACATAGCTGAAACTGTCTGACAGTTTGAGTTACATATAGGTTGTATATAAGATGAATGTGCATTAGGCAGCAGTAGAATGGTTTACATGCACCTGACTGACAAACCTTTCTTACAGACACTCCACTCTTCCAAGAAGATCAGGATCTGCAGCCATAACGACAGGGACAAATATCCCAACCTCACAAGCATTACTGACTGCATATCCATCTATCCATCCTTAAAGACTTCATCTCAGAAATTTAGAACTATATTGTTACTCTTGGGTCTATAGTCCTTGAATATTCAACTTCTCCATGATTACAGTTGGAAATTTCTGATGCTTACTGCCAGATACCCAAAGAGTTTATACAATGCCCTCAAATTTCACTGATCAACTCTGCCTACTTTATCAAGCCAGACTGCAGAGTTATACAGCACAGAAACAGACCCTTTGGCCCAACTCACCCATGCCCACCAAATTGCCTTCCCATTTGCCCACAATTGGACCATATCACCTTTAACCTTCTCCCATCCATGAACTTGAATAAATATTTTTTAAATGATCCAACTGTACCCTCTTCCTCTGGCAGCTTGTTCCATATATCATTGCCATCAGTATAAAAACTATCACTCAGATCCCCTTTAAATTTTTCCCCTCTCATCTTAAACCTGATGAAGAGTACTGGCCCAAAGCATTGACTCTTTATTCCTCTCCAGTGATGCTGGCTGACCTGTTGAATTAAACATAAAAACATAGAATCATAGAAATCTACAGCACATTACAGGCCCTTCAGCCCACAATGCTGCGTCAACCATGCTCCTACTCTAGAAACTGCCTAGAATTCCCTACCCCAAACCCCCTATTTTTCTAAGCTCCATGTACCTATCTAAGAGTCACTTAAAAAAGCCCTATTGTATCTGCCTCTACCACCATCGCTGGCAGTGCATTCCAGACACCCACCACTCTCTGTGTGAAAAACTTACCTCTGACATCCCCCTTGCACCTACTTCCAAGGACCTTGAAACTATACCCCCTCATGTTAGCCATTTCACCCCTGGGATAAAGCCTCTGGCTAACCACGGGATCAATGCCTCTCATCATCTTATACACCTCTACCAGGTCACCTCTCATCCTCCATCACTCCAAGGAGAAAAGGCCAAGTTCACTCAACCTATTCTTATAAGGCACACTCTCCAATCCAGGAAACATCTCTGTACATCTCCTCTGCACTCTCTCTATAGTATCCACATCCTTTCTGTGGTAAGGTGACCAGAATTGAACACAGTACCCCAAGTGGGGTCTAACTAAGGTCTTATATAGCTGTGACATTCTTCCAGCATTTTGTATTACTCTGGATTTCCAGCATCTGCAGAATTTCTTGTGTTTATATTCACCTTAAACCTTCTCGTTTTAGATTCCCTTACCATGGGAAAAAAATTCCCAGTTGATCAATGTCCTGTTAACGTCTTACACAACCTTCTTCATTGTCCACAACGTCCCTAATTTTGTATCATCTGCAAACTTAATCAGGTCACCTACATTTTCATGTCCATTTATGACACCTTGTTCCCCTTTCTCGATCTCTCTGTCTCTATCTTTGGAGACAAACCTCCTACTACCATCTTTTATAAACCTACCAATTCCGATGGCTAACTTGACTATACTTCTTCTGACCCTGCCTCCTATAAAAATGCCATTCCCTTTTCTTAGTTCCTTCATCTCTGCCGCATCTGTTCCCAGAATGAGGCTTTCCTTTCCAGGATATCAGAGATATCCTCCTTCCTCAAAGCACCTTCTCCTTTGCCATGATGAGGCTACTTGTAGGATGGAAGAGCAACACCTCACATTCTGTCTGGGTAGCCTCCAACCTGATGGCATAAACATTGATTTCTCCTTCCAGTAAAAATTGCTCTCCCCCCATTTTCCTCCTCTTCCATTCCACACTCTGGCCTCTTACCTCTTCTCTTCACCTCCCTATCACAACCCCTTGGTCCTCTCCTTCTTCCCTATCTCCCATTGTCCTCACTTCTCTCCTATCAAATTCCTTCTGAGTTCCCCCAGCATTTTGTGTGCATTGCTCTGGATTTCCACCATCTGTAGAATATCTTGTGTTTACATTTTCAATAAATTGTCCATATGACGACAACAGCAGTGACTTCAACCCCTGCAGCTCTCCTCTGGTCACAGGCCTCCTATCTAAAAAACAACCCTCAATTACCATCTTCTGTTTCCTTCCACCAAGACAATTCTTTTATTCAGTTGTCCAGTCCACTTTGGCTCTCAAGTGATTTCATCTTCTGGACCAGTCCACCATAGAGGACCTTTTTAATGTTCAGGTGAACATCTCCTACTGCCTGGCCCTTGACAATTCTCTTAGTCACCTCTTTAAAAACTACGTTAAATTTGTGAGACCTGATTCAGAAAGCCAGGCTGACTATCTCTAATCAGTTCCTGTCTTTCTTGTAAGTAAGTAATTCCCGTCTTTGAACATCTTTCCAGTAAGTGTCCCATCAATGATGTTAGGCTCACCAGCCTGCAGATCCTGGCTTGTCCTTGCAGTTCTTTTTAATTAAAGGCACAACATTACCAACCTCCAGTCTTCTGGTACCTCAACCATGACTAAGGAAGCCACAATAGTTTCTGCCAGGGCACTAGCAACTCCTTCTCTTGCTTCCTACAATATCCTAGGATACACTGGGTTAGGCCTGGGGAGTTATTCACCTTAAATACTTTGTCGTGATATATTTAAGGACATCCCACTTTCCTTCCCTGAACTTCTAACCACTGAAACTCTTCACAATAAATACAGAAGTATTTATTTAAAACCCCACCCATATCCAAATAGAGATAACTGTATAGATCCTTGAGGGGCTCTATTTTCTCCCCAGTTAACCCTTTGGTCTTAATAAGCATATAGAACCTCTTAGGATTCCACTTTTCCTTATTTGCCAAGGATCTCTCATGTCCCCTTTATGCCCACCTGATTTCTTTCAGTATATTCTGACTTTCATTATACTCAAGAGATGTACTTGTTTCCTGCTGCTTTTATCTGACACATGTCTCCTAACTACAGCCCCAAGATCTATCATTGACTAGGGGTTCCTACTTGCTGAAAATTTTAACATGTAAATGTATTATTGTAACACATCCTCACTTTTCTTATTCAGACCAAAGCAGGAGAACACTTCACTGAGAGGGACTGCCCTTACATTTAATCAGCTACAAAAGTAAAATGAATTATTGCTAAATCTAGCACTTAGCATTGTATTTCTGTGCTGTAAGGAAACAGCTCACTAAACACTTACAGCAGTAATGAATAAACTGAAGTATCATGCAACTCCTCACAATAAAGTGGAGTATATTTAAACAAGAAAATTATTTTTCCAAGTCATGATATCATACTCCATATAATATCAGATATCAAAAACATCTGTCAATTTGATGTTCAATATCAGTTTAATCTGCTTGCAGATCTATTCTGGAGATGATTAATGTGTTGTGGAGAAGTACTGCATTTTTCTTTTGTCAAGACACCCCATGATGCTACATATTTTTGTGCCATAAGGATAACAATTTCACTCCAACAACACAGATATCAATAATTTTCAAAAAAGAATCAAATATGTATTACACATATCTCCATCAAAATGAAGTCATTTTAAGGTAGTTTATTTTGCCAAATTTGGCTTCTGGTGGAAGACATCATATTCCACAAATGTATAGCCATATTGTTAAGAATAAAAAAAATAAGGGAAGACAGGAATCATCACTAAAAACAAGGGTCCTGATTTCTCTTGAGTAGATCTTCAAATTGCATGCAAGGGCTCAATAGTTTGTGAGCCTGTTTCAGATCTCCTTTACTTACTTTCCTCTAATATGTCATCTAGATTTCAATTCAAATGCATTTGAAAGGTCAAAGATGTCGAGGCATGTAATTATTCTTAAGTTAGTACAGGCATGATTGTGAAATATACATCAAGCAGCAATTTCAGTGAACTCGCTTCCTCCCAAATTCAACAACAAACTAGCAAACTGATTAAGTCTGGGTAAAGCAGCAGCACTTTCAAAGACATTTAGCAAATGAATGAGAATTCCAGTTGCAGATATATTATTTTTTTCTCAATGGAATTGTGGTCGAATTCATGGACAAAATCAAGGGTATGCATGAATTTTAGAAATACAGTATATCTTGTGCCTTTTTCCAGTTGAATTCAAGTTTCTACTTGGGAAATGGGTAAATTGAAGAAGAAACCTCTTACAGTAAAATGGACTATACTTCATCCAATAGATTCCTTTTCCAAGTCATCCAATCTTTCTTCTAGAAGTGTGCCTTAGTGCTTTAAGAGCTTACTTGGATAAAAGTGCAAAGTTAAAAGTCAAAGAACGTCAAGATGAATAGCTTTAATCATATCCATTTGATTTTCCCTCAGCAAATATATAAAGTGCTGCATCAACCAGATTTTACCAGTGTTATTTATCATTCCAACTTTTCTATAGATCCCAAGCTAATGCTCAGTACAGTTTCAGCTTTTAACTGGGCAATAATCAAGGCTAAAGTCTGTGAAGTGAAGCCTCTGAAAGAGTGTACTGTACATATCGCAGTAAGTATTTTTGGTCAGTACAACTTCTCTTCCGCCTTTTTTCAAAAATCCTTTCATTCATACATGACTCAGCACCATCACCTAACCTTGGTACCCATGGCACAATGAAAGTAGTCACATCTAAGCCATCAGGCTGTGGTTTCAAATCCCACTGCATAATTCCCACTATTCAGTTTCACCACTGCTTCCTGTCACTCGGCCAACTTGTAGCATCAATGCTTCTACTGTCACTTTAAGTCTCAGTGTATTAATTCTATAAATGAAAAAGGACATGACCAAATCTGTTCATCAATGGTGCTTGGCTTTGGAGAGGATCTGGTAGATGAGCTGCATATCGTCTTGGAGTAACTACAGCTCCATTGGCCAGATGCAAGTTGTAACAGACTTTGTTTTCTGGTTCACCTATGGCTTTCTGCTGGCTCTTCAAGGTAATTGAACCTAGCCTTCTGCAGATGAAATGGTTAAGCGTGGAGTTCTCCCAGCTGTCAATATGATTGCTGAGTTTCATGACATTTTACTTAACCCTGTTATTGTATGATAGCTTTGGCCTTTCTCCTCATCCACAATGATATTTTTAGATGATCCACAAACTCTTTAGCAGATTATCTTGATAAATGCTCCCCATGTCTCACAGTATATTAAGAATCAAAAGATGAAAGAGTTTTGTTGATTTTTACATCATGTTTGCTACCAAAGTTACATTAATTTGTAAATGTTAAATCAAGATGGCACTTGGCACAGCTAGAGTATTCTTTATACAGAAGCTCTGTTCATAACACTATAGAAAGAATATGAAAACTCCTGAAAAAGTTGCAGAGGAAGTTTATAAGATTTTTTCCAGGACTGGAAAATAATAGTTATTTATAAGAATAGTTATTATAATTGACTCCGGATGGGATTGTTGACTTTAGAGCAAAGAGAATAGTTAGTAGCTTATCACAAGTGTTTTGGAAAGTAGCAGCAGAACAGATGTTATACCCTTAGCAGAGAGCCATATGACTAGGAAAATAGATGTTGGGGTGGTTGGTGGTATGATTTAAGGAAAGATGGGAACATTATTTCACTCAACAAGTGTCAAGGTTCTAGAATTCACTGCCTGAATGAATAGTGGAGGCAGGAACTCCCATTATTTTTACAAATACCTGAGTCAGCAGATCAACAAGAACCATAACCTTTAGGGCTATGGAGAGTGGGATCCATTTCAGCCTACACAGACTTGATGGGATAAATAGCTATATTTTGTGCCACAAAAGTTGTTTTTTTAATTGACACACATTATTCAAAGCTTCATCACTAACAACGATTTTAGTTGATTTTAGTGTCATGGAAACTCTTTCCTGGATACTTGATGCGATGCTAGAATGGGTGCCTACAAAAGAGAAATTGTCCTTAGGATTTGTTATTCATTAGATACATGTAGAGTGAATAATGAAATGGGTGATGTGTTTTGCTATGAAATAATCTACTACTGCACTGCATCATTGAGTGAATCAGAGGCCACTTTATTAGGTACACCTGTACATTTGCTTATTAATGCAAATAGCTTATCAGTCAAAACATGAGGCAGCAACTCAAGGCAAAAGAAGCATGCAGACCCTGTTAAGAGATTTATTTGATATTCAGACCAAACAACAGAATGGGGAAAAAATGTGATCTAAGTGATTTTGACTGTGGAATGTTTGTTGGTACCAGACAGGGTGGTTTGAGTACCTGAGAAACTGCTGATCTCCTGGAATTTTCATGCACAACAGTCTCTAGAGTTTACAGAGAATGGTGAGAAAATTCTAAAAAAAAATCCAGTAAGCAGCAGTTCTATGGCTGAAAACGTCTTCTTTATGAGAGAGGTCAGAGGAGAATGATTCAAGCTGACAAGAAGACAACCATAGCCTAAGTAACCACATGTTACAACAGTGGTGTGCAGAGAAACATCTCCAAATGCACAACAATCAAACCTTGAAGTGGGTGGGCTACAGCAGAAGATGACAAACATACTCTGCATTTGATTTGTCAAATGAAATGGAAGAATTCACAAGTCTGTGATCGTATCCTGTCACAGGATCCCTTCATTGATAAACACAAAATATGTACTGAGGAAAGGCATCCTTATCATAAATGCCACATTACACATTCCTGGTACCCTGTCAGTTTTTCCATCCTTCAGAATTGAAAGGTTATTTCATCATGCAATCAAGTTACTAAAAATTGTAATTTTATTGGGGGCTGAAAAAAATCAATACCAAGTTAATGGAGTTCTCAAACAATTAAGCCATTAAACAAAGCTCATATTTTCCAGTTCATCCAATTAGCAAAGAACAAATGTTCCCACAATCAATGTTTGGGGCGAGGGAGGAGAAAATTCAAAACAAGCTTATCTCACCCAACTTTTCTATAGTCTTCCAGGGCTGGGACAAATAGCTCATCCCTTTATTAACTTGCTTGGTCATTTGAGGCAGTGCCAAATGGTCAGTTCCTTCCCCAACAGGACAACCTCTTCCGTTTTGCCTTCTTTGCTCTACATAGCCATGTGCCTTTCACACCCCTCCCCCCCCTCCCCCCACTATCTCCCTTCCACCCACCCTCCCTGGCACAACCTTTGCTCTATGCTCTGAGTATAGAACTTCAATGACAAAATGAAGATTAAGATGACTGAGCAGACCTGCTGTGACTGCATCTAGCCAGAACACCACTCAAATCCAAATGAAAAGCCTGGCTTATTTCAGTCACATTTCTCTGGATGCTGCAATCCATGTAGCACCAACACCAATGGTCAAAAGACTGATTAGCTCTTTGGCTAAGTAATAACCTGACAAAAATACTGTATAAAAGTCATCTTATTTCATCAACTGGCTGACTGGCTGAAAGCTTGATATTGCTTTGTGCCTTGTAGTGACAAATGTGATTTCCTGGGAGCTGCAATTTAAGCAATTGCCAGCCATTATTATGTTGTAATGGGTCTATTTTACATTGGTCAAGTTTTGCATTCTTACTCTAGGTGATATGATTCGTGGCCCGGTGCCAATGTAGTTAGACCACTGAAAAGGCATGTATTCAAATTCCATACAGCAGCTGAGGAATTAAAATTTAATTAATTTAATGAATCTCAAGTAATTAGTTATTAATAGTGGCTCTAGAAATAGTAATGATGAAGATACTGGGTTATCATAATAATTTGCCAGGTTTACAAGTGTTCTTTGAGGAAGGAAATTTGCCTTGCTTACTTGCTGTGTTCTACATGTGATCCCAAATTTACAGTAATACAGTTGGCTGAAATTGTACAGAAAACCACTCAGTCCAAGAACAGTGGGATGATGGGGGTTGTTGAGATGTTTAAGCAAGTAGTTCCTATGGAGATAGGGAGTGTGAAGAAGAAAGATAATGGGACTTACTCCGGTGTGCTGCCAGAGTACAGCAAAGAATACCTAGTTATAATGTACATGCTCAAAAATAGGCATTCCTGAGACAAGGTGGACTAAATATCATTTGATGCAAGGATCAAGTGCCCAGTCACATTTAAGTGATGCAAAATCCCCTAAAATTATAGATATCATGTTTCATTCTCAGACAAAATCAATGTTTTAAACAGTGCTATAAAATAATACTTCTCTTCAAAAATAACTAAATTATACCAAGATCAAGACAAAAGGATCTGAGATTCAGTACATGAGAACACTGCATTATTAATTATGTCAATCTTCTGCCAATCACAATTGAAACAAAATAGTGCATAGTAATTGTATATTAAACAGGATTTATACCTAGAAGTTATTTTGTTCTGTGTAATTTTTTGAAGATTGAAATTACATAAAGCCATAAAAATATTTATCAATAGGATACTGCCACAAGAAAAACTTGATGGTCACACACTGGATAACTTGTACTGCTTTAATTGATGCAAAAACAGGTCTTGAGTCGTTTGGTAAGACCTGCTTCAGTATTAATGGCTCCTGCTGTCCATGTGTAAGTGAATACTGCCTAATTGATCCAAGATGTATGTGACTCATCTTTGATCTAATGACACATGTCCAGCAGTTTCCATGCAAATGCACATCACAGGCACAGTTGACCCAGAATAAATTTGGTAAATTGCCTGACTCACACATTAAGGACCTGATCATGTCGGTGTCTGAATGTTAGCTTAAATGCACATAAGTCTCCAGTTATGCAAAAGAATTTTTTGGCTCAGTTCTTTGGTATCAATTTCAAGTCGTATGCAAATGCATGTACATAAAATGCTCCAACTTTTCTTAATTTAAAGCTGGCAATACAGCAGATTCTTTGGTGATTGCAAACTGGAGATTATTGCTGGGTTATAGTGGCATAGCTATATAGTCTAATGCTATATTTGACCTTGCAGTGCTTGATACGGATAATGTGTACTTTACTTGGGGAGTTTTCTTATCTCCAGAGTAATTTCAAATGGTTACACTTCAGTAAATTCAAATATTTGCTTGTGATACTTTCAGTAAAATGGGGCCAAAACAGTTGAAAATTGAAAAGTCTCAAAATTTAAAATTTACCTGTCATTGACAAACCACTGCATTTTGGCTTCAACTTATAGTCCACAAGAGCTCTTCCACTAGCAGTAATAACTGTAAACAATGTATAAGTCTCTTCAGCAAGCAATAATATATGGTTTATGGACAATGCAGTGTGGAATGAAAGTCAACTTTGGGGGTAGAGAGCCCAAAATGTGAAATTGCCTGGCTTTTGTTATTGTTTAAAGAAGTGTTTTGCTTTTAAAGTGCACAGTGATTCTTGGTGAGTTGACTTATTTTAATCATGGCTGCAGCTGGAATTTAGTTAATGGTCTGAAATTCCGGGCAAAAGGTAAATTGACCCACCTCAGGATTCAATGACAGTTATGGAAGAGAACAAAGGAGACATCTCATTCAAGCAGAAAGCTAGATACCACTCAAACTTGGTACACCCACGAGGACAGCCATTAAGATAAAAGACTCAGTGAACCAACTATCTTGCTAAATATTTGTACTTTTGTTATATTCTATTCTGTAACAGAAAAATATTGGCAAATATGAAGATAATAAGATGCAATTCCATTGCACAGTGCTTAAGAAACTGCTTTCATACATCAAGTGTTGAACTCTAACAGTTACCTAATACACTAATTTGCCAGCCACAAGTCAAAAATAAAACTTCAGACTAAATAAATATTTACACAAATAATAAACTGCAAATGTAGGAAGTGAGAAATTGGATTATGCTACACCAATATACCTCAGGTCTAAACATGCTCAGTGTAACTATTTATGTAAAAATCCAGTGGAATTTCCCTCTGTATATAAGTATTGTAGCTCACCGGTATTTACAGTGCAATTATTGATAGATCCTCACTCAGAATTAAATATTTGAGGGAAATGTTGCATAACATGTAAGGTGTCGAAGCCTAGACCACAGCTTTCAACTGCATGCACAAAGTTTTGTGGAACATTTATATATATTTTGTAGTTTATCCTATACATTTATAGTGGGAGCACAACTCCCACTATAAGGATGAGGGCTTTCTATTTAATAGCCATGCAAGTAGGACTCTAAACTTTGTCAAAAATATAGAATTATTAATCCTGGCGGTCAGAGACAGAAGACATTTTCAAAGATTATATCATCACGTCTCTGACATCAGAATCCCTTCCAACTGTGGAGAAAATTAGAACGTCTTAGGGATGACTATCACTTAAATGCTGCATAAGTTAGGAAGATACCTGCTATAACTGACTATTGTCAACACTGAGGTCTGATGCTCTTTAAGGTGAGGTCTTATTATCACATTATTAACTGTGAGTAAGGACTGAAAGAACAAGGAGCCACTTCAGAATCCAATGACTTCTGTGGATGGGAATTACACAACAAGTCTATTTGTTGGGTACTGGTGGGCAAGGCAGACTTCTGGAATGGGCATTGTACAGAGTTGGTTGTGTGGGGTTGGACGGGGGTGTATCACTGCAGATATCTTATGTCTGAGGTAAGCATTTACATTCCTCTGCCTTCAGTTGGCTGGTTTGTCCGCTAAACCCTCAGTTCCATTTACAAGAGAGCTGCCTATCAAATCTGGTATTTGCCACCCACTCTTTTTAGAAGAAGAGTATTTATTAAAAGAAACATAAAAACAAAATACTTCTATCCTGTCTTACCTTATTTAAAAATCTATCGATACAGATTCTTCCCAGCTTATGAATGCTCAATTTATCTACAGCCCATACATACAATTGATATTTGAGAGACTGGTACAGTGGATTTGCCAGCTGTTGCAGGGCTGTAGAACAATTTATGCTGCCTGGGATCTTACTCACACACCACCCCGCCCACCACAACCAACTCTGTACAAAGCTCATTCCTCTGCCTTGCTCACCAATACTCGACGCATATACTTGTTGTGTTCTTCCCATCCACAGAAGTCATTGAATCCTGAGGTGGGTCTTGGGAGCACTCCTTGGTCTTTCAATACTTATTCAACATTGAGTTAGTAATGTGATAATGAGCGCCCACCATAAAGAGCTTCAGACCTCAGTGTTAGCAAAAGTCAATCACACTGAGTATCCTCCTAATTTATGCTGTAATTAAATGATAATCATCCCCGTGCTAACTCTAATTTTCATCACAGTTGGAGGGGTGACTGTTGTCAGAGGCATGATGATATAATCTTTGAAGATGTCTTCTGTCTCTGAACTCTGTACAATTTCAAATTCTGCACTTTAGAACTGCAGAGTTGCACTTGTGTGACGATTAAATAGGAAGCCCTCAGACTTGTATTGCATTATAGTGCGAGTTGTACTTGACATTATAGACAGTTCATAGGACAGAACACTGCCGTAACATGGGAAGGAGCTGTATCCATTCCACTAGAAGACCAAACCTCAACACAAGTAACCTCCCCTATACAACATCTTCCCGATTCCCCCCTCACCACCAAAACATTGCCCCTCTCCCTCCCAAACTTACCCAGACAACTCTTCTCCAGATCTTGCTCAGTCAGAAGCCTCACACCATTCAGTGAACAAGGTGCACCGAAAGCTGAAAGAGAAGGGTGCTAGCGAGGATATTTGCCAGCAAGCCCTGGTGTGGAAGAGTGACAGTTTGGTGATCGTCAAGAAACTTCACTGGATTTCCCAGCTTCACACCAAAAATGAAGCTACGTTCTAGCAATTAACCTCATAACTGAGTCAGACGACCTGGACCCAGATGTTAGGTCCAAGTAGCAGACCTAAAACTTCTCTGGCTTGATTTTATTTTTGTTTTAGTGCCTTTCTAATCACTATATAACTGATTCATATACAAATCACTTTACAACCCACAGGGAATGTGACCTTACCTGACTCACAAGGACTGTTAACCTGGCATCACAGAGAAAATACTGGAGGGACTCTCAGTGCAAAATGTCAGCTGCTTATATCCTTCCATGGATGCTACCTGACCTATCAAGTTCCTCCAGCATTCTGTATGTGTCTACTGTTAGCTTGGTGATTGGAGAACTGCTTTATAACATAACAAGACATATAAATAAGCTACAAGTGCTTCACGGCTTTGATAAAAACACGTGATGGGCAATGATACCATTCCACTCTGTAAAACCTTTTATCCTGGGAATAACTTGTCTTCTTACCAAGGCTACACCATTCATTGCTCTGGCAGTGTGGTTCCTACCACCAACCATACTTTGGCCTTTCCCCATCCTCCTTTGTTAGTCTTCTCCAAACAAATCCACATTCCCATCAACCTCTCCACATTTACCACTCACACATTAGGAGAAACTTACAATGGCCGTTTCACCTACCAACCCAGCTGTCTTTGGAATATGAAGGGAAACCTGAGCAGCAGGAAGAAATCGCCCAACCTCCCAACAGGGAGATTAGGTAAACTACACACCAGCCGAACTTGAGGTTGAATCTGAGTTATGCGACCAGAGGCAACAATTCCACTAGCTGTGCTACCACGGTGCCTTGCAATCATATATAACAGCTGGGCAAGCTTGAGGACTCCCTTTGGTTCCTATGACCATTTCCCTCCAATGTTTCTGTAGTACTGAGTAATGGGATGGGAACTGTGTTCACTTTGGTCCATTCTTACCAAATGAGTGCTAGACAGAGAGTCAGCAGTGATTATCCCATCCCTGCAATGTTACCTCCTGCTGTACCACAACTATCTATTTTTGACCTCTTTCTGTTTCTCTTTCTTTAATACTGAGAAGCAGTAAATCTGTGAACACTTAGCTGTTCTTCACTGCTTTCTTTTTGCCTTTCTAACCTGTAGCACCTAAGAGCCTAACACACTAGACCACTGTTATACTAAGATAGGGAACACCTACCGATCCATGCCCAGACTGCATTTCAGTAAAATGGATCACCGGGCTGTCCTTCTCCTACCTACTAGAGGCTAAAGAGCACAGCTCCAGAGATGAGGACAACAAAGTAGTAGCCATGGCAGGCAGAGGAGCGCCTATAGGATTGTTTTAGGTCTGTGGACTAGGCTATATTCAAGGTCTTACCTGTGAATCTGAATGAAAACACCATAGTTGTCACAGACTTTATTAAAACAGTTGTAGACCAGTGAATCCCTACAAAGTCATTCAATGTCTTCCCCAAAAAGCAGCCGTAGATGAAGCCCTGGTCTTGATTGGTCTCCTTTATCATCTGCCATAAATTGTAGAAACATAGAAAACCTACAACACTATACAGGCCCTTCAGCCCACAAAGCTGTGCCGAATATGTCCTTACCTTAGAAATTACCTATGGCTACCCATAGCCCTCTGTTCTTCTGAGCTCCATGTACCTGTCCAGGAGTCTCTTAAAAGACCCTATCATATCCGCCTCCACCACCATTGCTGGCAGCCCATTCCATGCACTCACCACTCTCTGCGTAAAAAACTTACCCCTGGCATCTCCTATGTACCTAATTCCAAGCACCTTAAAACTGTGCCCTCTTCTGCTAGCCACTTCAGCCCTGGGATAAAGCCTCTGACAATCCACATGATCAATGCCTCTCATCATCTTATACACCTCTATCAGGTCACCTCTCATCCTCCATTGCTCCAAGGAAAAAAGGCTGAGTTCACTCAACCTATTCTCATGAGGCATGCTCCCCAATCCAGGCAACATCCTTGTAAATCTCCTTTGCACCCTTTCTACAGTTTCCACATCCTTCCTATAGCGAGGCGACCAGAACTGAGCATAGTACTCCAAGTGGGGTCTGACCAGGGTCCTATATAGTTCCAACATTACCTCTCAGCTCCTAAACTCAATCCCACAATTGATGAAGACCAATGCACCGTATGCTTTCCTAACCACAGAGTCAACCTGCGCAGCAACTTTGAGTGTCATATGGACTCGGACCCCAAGAGACCTCTGATCTTCCACACTGCCAAGAGTCTTACCATTAATACTATATTCTGTCATCATATTTGACCTACCAAAATGAACCACCTCACACTTATCTGGGTTGAACTCCATCTGCTGTTTCTCAACCCAGTTTTGCATCCTATTAATGTCCCATTGTAACCTCTGACAGCCCTCCAAAACTTAAGTGCTCATACCCCAAATTACAGGTAGTCCTTTTCACTTATCACTCTTGTCCTTGCTGAATACACCAGGCTGATGCTATACTCCAAGCCAATATTAAAATTTGAACCATTTTCTCATCTCTCCATGGCCCTACCCACCAGCTCTGTAATTTCTTGAGATTGACAACCTTTGGAGATCTGAATGCTCCTCCACTGAAAAACAGTGAAACACCTGTAGCCGTAAAGCGGGCTACCCGGAGGAATTAGATAAATGTGTATCTTTTAGTTAATTACTGGCATTAAATATGAGAATCAGATAATTTTTATTTACAAGAGGAATCAATTGCCATTTTGTACAGTATATCCATGAAAATGAACACAGCTGCCCTGATGTAAAATAATGCAGCACAATAACTCTTTTACAGATAACTAGATTTTCATGGAGACAACTGGTATGTTGTTCACTTCTGCTTGATATTTTTATCAAACTGAAAAACATGAATTATAAAGTTTGAATAATTACTTGTTTTAGACTGCTCTGTGTTTCCTTAAAAATCTTATTCTGAGACCATCCTGTCTTTCACCTCTTGCAGGCATATCAAGAAAACCTGCAATATTATAAATAAAACAAGTTGAAACAATTTTCATTACTTTTAAATTAGTCTTGACAAAAAAAAATTCTATTATTCTCTTTATTTTGGATTTACACCAATTCAGGGTTGACTAGTTCTCTCTTTCTCACATATACACAAACACACACACACACAGATACACACAAATGCCTTGTTTCCATGACAGCACAGATCATAATGACATACTTAATTGGACGACTGCCAGGACAGTCACCACCGTGTGTTTGAAGTAGAAGTTATGTTGATGAGGGAAAATTCTATGTTTTGGAAAGTGATTTTGGTGACAGCCAAGCTCCAACCATTTATCCAGCATGATATAAATAGCATACCTATCTCAGGCACCTGCTTATCACTGCCATACCAATGTCAACATGAGAATTTCAAGGCCTACAGATTCAATTGGATGTTGTATTTTTAAGTGCAACATAATTGATTTTGTGTGTAATATCAATCATTAAATTCAACTGGTATCAGTACTGATTATACTGCACAATGTTACCTTCAAATGGCAGTATGTGTACTGTATCAGTTCACACACTTATGCTGGTTATATCCACGCCCATAAAATAACGGTTCACCTAAAAAACTGAAGAATGGGAAAATAATTAACACACCATATTCAGGAATCACAGAACAAGCCTTGTCAGCAGGCTGATGCTCTGTTGAATCATGAATTACCTGCAGCTTTATTGGCAAGTCATTTGGTGCAGGAACCACTCCATCCTGTAGTGCAGGGAATATTGACATATTATGGACAACATCTGGGGTGAAAGTTGCTCCTCTTTGATACCTGCGATGGGGGCTTTAGCAGAGAACTCCAGAAGCTGAAGGCCCAAAGGGCAAGGATGGCTTATTAGAGAGCCCAAGAAAAGAGAGGACAAATGTATTCTGCTAAGAGTAACTTGCCAGTCTGTGCTTTCCAGGAATGATGCTTCTGTTTCCATCTGTCTATAGAGCAAAGCATCCAAAGTCTGAGCGATAGTAACAGAAATATAACATCTTCAACAAATGAAGCATGCTTAATATTTCCTCATAGACTGGAAACAGCACATATTATGAAGGCAGTAGAGTTTAATGGTACATTTATTTGGCTTTGTGAACATTATTATTCTGGAAGCAATAAACTATTATGTTGTGCTATATTTCAGAAACAGAAAATAGGAGCAGGAATGAAGGGAGCTAAAGGTGGTGCCAGAGGGTGACTTCTCCCAGCCCATCAGCGTAACAGCTAAATTCTTCCTCTTCTAATATTTCTACTGTCCTATTCAAGGTGGATGGGGTCCTTTGGAGTTTCTACAGCAGCACTCAAACAGTGGTTCTGCACGGTGGCATGTTCCCATTCCTGGAGCGCAAGCTCCAAGATCTGCCGAGTTTCAATATTTGTTGCCTGATGTTAGGTGCAGCCTTGCAAAGCCCAGTGTTGTGAACTGAAGCATCGCGGGGAGGCAGTACATCAGGACAGTGAGAGAGGCTGTTGGAAGCCCCTGCACTTGGTTTACATATATCTCATGAGAGTTTGCTGCTGGTATGAAACAGATACTTCAGACTGCGACTATAACATCAAAATAGTGCCTGTTTGTCTCTCCTCTCGTTGTGGAAGGAGGGCTACCTGCCTCTCACTTGTTAGTGAGAGAGGGAGCCTAAGGAATGTTGAATTGTTGGAATAAACAGTTAGTTATTGATGGATTGCAGACCATGGTCTCTCTTTTGGGCTTTGCTGTTGCTTGTATGGTGGGTGGTGGTAAGAATTTCTGCTAGAATAAATGTGGGGAGGGGAGGGGTCTTTGGGGTTCTTATGTTTTTTCTGTCATTCATTCTTTGAGGCATTTCTTCCATTTCAAGGATGAGAGCAAGAATTTTAGGTTGTAGATTGTATATATTCTTTGGTATTAAATGGAACCACTGAACCATTGAATTGAGAAGGCCATTTGGTGTTTCAGTACAGTGTACAAGGGGGTCACACCAGTTACTGAAAGCTAAGGTCTTTTTTCCAACAAATACATGTAATATTGGATCATTTTTCTCAATAAAAAAATGAATAAGTATAATGTTTTTGTGTTATTTATTTAATTGGGTTCTCTTTATCTAGCTTTAGGACTTATGTGAAGATCTGATCACATTTTAGGTCACACTTATGCAGAAACAGAGTAAATTCTACAGGGCTCACAAACATTTGAGCACCATTGTAAATCAGCAAGACCTGATCAAATATAACAATTTTCTTTTGTCACTAAGTTACAAAATAGCAAACATCATTCCAGTATTTAGGAATAGTTAAAGGCAGTTATAGAAGTACATATGAATAATTTAATGTCCAATATTAAGAAAAGTGTGATGAAATACATTTGAGCAAGGCAGACAACTAGCATGATCGATGTTAAGTCATAAAAGACAAATTTTATTGAACCTTTTGAGATTGCTATTATGGTAGCTGTACCTAAAGGTGAAGAACTGATAATTCAGTTGAGCAGATCCCCATTTGGTATCCTCTGTTCTGTGCTCTGCAAGTAGTGCAATGGCTCCAGAGAACAGATTAATTTTAGAACAGAGGGGGCTAAAGGAAAAAATCATGAGGAGATATGATAAACTTAGTTTATATTCAATACTAATGACCCAAGAAGTGATCTGATGAAGGCTTTAAAAATGATAAAAGGAGTTCATAAACTAATTAAAGTACAATGTTTTCTGCTGAACAAAAGAGACAAGCCTTAAAAGTAGATCAGAGCTTGAAAATTCATTCAGAATGAAATTTAGAAACAATTCATTTCGCTTAAAGGGCATCAGAATTCTGAAAGTCTGTCTTAATTTGCAAAGGGTTTACAAGACTGATTGATGCTTTTTTCATCAAGAGATCCAAATCAAAAGTAAATAAATGAAATACAAATTAGTGATAATCTTACTGAACATACAAAACCCATGGGGAACTGGACCCCCAAACTTCCTTCTAATTTATAATTGCTGTTCCCATGTTTGTCAAATTAACGTTGTATTGAGTAAACATGTGCAATAACAGCACTGAGACCCACTATCATGAAATTGTAATGCTTTAATACATGCTACTCATTAACTATTCACTCAATACACTTCTTGAGGGAATCTACAATATGCTCAAGATAAATTCACTCAGAATTTAACTCCTTCTGTAAACTTCAGTCCCTAAAAGCAACATCTGAAGTAGAATAACATATTTGCAAAACCTGCACTCAAACATGGAAAATTTCATATAATTGGAAAGAATAAATCCCATAATTCAAAAGCAAAAAAAACCATTTGACTATTTTTAAAAACTCAAAAAATTGCTAGTGATAGCATTTCATGCTTGAAAATAAAATCTATTAATTTGTGCCTTAAATGAGAAACTAATTATATTTATATTTATATAGAAGGGAAAGGAATAGAAAAAAATAAAATCATTAATTCTGAAATATGCCACATCCATCTGAATTTGTTTTATTGGTCATTATTTGACAATGGGTGTACCACTCCCTTTTTGCAAATTTACTTTTAAATAAGGGCCTCAAATGTATGTCTTCACAAAACAAAAAATGTAATTATTCAAACATATTTATTTAAAAGAAACATTTCAAAAACTGTTGTGAGGATTCTGGTTAAATATTTCTAATATGTAATAAGAAATGTGCAATACACGTTACTTCTTTATGAGGATGTGAGTATAATTTTAAAGGCACAAATGAAACAAATCAGTAGTCCTGCTTTGTGAAGCACTACATTTACCATCTTATTTACCAAGGAGCACAGAATGAAAAGCAAACAAGTGTAACATCTCAACAGCTCAAGTGTAAACTTTCTTTCCTCTTAATGTTCACCTGAATCACTAAGCATGAATCATTGCTTTCCTTGTGGCTCCCCAATACACTAAAATACACTCAACAGCCACCTTACTAAGTACACCTGCCCAAATATTTAATCAGCCAATCACTCAATGCATAACAGAATGCAGACATTGTCAAGAGATTCAGTTGTTGTTCAGACCAAACATCAGAATGGGAAAGTAATGTGACCTAAATGACTTTGACTGTGTAAGGAATATTGGTGCCTGACAGGGTGGCTTCAGTATCACAGAATCTGTTGATCATCTGGGATTTTCACACGTAACAGTCTCTGAGGTTTATAGAGAATGGTGTGATAAACAAAAGCATCCAGTGAGCGGCAGTTCTGTGGGCCAAAAGAAGTTATTGAGAGAGGTCAGGAGAGAATGGCCAGACTGGTTCAAGCTGATAAGAATGTGACAGTAACTCAAATAACCACGTGTTACAGTAGAGGAGCATCTCTGAATTGCACATCATGTTGAACCTTGAAGTGGATGGGCTAAAATAGCAGAAAGGCATGAACGTACTCAGTGGCCACTTTATTAGATACCTAATAAAGTGGCCACTAAGTTTACAGGGAGCATAAAGCAGTCAGAGAAATTTAGTCTGGACAGGAAGTATAGCTGGATGCTCTAGGATTAATAAGGGTAGGCATAACACTAAATGAAGCATACCATGAACATATAGAAGATGGAATTTTCGATTTTACATTATTTGGACTTTGGTCTTCAGATCAGATTTCCTACAACTGCTGCCTCTCCTATCATAAACACAAGACATTGTTGCCTCTCCTTTTATTCGGATTTGGAAATAAATTTTCAGAAGGGTGTTGACGGTAAGATACACTATTGCTCCCACTTTATTTTCATTCATGGGATGTGACTATTATTGGCAAGTTAATTATTTATTATTCATCCCTAATTCCCCCCCACATGAACTGAACCTTGGTGAATTCCAGTTGTATATTGGCCAGAGTATGGAAAAATGGCAGATTTCCATTGGTAAACTACTTGGAATTATATAACAATCTGATAGCCTTTACATGCATCATTATTAATAACATATTTTTGTTTCAGAGCTAATTTACTCACTTATTTTTTTAAATTCTACTTGTCATGATGTCATTTTAACGCAAACCTCCAGGTTGATTGTTCATGAAATCTAATCTAGTATTATAACTACTCTAGTCCTATCATGATTGGTAAGAAACACCATATGAAATATATTAATAACTAATAGTTAACTGGTAATGATAGAATAGATTGGAGACATGATCATCTGGACATATTCAGTCTAATCTCCAATAGATATCTAACTTGTGACTGAATTCTCCATCTGCCTGCCTGAGACAAGTTCATCAGCTTCAGTTCAAGAACAATAATGCTTATTTTCAGCATACTTATAAATGAACTGATTTAGTATTAAGCCCAACCAACTATTATGAACTTCTACACACTCTGACACCTTGACAGATTTCAATAGTTCATTTTTAAAAGATGATCCTAATGGAAGAAAATCTGGAATTTCAAGAAGTCTGAAGAAGTTTTAGAATTAATTTTCATACATTAAAGACACAGGTAAGGCAGACATGTCACCAGATATCAGTAGATATTGAAGTTCTCAGTGACTCTACATGAATGCTGCATTAACCAAGCCACGATCTTAACATTTTACTTCTCGATCATGATCAATTCTGCATAATGTGCACGATAATGTCACAGTCATTTCAATTTCACCATTATTCAAAGACACATTTCAAACATGGCTTTTCATGGATCCTTCAGTTATATAAAAAAAAGTCAAAATATCAAATGGGTTATACTGCAGTTCATGGTATAAGACAGGATTGCAGAGATATCCTAATCCCTAGTGAGGGGAATTTATGGTCACTGAGCCATAAGTTCAATGTGTCAGTTTAATGACTTGTCACATCGGGAAAGAGATCAACAGGACTGGCTTTGTACTGACATTCTGCTGCACCCCATCAGCTGTAATAAACCATAATCAGTAACCTCAAGGCAAGACAGATTCCTGATTCAAAGAATGTAGAGGGGTATGTAAGGGGCAGCACACGATACACCAAGTACATGAGAGGCTCCAACCTGAAAAAAGCTCCACTGAAGGACTATCTGTGTGCAAAGTGTCAAGCAATAGGTGGACTCACAGTAATCACACTACTTCAGGACTGGGTCAGAGCACAGGTTATGAATGTTAATTCAAAAATTAACAGTCAGCTAGAGTAGGAAACTCCAGGAAAATCACTGATGACAAAGCTCAGTATCAGAGTGTGAAGGAGAAGGCTGAATCATCTGCAACCACCTTCAGTCAAAGTACTGATGATTCAGTCAGATAATGTAGTTCTGCTTCCTCCTGAAATTCCTACCAGCAAAGAATTCAGTCCAATTAACAATACACATGACATCAAGAAATGGCTGGCAACATGGCTAAAGCATAGGATAAAGGGCAAGACAACATCCCTGCTGCAGTTTTCAAAGCTTATGTTGTAAGATCAGCCCACCTTCACCCAAGCTGTTCCAGTACAGTTACAATGCAACCGTTCCAAAATATAGAGAAGTGTCAAGGCTTTTCTATCCATATCTAGCTTTCAAATCAAAAAGAGATGGAAGGTGCCATTGACAAACTACCTGTAGGCATTGAATCTCTAACAATATGTTCAACAATGTTCAGTTCAACTTTCGTATGTCTGTTTGGCTCTAGACTTTGTCACAACCTTGGTTAAAACATGCACAAAGAGCTCCCTTCCCATTTACCCCATATACCTTGGACTTTAGAAACAATACTGAATCATGTCATCTGCAGAAATTCTCTGATGACTCAGCAATAGATGGGTGTATAAAGGGAGGATGGGAGGATGAATAAAGGGTCCTGGTGGAGGACTATGTTAAATGGTGCAAGCTGAAACATCTGCAGCTCAACATCAGTAAGCTAAAAGAGATGGCGATGTACTTTAGGAAGACTAAGCCTGCACTGCTCCCTGTTACTATTGATGGTAAGGACATGGATGTGGCGAGGACTTACAAGTACCTGGGATTGCACCTGGATGACAGACTTGAGTGGAGCACCAACACTGAGACTGTGTACAAGAGCCAGAGTTGCCTCTACTTCCAGAAGAGACTGAGGCCCTTTAGAGTATGCAGACCTCTCCTTCACATGTTTGTTCTATCAGTCTGTTGACACCAGTACAATCTTCTATGTGGTGGTGAGCTGGGACAATGGCATCAACAGTGTGATGCCAAGCCATCAATGTTTTTCAAGATAGCACCAAGCTACAGTCTCTGTTGAGATGATGGTTCAGGTTAAGTTGCTTTCATTAAGTTTATAGGAATGGTTTGGTGGAAAAGAGGGGGAATAAGTGATTAGGGTTTAGGGATGGGGAAGGGATAGAGATTAGGGTTTAGGAACAGTGATGCGGGGGTGTTAGAGGTCAAATTAGGATTTACGGACATGAACATAGAATTAGAACTCTGCTGGCGAAGTTTCCTGATGTGGACAGCTGAGGAAGGACATCCTCGTTCCAAGTCTCCACACTGTGCTAAAATACCAGCGATGTGGTCAGGTGACAAAGGACATCTGCACTCTAGGCCTCCACTCCATGCTCGAAGGCCAGTGACCACTTCAATATTCAGAATCTGATTTAATATCAATGACATATGCTGTGAAATTTGATAACTTTACGGCAACAGTACAATGAAATACATGATAAATAAATATAGAGAAAAAAACTAAATTACATTAAATATATATACAGTACGTCTATTAAAAAGTTAAGTTAAAATAAGTAGTGCAAAATAACAGAAATTTAAAAAAGCAGTGAAGTAGTGTTCAAGAGTTTAATGTACATTTAGAAACCGAACAGCAGAGGGGAAGAAGCCGATTCCTGAATCGCTGAGTATGTGTCTTCAGGCTTCTGTACCTCCTTACTGACAGCAGCAGTATGAAGAGGGTATGTCTTGGGTGGCATTATTGTGATAATCCCAGCCTCCACTAGCTTCTCAGGCAGTACCATTCCAGATTGCAAGTATGATCTTGGGTCAAAACAAAATCCTCAGATCCCCTCTAATCCTCTCAGCCCTCAATTTAAAACATGCCTTCTGATACAAGATGTCTTTATTTTAGAGAACAGTTTCTCAACCTATCTCTGCTGCTCCTAATTTTGAATAACTTTATCAGATTAGCACTCAGCTTCCTCAATGCCAATGAAATCGAACAAACCCATTTTCTGCTCTTAATTGAAACACTCCATCCCATGCAATATCCTGTGGAGCACGTGGCAATTCAACAAACACATGCAGGTCATCTCTCAATTGCTCATTACTGAAGGCATGAGAAGAATGACAGTGACTGACAACATGAAAGGGAGTGTTTTAATTGAAGCTATATCCCTCCTCACTATCTCCCATTCATTTAGTACCCATACATGTTGCTTATGATAAATAACCAATGCTGACAAATACAAGTGGATTAGCTCTTTTGGTTCCAAAACCCTGAGAATATTGCCCGAGACCATCACAGCATTAAGGCGGGGTTCTGATCTGCCTGTCTCTGCTAAAGTCACAGAGAGACTGTAGAGTAAAAAAATGGACTAGACATCCCTTTACAAAGTACATTGCAACCTTATTTGTTGTATGTGCTTCCTGGATTGCCATTTATGATCTTCCCTGCACGTGGTCACTCATTACAATGAAAAAGACACATTCCATTAGTATTGTACAAATTTAAGCTTTATTGATCACTGCTTCATTGCCTTGCAGGATTAAGGCAGAGAAAGAATAGAATTGCATGTAAGCTGCATGAGATGGAGGAATATTTCTAAACTGAGTAGAATGCTAAAGAAGCACACACAAAATTTTTCAGGAACTCATCAGCTCAGGCAGCGTCTATGGAGGTGAATAAACAGTTGGCATTCTGGGCTGAGACCCTTCATCAGGACTGGAATGGAAGGGGGAAAAAAGCCAGAATAAGAAGGCGGGGAGGGGAAGCAGTGCAAGCTAGAAGGTGATAGGTGAAACCAAGTGCTAGAACTTCTGCAAAACTTTGTTGAAACCTATCTCAACTAATTAGTACGATTTCATTCATACAGATGTATGTACTTAGAGATGTTGGAGTACAGTTTTACTTAATTGACTCCTGGTTAGAAGTATTTTCCTCTGAGAAGCAATTTATTTGAATTGGCTCATATTTCAGCTCTAGCAGTATGATAGGGCAGATATCGAGAAAACCTACTGCTATGTATGTGCTCTCAGTATAAGGGGAGCCACTTAATACAGAGAAGAAATGGTTTGTAAATCTGGAATTCGATGCTCAAGAATTTGTTTGTTGTTCAGTAACAGATTGCTTGATAGATTTTCAGGCACTAAAGGAGTCAGGTGTATGCATAGTAGTGGGCAGGAAAGTGGAATTTATGTAGAATTTTTATTGAATAGTGGGGTATACTCAAGGTGCAGTGTTGTCCATTACTATATCTCAGTTTTGTGCAAATCCTGCTCCTCTTGATACCATAAAAAGATGTGAGTTATAGAGACCTTTGTAGACCTCCGTAATTTAATAGGCAACATGTTGACAATAATAGGAGCAGGCCAACTCTCTTTTAAACCTGTTGTGCCCCTTTCACCATGATCAACATCACTGCCAATTTCCATATATTCTTGCTGCCCAGGAATCTATAAATCTCTGTTAGAATGAACACAACTGGAGCCACTGATAACTGATAATTCCAGAGGCTTACCTCACTCTAAGCAAAGGAATTTCTCCCTATCTTATTACGCATTCTCCATATTATGTTTTGTTTGTAGTTGATGATGAGTGCACCAAAGTGCATAACCTCAAAATTTTACACATTATTTTCCATCTGTAATATTCTTCATCACTCAATCAACTTTCCCATGTCTCTCCAAAGTGACTTCATGCCCTCCTTTATATTGAAAATTGCACTTGGTTTGATCCCTTGAATTTAGAAGCATGGCAGCAGTCCATTGGCCAAATCATTGATCTAAGTACTGAATAAAAAACCAGAGACCAAGCACAGAATCGTATAGTACTCAACAGTATCCGCTGTCAGTTGGGAAAGGAACTGCTTATTCCCACTCAAAGTAAAATTATAATCAAAGTACATATCTCACCATGTACCATTTTGACATTCATTATATTGCAGGCATTACAGGAAAATAAAGAAATGCAATAGAATTTCTGAAAAACTGTACATAGCCAAAGACTAACAAACAAACAATGTGCAAAAGAAAACAAATCGTACAAATATAAAAGTAAGTAATTCTGAGAGCCGACCATGATGCCAATTTAAACTGCATATCTGCCTGCACATGGTCTGTCTCTGCTTGTTCTCTGCTCTGTCCAAATCCCTCTTGATCTTCACCCAGATAATATCCATATTAATTTTGTAAAAGGCCTAAATCCTTCATTAACATGTTCAAAAGATTTATATCTTATTTGAATACACCTCTAAAACAAAATTGGCCTTCTTAATTTAAAAGTGTGACTCACACCTGCACAGATCATCCTGCTAATAAATTGTCATTCTTAGTACTTGTTTTACACCTGCAAAACAAGCAAGGCATACAGCAATTTCTACCATGATGTGTTAAATGCACCAGAACGCAGCTGTTCTAATTCAATGTATCTTATCCTGCATTTACTTTGAAATTGTTTAACCCATCGGTTTTGATATTGAAGCTAGGGGAAAATACTCTTGTACTTCAAAATTCTGTCTTGCATGTAATGGAGGATCAAAGACTGATGTGCAGTCTTACAATAGCTTTACTTTTAGAAATCTACATATTTAATGTTTTCAAACATAATAGTGCCATTTGTAGTGACTATAACTCCTCCCTAGAATGGTCAGCAGAATGATAGTTTTTCAAATTCAGATTGAAAATTCAACACGAGTGACATCAGTTTTGCTTTATTGGAAGAGATTATGTCTTTTTATAAATTTTGAATATTAAAATCATGCATGATTAGTCAAAGCATTTATAATTTAATGTAATTTTATATTATATGAAAAGAATTTTCTTTCAAGTGAATCAGGATCGTGGGATTCTGGCATAGTGTTTGTATTTGTAAAGTACTGTTATTGTTATCAAAGTCTTTTTGGGAAATATTGGAAGAAGGTTGTGTTCATGAATTAAGATAGGTAGCCAAAGTCATCACACATTTTCAAGTCAATCAACTGGAAAGCTAGTAAACTAGTATCATATTTCCTGATTCAAATGTTTTATTTTCAGAAAACATATTAAACATTTAGTTCAGGATATCCGTTGGAAAATTAGTTACCTATCTTTTTCACCGAGGTGGGGGGGGGGGGGAGAGGGAGGAACCAAAGAGAGTTTCAAAAATCACTTTCAAAGTTCAATAAGGAAATTGGTCAGCTACTGGAAAGAAATGTCCTGCATCTCCAGTAGTGCCATCATTGCAATGGGATAATGGGATAAGGAGAGGGATAGGCTTTACCAGAATAGAACTTTTCATCTGATATCAGAATCAGGTCTAATATCACCGGCACATGTCAGCAGCAGCAGTACAATGCAATACCTGATAAGTATAGAAAAAACAGAATTACATTAACTATGTATGTATAATGAATAGTTAAATTAAAATGAGTAGTGCAAAATAACTAGTATTCATTGGTTCAATGTCCATTTAAAAATCAGATGGCAGAGGGAAATTTTACAATACATGAAAGGAATTTTCATTGAAAGCCAGCACCTCCAAGAAATCACCACTTCGTGCAGCCTGGTTTACAAATTAAATCTTGCCAGTGGAAATCGAAGCTTCAGCTTGAGGCATTTTAATGAAACATGCCCAAATTTCTATTAACTAATTTAAAATTGTTCAGTGAATTGGTACATGTCGTAAGCACTTTAATTAAATAATTTATTGTAAAACATTTTCTGTTTTTTCTTGTAATTTAGAATAAACTATTTTCATATTGAATTATACTTTACTATACAGTTGGAATATTAATCCCAAGTAGTTTTTATTAAGCCATCTAGAAATGATTTAATTTAATTTATTTTGTTTGGGTATTATATAAAAATGGAGCAGTATGACAGCCTTGCAGAAAGATGACTGTAGCTGTGACCACTTGCCCACACTGCATACTTAGTAAAGCTGATGTGATCAGAAATACTCACAAATTTCCTTTAAGTGGTAAAACATATTGAAGGACTAGAACAAACACGAGGAAATCTGCAGATGCTGGAAATTCGAGCAACACACACAAAATGCTGGTGGAACACAGCAGGCCAGGCAGCATCTATAAGGAGTAGCACTGTCGACGTTTCCAGCCGAGACCCTTCGTCAGGACTAGAACACTGTTTAACTTACCTTCTCAAAATATGATTTTTTAATTTAAGCTGAGGCCTCATTGGATAGATGGTGACAAGGCAAGGATGTGACGGAAAGCAGAGTAGGAGCAACACTGGTCCTTTCGAGGCTGACAGCTACAAGTCCATTGAGATCAGTCCTGCCGTGACACTTTGATAATACAAAGATAAGTGGAAAATTGAGCTTTGAGAATGCACAGAATTTCTAAAATGATATAGACAGTTTAAGAGAATGAAAAAGAAGATATTTTGGGACTGCCCTGTTATCAAAAACTATTGGAAGGGGATACACAATGCCCTACAAGACATCTTTAAATGTGAAATACCCTTAGAGAGTAAGACCATATATTTTAGATATATACCTCAAGAATGGTTGAAAAGAGATAAATATTTAATGAATATATTGTTGGTGGCTGGTAAAACGACTCTTACTAGAAATGGCTATCACAGGACAGCCCAACTTTAAATACATGGATGGAAATTACAATGGACATTTACAAAATGGAGAAGATAACAGCATCTGTTAACCATAAGCTGGAACAATTTGATTCACACTGGGAAAAATGGTTTAACTACATAATGCCTCATAGGCCTGATTTTATTCTCACAAATCAATCAATATGTTGTAAAAAAAAATCACTCCCTACTTGTACATAGTTCTTTCCTTTTGCTTGTTTTTTCTTTCCACTCTTCTATAAGTGTATACCTCAGATAAATACTTTGTGGAGATTTGTGATATATATGACTATATGATATATACTACAATATCTGAAATACAACTTAGTGAAATGTTCGTTTGATGATGAACAATTACAAAAATTACCAAAAAAAAGAAAAAGATATAAGATTGACAAAAATGAATTTATTCAACTTGAAATTGATAGAAAATCTGAATGTTTTTAACCATTGTAAAACTAGTGAATATTGCAGATGGGATCTAGATGTGACGGTACGAGATATGTAAAATACTTGTATAGGAAGCAATTAACAAGGTGAATAGTATTTTAATCTCAATTTCAGAAGGAATGGACTATAAAAGTAAGACAGTCTTGCTCAGATTGGATTGTGAGCCTTCTTTAAGAGTATTGTGTGAAGCTTTGATGCCTATAACCTTTCATATTGCATTTCACATTATTGCAGGGGACTTTGAATTGGCTATCACCTTCTGGCTAGCCTCCTTCCCCTCCCCCCACCTTTTTATTCTGGAGTCTTCCTCCTTTCATTTTGGTCTTGAAGAAAGGTCTTGGCCCAAACTGTCGACTGCTCATTCATTCCACAGATGCTGCCTGACCTGCTGAGCTCCTCCAGCATTTTGTGTGTGTTGCTTTGGATCTCTAGCATCTGCAGACCTTATCATGTTTATGATGAGCTTGAAGAGATCTCTGCATTCTAATCATCTGCAGCAGCAGGAGTCCCAATCACTGTTACACTACAATCAGGAATAATTGCCGTTCCATCCCTAGACTGTGTTTTGGGAAATCTGATCATCTGCCTGCATACAGACAGAGGCTAAAGAGCAAGGCACCAGAGGTAGGGAAAGCAAGGAGATGATCATAGGAGTTAAAGGAGCAGATATGGGATTGCTTCAAGTCAATGGACTGGTCTATGTTCAAGGACTCAGAGGATCTCAATGAGTACACCATGATTGTCATGGACTTTATAAAGACACTCATGGATGAGTGTGTCCCCAGAAAATCATTCAGTGTCTTCCCCAACCAGAAGACCAAGACGAATCATAAGATCTGCAATTTAATGAGGGCTAGATCAGTGGCATGCAGGTCTAGCAAGCAAGAAAAGTGCAGAAGTTCCAGGTAGGACTTACAGAAAGCCATGTCACTCGCAAGGTGGCAATTCTGGAGCAAACTTGAATTAAAGAAGGCTGCATGACAGCTGTGACAGGATTGAATGCTAGCACCTCTGACAAAGTAAAACCAAAACAAGAAGGTTTTGCTCCCAGATGAGCTCAATGCCTTGTCTGCTCACTTTGATCAACAAAACATTGAGACCCTTCATGAACTGCCACAGCCCCCAATAAGCCTGTGATTTCAATCTCTAGAGGCCAATGTGAGAGCATCCTTCAGAAGGATTAACTCATGGAAAACATTAGGCCAGGATGGTGCACCTTGCAACATACTGAAGGCTTGTACTCATCAAATGGTTGGAGTATTTACTGGTATCTTTAACCTCTCATTCGGCAGTCTGAGGCTTCGATCATACCAGTGCCCAAGAAGAACATGGTAACCTGTCTCAATGACTATCTTCCAGTAGCTCTTACATCTACTGTGATGACGTGCTTTGGGAGGTTGATGATGAAACATATTAACTCCTGCCTTAGTAGTGGCTTGGATCCAATCCAATTTGCCTACAGTCACAACAGATCAACAGTAGATACCATTTCATTCGCTCTTCGCTCAGCCCTGGAACATTTAGACAGTGAGAATGCATACTTTAGGATGCTCTTCTTTGGTGACAGCTCTGCATTCAACACTATCATCCCCTCAACACTAATCAATAGGCTCCGAGACCTCGGCCTGAATACCTCCTTGTGCAACTGCATCCTCGATTTCCTCACTTGCAGACCCCAGTCAGTTTGGATTGGCAACATCTCCTCCACAATCATCATCATCGGCAGAGTGCACCACAAGGCTGTGTGCTTAGCCCCCTGCTCTATTTGCTTTATTGGTATGACTATGAGGCTAAGTACAGCTCCAATGCTATATTTAAATTTACTGATGACACCACTGTTGTTGGCTGAATCAAAGGTGGTGACGAAGTAGCATATAAGAGGGAAGATTGAAAATCTAGCGAAATGGTGCTACAACAAGAAGCTCTCACTCAATGTCAGCAAAACCAAAAAGCTGAGTAACCAATGACAGAGCGAAAGATAACCTGAAGGACATTATTTATTTTATGATATGATTGTATGATCTGGAATTTAGAATTAGAAAAAGTTACAGAAACACATTTCAAAGTAACTTTTGAAAGGAACTTGCATATATTCTTGAAAAGAGATGTAAAGCGGGGCAGTCAAATATCTCTTTCAAACAATCAACACTGGCATGATAAATTGAACAACTCTTTCTGTACTATGTTTGTGCGAGGTCAATTTTCATTTAGTGTTTCTTGGAAACTGTTAAGATTTGATGGATTACAGAATATCAATACCACAATTGCCTTGGAAAAACTTTCATAGTGCTAACATATTGTTTCGGTAGTTTTCTATCTGATCCCACAGGTTTTGCATGAAAGAGTTAGTTAAGGCTAACTACATTTACTCTGGGAGCAGCTTTGTAAAGAGCAAACTGTACTTCCTCAATTCTTAATACACCAACAGAACATACATTTCTAATAATAAGGTACCCAAGTAACAGAATGAGGTGTGGTTAAATCTAGCAGTAATAAAAGGATATTACAAATCTTCTTTGCCATTTTGTATATACTTTGGCAATTCTATTCAATATTTCCCATTATCCCAGCTTGGAATGTATGTAATATTTGGTATGGTTTGAACTAAGTAACCCCAACAAGCTTTAGCTACAACTTGAAGAAAAAGAACAATTGAACCCATTCAGTTAACCAGTGATTAAATCAAGTGATAAATGTTAGAAATTTCAGAAAATTCTAGAATCCTCTCTCCTCTCATTAGTCTTTTGTCTTTGCATCTATTAATATTGCAGAATATTAATAGGTTTCTGCCAGGCTTTATAGTTTTAGGCTGAAGCAATGCCCTAAGAATAATAAAAGTTGAGCTAGCTAGCTATGTTGAAGTATGTTTTTTTAAGATCCCAGCATATTAAATCATTATCAAGCTATAAAACATACCGGTTGAATGAATCCAGAGTTTTGTACATTAACATCATGCTGTCACACTGAACAGTGTCCAGATTATGCAATAAATTTTCTTCAGACAAGTAGTACATTAATTACTGTATGTTTTAATATTACATTTGAAAGTAAACTGTCAAATTCCCAATCTTGACCATGTTTCATTGGGAACTGCAATCCCCACGGAAATGTACAGAATTCAGATTTTTTCAATCAATGACAGTGGAATGTATTTCACTTCAAACTCTGAAGATTGTCCATAAAGATTTGGCAATTTCTGTGCTGCAGGTTTCCCCTATCAAAATATTGATTGCTGCCAGGTATCAATTCCAGCCCCCTTCCTCCGGAATAGCGATGTAATTAAGCTGGTTTAACATCAAACGCATGTAAAAATTCAGTGGAACTGAACTTCAGATATGGCTGCACTAACATATTGGGCTTTTGTGCATGTTACTGCAGAGCAATTGCTACGTTATTTTGTTTTGGATTGGCAAGAGACATCTCCAATCTGGACAGGTGCACCACAAGTCAGTGTGCTTAGCCCCCTGCTCTAAACGCTTAACACCTATCACTATGTGGCTAAGCATAGCTCCAACGCCATATTCAAGTTTGCTGATGACATCACTGTTGTGGACCGTATCCAAGCTGGTGATGAATCAACATACCGGGGGGGAGGGGGGGAGATTGAAAACTTAGCTGAATGATGTGATAATTACAACCTCTCACTCAATGTCTGCAAGACCAAGAAACTAATTGTAGACTTTAGGAGAGGGAAACTGAGGTCTATGAGCCAGTCCTCATTGGAGGATCAGAGGTGGAGAGGGTCAGTAGTAACTTTAAGTTCCTGGGTGTCACTATCTCAAAGGATCTGTCAGGGACTAATCTTATAAATATAATTGCAAAGAAAGCACAAGAGTCCCTCTACTTCCTTAGGAGTCTGTGGAGATTCAGTATGACATCAAAAACTTTCTCAAACTTCAATAGATGTGCAGTGAAGAGTGTATTGACTGATTGCATCATCACCTGGAATGGGAATACAAATGCCTTTGAATGGAAAATCTTGTAAAAGGTAGTGGATTCAGCCCGGTACACCACAGGTAAAGTCCTCCCAACCATTGAGAACATCAACATGAAAAGCTGTCAGAGGAAAGCAGGATCCATCATCAAAAACCCTCACCACTCAGGCCATGCTCTTTCTTCAGGTAGAAGGTACAAGAGAGTCAGGTCTCGCATCACCAGGCTCTTGAACAAAAGGGGATATTCATCTATTGAGATGTTCCTACAACCAATGATCTTATTTAACTGACACTTTATCTTGTTATTTCATGTTCCTGTTATTTATTGCTATTTCTTTATATTTGCATTGAACAGTTTGTTGTCTTTACGCTCTACTTGATCTTTCATTGATCCTGTTATAGTTACTTTTCTATAGATTTGCCGAGTAAGCTCACAGGAAAATGAATCTCAGGGCTGAATGTGGTGACATGTATGTACTCGGACAATAAAATTTACTTTGAACTTTAATTGTTAGTCTGAGGGATCCACACATATGAAAGTGACAGCTAAGTAGAAATCATAGATCAGTATAGCATTTTAAAACTCACTAACATCTCATGCACAAAACATTGCAATTTCTTTCTTTGTCTGCACTGGCAGTAGTTTGCAAGCATTTGATAATCTCTTCAGATCTGAAAATCACCCAGAGGAGGTTGTAAAACATCTCAGCACATGGAAAAGCAGGGAATCACTGACAGCAACTTCAGAATTTCCCTTGTGTGTACTCCAGGAGCAGTTGTACGTTTCACAATGTACCTGACTCAAAATTCAAGATTTTTAATGTCATTTCCTGCACACAGGTGCAAGGAGAACAAAACAATTGTTACTCTAGATCCAATGCAGCACAAAAAATAAAATAGATCAAGAACACAGTAATAATAACAAACACATTAAATATAAATGCATAAAATTGCTTATACACATAGACTAATTTTATGACCATCAAGTTACCCTAGACTGTATATAAGCTGACTGACAAGAAATGATAAATTAGTTGTGGAATTAATAGGTGGAGGTGTTGATCAGCCTTTAGCATTAACCACTGAACTGCCTTTACAGCTACAATCAGGGCCGCCACTCTAACAACTCAAAGATGAGCTAGTTGGTTGAATAGGTCTGTGCCAACCTCCATGCTTCACATCAACTTCCTCTCATTGTACTTCTTTTCACCCAATCAACATATCTTTCTATTCATTTCTCGACCATGTAATTATCTACCCTGCTCTTGGATTCAATTCAGTTATACAGTTAGTGAGGCCGTCATTCTCACAAGAGTGACAGTTTGCCTTGGTGTACATTACAGATTTATTAATAACTGTTAGATGTATGGCATCAATCTTTATAAAGTGGATTCTGGTTAATTGGAACATATCAGAACCAGTATATTTTAGCCCAATTAAATGTCTGTCTCAATTAGCCAAATTTTCATTAGGAAATAATTAAAAATCTGTTAATTCCTAATGGATTTCAACAGAGGAATTAATCTAATAAACATACGTACACTGCTGTCTTCTTTTAAATGACTGTAAATGAACAAAATGACACCTAATGCAGACAGTGGACTACCTTCATAAAACACTATTGATGATTTTAGCCTCCAAATCTTCATTCTCATTGCAATATTCAAGATGGTTGCCAATACCTTCAAATGCTTCGTAGGTCCTAACTTGCTGAACTCGTGAAATCGCTTTCTGGCATATCCAAGCCTGAATGCTTGAAACTGCAATGAGCAAAACGTTTCTGAATTGTCTTACTGCATACTTCTCACCAACTATAAGTTAAAAAAAATTGCTTTTTGAACAGAAACACATGCAACAAATGCAATTTTAAAACTGGTCACTCCACTGTACAGTCTGATGCTAGTTAGTAACTGTTCGACAATAGCCCCCCGTCTGAATTAAGTGGCATAGTGTCAAATCAGCAGTTTAAGGATTTCTAGGGATTCACCTTCCATTCATTTCACAGTCAGATAAAAGATCCCCAAACTGTTCTATCTTTACTCTAAATAATTCTCTCAGATCTGGTATCATTCTTGTAAATGTTCTTTGCACTTTTCTAGTACTTCTGAATTGCCTTGTGGTTCGGAGTCTAAAACTATATTCCACATTTCAAATAGGACCCAGAAGAATTTCTATATAAGATTAGCATATTGTCTGTGCTGTGCTTTGAAATTTGAACCCAGTGATTTGTTTGCCTTTGATGATTTGTGAGTTCGTACTTCCCTGGTGCTTTAGTGAATCTTAAACACAAGAGATTCTGCAGGTACTGGAAGTCCAGAGTAACACACACAGAATGCTGGAGGAACTCAGCAGATCAGGCAGCATCTATGGAAAGGAGTAAAGAGCCAATGTCTTGGATCAAGACCTTTCATCAGGACTGGAAAGGAAGGAGGAAAATGCCAGAATAAGAAGGCAGGTGCTAAGCCAGAATAGTTCCAAAATTCAACTCCCTTGAAAATGTAACAACATTCCAGAGAAAGATAATGTTATTACACCTTTAGAGCATGCACCCAAGGAGGAACTTCTTTTTCAACTTGTTCTGAATTGGACTTTAATTTCAATGAGGAAATTAAGTACATAGGATAATTAAATTAATTACCAGTGGAATTGAGTTATCTCAAAGGTATTTTGCTTCAGTTTCTCTTACAATGATTTAAAATTTGATCTTTAACAGTTTAGATTTGTTAATTGGTTTTTTGTGTACCTTCTGCAAACTTTGCAACATTTTGTAATGGTTATTAAATCAGATTTGTCAAGTTGTAATGCAAGGACTGAACAAATATTCCCTCTCTTTCCACTACTGCAGAATACACCTTAATCAGCAAATGTCAACAAATGTTAAAAATGAGTCTGACATGTTACCTCCTAGGGTAATTTTTGGGATCATTACGTATCTCTTGGACATAATACTGCAAACAGAGAAGTTTACATACAATATATGAAAAGATTCTATCCATTAACTTTTTTTTGCCACAATAATTGAGAGACACTTCTCAAATCTGTGACAGGGCAAAGTGCTCTGTAATTTTGTTCAACAGATAATTGTAGGAGGTATCAAATGTAAATATAATGTGGAAATGATATAGATACAAGTCAGCCTCTTAATTCTTGTTGATATAAATCAGTGCTGAAAAATATTTTGAAAGGAGCTACAAAGTGTATTGCCATGATACAAAGCTGAGAAACAAAGCATCATGGTTAATTCAGTCAAATATAAAGTTAAATGCAAAGACTGTGCTGAAGTAGCAACATAGTTGAAGCCCGCAGATTTTAAAGGTCGCGATATCAGGAATGAGCTGAGCTAAAATGGTGTGAAGTTTGAAACCGACAGCTAACAAGGAACAAGGCATAATTAATCTACAAGATATGTAGTAATGACAGACTTGTTTCAAAGCAAGTAAATCGGGAGTTAGAGAACAATGGAGGAATTGAAGGTCTTCTCACTGGAGCAAGGTTATCAGGCTAGCATGTGAAAGTCCCACATCAAGGGTATCTAAGCGTGAGAGAGAAGACATTAAAAAATACTGGAAACACTCAGCAAATCTGGCAGTATCAGTAGAAGGAGAAACAGTTAGCATTTCAGGTCAAAGAATATTATTCAAAATAGGAAGGAGAGGACGCAAACACGAGGAAATCTGCAGGTGCTGGAAATTCAATCAACACACACAAAATGCTGGTGGAACACAGCAGGCCAGGCAGCATCTATAGGAAGAAGTACAGTCGACGTTTTGAGCCGAGACCCTTCGTCAGGAGGAAATAGTTAGCTTTGAATAGAAGAGGTAGCAGGATGGGTAGAACAAGGCAAATATCACTAAGGTGAGACCAAAATCACAATGTAGCACATTTATTTGTCTTGTGTTGCAAACAACGAGATAGTGATACATATGCTGAAGGCCCAACCAAGCTATTAGAATGAAAAATAAAAACTAAGCCAAAATGTCATCTGGGAGAATTAGCTAGTTCTGCTATTGACAGAAAGAAAGGGTAAATCACCAAAATGTTGGGGAATTCAACATTGAGTTGGAAGGATGCAGCAAGCCCATGTGGAGGATGAGGCGTTGCTATTCAAACTTATGTTGAGCCATGTTATAACAGTGCAGGGAGGTGGGGGGGAACACATGATGGGTCAGAGGGGGCTTGGGATGAGGAATTAAAGTAACAGGCAATTGAAAACTCAAGATCATTCCTATGGACTGAATGAAGGTGCTCCAGAAAATGATCAGTCAATATGCTTTTGCTTTCTCCAATGCTGAGGCGACTACATTGTGAACACTGAATACTGGATTGGAAGAAGTGCAAGTGAATTCCCACTTCACTGGATTTGTGAGAAGGGAAGAGGTAACATAAGAGAAGGAGTTGTCAGTAGAATCTCAATGAAATACTGAGAGAGGATGAGATACATTTGATGGTGGGATCTAATTGGCAAAATTGTAAATGATGATCTGTTTAAAGCGGAGGCTGGTGGGATTGGAAGTGAGAACTGAAGGAATTTGGTTCTTGCTCTGTCCGGAAGGAGAGGGCTAAAGAGCAAAGGTGCAGGACATAGATGAGGTGCAGTCAAGGGTTCTGTTCACAATGGTTAAGGAAAGCCCACAGCTCATGAAAAAGTAAAATATTTCAGAGGCACCAGTGTATCAATGCCTCATCATTGGAACCAAATGCAACAGAGATAGAGGAACGGAAAAAATGGAATGAAGTTCTGAGAGATGTACAGTAGAGTGGGTGCAAGTATAACCATGATAACTGTAGATGTTTGTGGGCTTGGATGAGATGCTCATGTTCCTAAGAGATCCAGAATGGGAAGAGTCAGAGATGGACTATGTGAAGTTGAGAAACTTGCAGCAAATTATGGTATTTTAGAGACACTGCAGTTAACAGACTGCAGGAAGAGAAAATAGTAAGGTACCCCTATCACTTAAAGGGCTTTGCCAAGGAATAGACTATTATTTTTGGTAAGCATACCTTCTTTACACTGGATTACTCACTTAGCTTGCTGGTCAATATACAATACTTCTAACCACAGTGGATTGTTGTACCCACAATTAAATTAAAGTACAGAGGGAACATTAAAAAAGCACTACAATCAGCAAAAAAGGAAAATCATATAAAAATTTATTTATGTCTGTTGGGACTTTCTGCGGAGCTTGAGACCACAGAAGCCACTGCTTGTGGAGCTTAGCTCCAGATTTAAATACCGAACGGGGCCTGTTGGGACTTTCTGAGCTTGAGATCGTTTGGGTTATTAGGCACTTAGCAAAGACCAATCCAAAGAAGTCAGTTTTAAACAGAGTGGTCATTGTGGGAGCCGCCATTGTATAAGTGGGGAGCTAAGACTGACTTTGGTTCAAAAGGATTTGGCAAGAAGAGGCAAAGGCTAGATTTTTTTTGTCAAGTTTCTCTTTCTTTCTTTATTAGTGCCCACTAGACTAGTAAGAATGGATCCCAGGTCAGTTGTGTGGTCTTCATGCAATATGTAGAAGATCTAGGAGAGGGTAGTTAGCCAGTGCAGGGCACCCCTGCAGTTGTTCTCCTCTAACAAGTATATTATTTTGGATACTATTGGGAGGGTGATGAGCTGGCAAAGTTTTTTTTGTAGGACTATTTCAAAGTAAAGAGTATTGTAGGTAAGGCAGATGAGTTTAGAGCATGGATTAGTATGTGGAATTATGATATCATAGCCATTAGTGAGACGTGATCATAGGAGAGGCAGGACTGGCAGCTTAATGTTCCCAAGTTCCATTGTTTTAGATTTAGATTTTAGACATGATAGAGGAGAGGATATTAAAAGCTGAAGGGGGGTGGAATTGGCATTACTTGTCAGGGAAAATGTCATGGCAATGTTCAGACAGGATAGACTGGAGGGCTTGCCTACTGCAGTTATATGATCAGAACTGAGGAATAAGAAAGAGATGACTACATTAATGGGATTTTATTGTGGACCTCCAAATCATCAGCAGGATTTAGAGGTGCAAATTTGTAGAGATAGCAGACAATTGTGAGAATGAACGATTTTAACTTTCCACATATTGACTGGGACTCCACTACTGTAAAAGGGCTGGATGGGAGAGAGTTTGTGAAATGTGTACAGTAAAGTTTTCTTAGTCAATATATATGGGTCCTGACTAGAGGAAACAAGACTGGGCAAATGTGCATAGGGAAACATTTTGGATTTAGTGATCATAAATGCATTAGTTTTAAGATGCTGTAGCCATGAAGAGGGGTAGGACTGATTCTTGGGTTGAGATTCTAAATTGCGGAAAGGCCAATTTTGATGGCGTCAATAGGGATTTAGCATGTGTGGATTGGGATAGGTTGTTTTCTGGCAGAGAGATGCTTGGTAAGTGGGAGGCCTACAAAACTGAGAGCACTGAATTTGTATGTTCCTGTTAAAATAAAAGACAGGACTATCAGGTATAGGAAACATTGGTTTTTGAGGAATTTTGATACCCTTTTTAAGAAGAAGTAGAAGATGCATAACAGATATAGGTAGCAATGAACAAACAAGGTTCCCGAGGAGTATATGAAACACTAGAGAACACTAAGAGAAAAATCAGGAGGTCTAAAAGAAGGCATAAGGTTGCTCCGGCAGACAAGGTAAAGGAAAATCCCAAGAGCTTCTTCAGATACATTAAGAGCAAATGGACAGCAAGAGACAAAGTTTGTGCACTTGATGATCAGTGTGTTCATCCATGCGTGGAGCTGAAAGAGATGGGGGAGATCTTAAATTTCTTTTGCTCCTGTATTTACTTGGGACATGAACACAGAATCTATCGAACTGAGGCAAAACAGTAGTGGGGTGACGGACCGCATCCAGATTATAGAAAGTAAAGTGCCTGCTGCCTTGAGTAAAATTAGATTGGAGAGGTCCACAGGGCCTGATAAAGTGCCCCCTCGGACCTTGTGAGAGGCTAGCACAGAAATTGCAGAGGCCCTAGCAGAGGTATTTAAAGTATTTAAAGAGGATTGGAAGATAGCAAATGTTGTTCCTTTGTTTAAGAAAGGCTCTAAGAATAAGCTGGGAAAGTATAGGCCAGTCAGCCTGACGTCAATAGTTGGTAAGTTACTGGGAGTTATTCTAAGTGAACAGATATACAAGTATTTGGATGGACAGGGACTGATTAGGAGTAGGATTGTGGCTTTGGGGTGGAAGGTTGTGTCTGACAAGTCTTATAGAATATTTCAAAGGGGCTACCAGGAAAGTTCATGAAGAAAATGCAGTGGACATTGTTTACATGGACTTTGGCAAGGTCTTTGACAAAGAGCCACATGGGAGACTGATCCAGAAGGTTCATTCAGGATGGAGCAGTAAATGGGATAGTAAATGGGATTGGCATAGTGGGAGAAGCCAGAGAGTGATAGTAAATGTTACATCTCAGACTGGAGGCCTGTGAAGTAGTAAATTAGATTGAACATAGGCTTAGCAGGAGAAGCCAGAGAGTTGTAGTGGCAGTGGCCTCTCTGCCTGAGACCTGTGACTAGTGGTGTGCAGCAGGATCCAGTGCCGGGAGCATTGTTATTTGTCATATATAATAATGAATTAATACTAACATGGTAAACTAGATCAGAGAATTTTCAGGTGACATCACATTGGGGCATTCTAAACAACAAGGTAGGCTATCAAAGCTTGCAGTTGGATCTAGACCAGCTGGAAAAATAAACTGAAAAATACCAGATAAAATTTAATGCAGGCAAGTGTGAAGTGTTGGAGGACAAACCAGTTGGGGCTCACACAGTGAATGGTAGGGCACTAAGGGGTGTGGTAGAACAAAGGGACCTGGGAATACAGATCCATAATTCCATGAAAGACGCATCACAGGAAGACAGGGTTATGAAGAGAAATTTTGGCTTCATAAATTGAAGGACTGAGTGCAGGAGTTGGAATATTATGTCAAAAGTTTCTAAGATATTGTTGAGGCTAAATTTGGAGTACTGTGCGCAGTTCTGGTCATCTACCTACAGGAAAGATGTCAATAAGATTGAAAGAGTACTGAAAAAAATTACAAGGATGTTGCCAGACTCAAGGACCTGAATTTATAGGCTGAAGTTAAAAAAGATAAGACCTTTTTCCCTGGAGTGTAGGAGAACGAGGTGAGATTTGATAAAGCTATAAAAATTATGAGGAGTATAGATAGGGTAAAAGCAAGAAGACATTTTTCATTAATGTTGGATGAGAACAGAACTAGAGGTCATAGGTGAAATGTGAAATGATTAAAGGGAAACTGAAAGGAATCTCTTCATTCAGATGGTGGTGTGAATGTGCCAGGGAAAGTGGTGGATGTGGGCTTGATTGCAACATTTAAAAGAAACTTAGATTGATACAGGGAATGGAAGAATATGCTCGAGGTGCAGGTAGATGGACTAGGCATTCTGCATGGATTAGATGGGCCTGCTTCTGTGTTGTGGTGCTCTATAACTATGACTAATTTCATATACTGTATTTTTATATTACATTGGTACGCAATTGAAAGTTTTGCAGGGAATTCATGTTTCTTCATACAATTTACTAGCTCACTTAATGCAATAAGCACTAAATCTGTACTAAAGTATCTAAAGTTTAATGAATTGGCAATTATTCATTTTAAAATTTAGTCAATAAATTTATGGGTATGTAGTTTAGGAACCACTAGCTGTCAAAATTCTATTTTGTTAATTATTTTGAGGGGGCAAAGAAACTATAACAGAAAATATTAATAAATTGAAATCAAATAAGAAAATGAAAATACTTCTGAGAGGTTGGAATTTGGCAAAATGTAAATCCCAGGATCGAAGTCTCATGATCGCAGATTACAGTGCTTGCCAAGGGAGGTAGGTCAAAGCTGCACAACATGATGTCATGAAAATAACTGAAAACAAATACGCCTAGAGATTGGATTTCACACGTCTTCAGTGTGCTAAGTATGTGCTGGAACAGTACTAACACTCATTCATATCCTCTGTGGAAAATTGTGGAATTGCACAAAATTCATTAAAAACAGTGCTGCAGTCGTTTGCATCCTGAATTGTGTGTTAAAACAGGACCTGTGCAGCAACTGATCAATTACCAACCAAGTTAGCACAGTTGGAAACATTTTGGTGGACAACAATAATAGGTGTTATCCTACAGATCAGTCTTTCTCAACCTTTTTGCTCTGGAGGAAGCCCTGAAATAATTTTCAGATCTCAGGGAACCCCTACATAAAAATTACTATAGCTACACCTCATGGTGCGTTACTGTAACCAGTAAGTTGTACATATTATTAATCCAAAAATAATTGTCAATGCTCTGTTGAGTAGGGAATGAATTTTAAGTCAACCTTTCCTGAAAAACACAAACAGTTAAACTTAGGTTACCTTTCTATAAATTAATCTCTCTCTTTCCCTTTCATAAATTTTAACAACTCAGAAGGCAAACATAATAAATTTCTCAATTCTGGCTTGAACTTGAGATAAGCACACAAGGATTTCACCTTCAACTGAAACTAGAAGATTTCCATCCTTGCTCTTGATGCTTGTTAAACAAGAAAAAGCTTGCTCACACATGGAAGAAGTTGAAAACTGCGGCAAAATGTTCATCGCTTTCCTGCAAATGGCAAGATACTCTTTCACAGAAATCCAGAACTTGTCCAGGGGCAGGTCAGTAAATCTAATCTTGAGTGCATGATTAGAGAGCAGCTCACAAAGTTCTTCCTCTTCTCTCAAAGTCAAGTTCTCAGGGTGAGCAGAAGATTCAGAGAAAGGGTCCCTCACCGGGTTACACACTTGTATTTAAAAATACTGTTTGATTTTGTTCTGCAGTTCTTCCAGGTGGTTTTCAATAAGACTCGAGACTTTCTGATATCCTTCTTCACTCTGAACCCTAAAGAGAAGTGGAAACATTTCAAGATTTCCTTTTGCAAGATCATTTTTCCAAAGATTCAGTTTTCTTTTAAATCCAAGAATCTTGTCACTTTAAGTCAAAACATTTTCTCCAGGGCCTTGCAAAGACTTGTTCAACTGGTTCACATGATGAAAAAGGTCTGTTAAGTAGGCTAGTTTCTGCAGCCATTCTTCATCTTCAAAGCACTAAGCAAAATCTGGCCTACTATTTTCTTGAAAGTACCCCTGCAATTATCAAACCCCTGTTGATAACTCTTCCTCTGTTAAGCTACCCGATTTCTGTCTGTAACAGGAGATTGGTGTGCTCTTTGTCCAGGTTTTCACACAGTTTTTTAACATTCTGAAGAAAACTAGTCTTAAAGCTACTAAATAACTTGCTTCCTGAACTCTTTTACTATGACTTTTATTTTCAAAAGTTTTAAACTGTTTGTTTTGAGATTCCAATAGTCGTTTAAAATAATCAGCAATTTTACATGTCATATGGCTGTATTTTGTATTTATATATCCTTTCAATTTTGCTGGAGCCATTGCTACATTTGTACGTTGTTTGCCACAGACTAGGCACAATGGAATAGGACAACTTGAATCACCAGTCCATGTATAACCATTGATAAGCAGCTTTCATTGTAAAGATGGACCTTTTTTGTGTCTGTTGTTGCACTAGTGCAGTGAAATGACTCAGAAGACTGGAATTCTTATCATTAACCTTATCAGAATTGTCCGTGGACTTAGGCCTAGAATCCTCCTCTTCCATCTCACAGCTCCGCTTCAAAAATTGCCACACTAGACCATCTTTAGAATGAAAATTTTCCTCCAATTTTCTACTACAATGGTTGTTTGTTCGCTCCCATAAATCATTCGGTGGTACATAAGGGGAAGCTGGGGAGGGAGAGACTAACGTCACAGCCCAAGTTGGGTGAATCCATTTAATGCTTGGAAAATGCACTTCATGCTCCTCAACAGCCTACCATCCTCCCCTCTGTGCAATGCAGCACTTGCCAATTATCACGGCCTCCTCTACCTTGCGTCAAAAACTGAGAATGGACTCAACCAAATAAACACAGTCCAACTACGCACTGCCATACTGGGTTGAGATTACTAATGGGGCTGCTCGGTCACTGCCCACCACTGCAAGCACTAGCATCACACAAAGTTCAGAAAACAATGTTCTGTTTTATCACAATCTCTCACAGAACCCCTAGCAACCTTTTATGGAACCCCGGTTGAGAAACCATGCTACAGACTATTTTTTTTCTATGGCAGCCAGAGATTAGCAGCATCTACAGTATTATGGTGGTTGTGGAGGGCAAGAGTGGGAGTTCCTCAAAGAAACATCAAAGCCCTGAAGTCAGGAGAGAGATCACAAAAGGTGGTAAGTCAAGATTATACGGTAAATGATTCTGACACATGAGAACTTCTGAAATGCTTCTTTATTTAGAGATATAAAACATTACTGAGCAGAGGGTATTGGCAACTACTGGAATTGCTATCGAAACCACTCCAGCCTCAGCTAGAAATGTTGCTCATGGAATGTACTGCCAGCAGTGTCAGTAGTAAGGTCCCACGGAATTAATGCATCATCAAATACAGTGGGGGCAGGGGGGAGGGTGGGGGTTGAACACTTCCTTATGGTTTAAGCATGTGCTGTGAGTTCTGCAACTGCTCACTGGGATAATTGATTTCATGTTGTCACATGTACTGAAATACAGTGGAAAGCATGCCACCCAGACACATCATTATTTACAGAGAAAGTGCAGTGGAGGTCGACAAAAGACTTGCAGAGGAATACAATGAACACAAATACTACAATGTAACACAATTTACTCCAAGTTATACTCTGATTGCGTGTAAAAGCTCCCAATTTACTTTGGCAGAAGAGGAAATGTGCTTTGCATGAGATATGATGTCATTGGGTGTGCAAATGACACCAGAAATACCTCAGACATACTAAGGTGAAACATGCCCAGAGATACTCCAGCCAATTTCTGATGGATGCAATTTCACCAGGTATTGAACAGTTGAGCATCTACTCTTTGTAAGATCAATTTATGCAAGATTTGCACATGAAAAGCAGGCATTGATGTGTCTAATTCTGAGGCTATCACATCGAAGCAAGAGGCGGAGAGGGAAGAAGTAAAGGCATCTCGGAGAGAAGCTGTTTTTTTTAACTGATCAGGGAAAAGAGGCTAGACTGCACAGGCATGTGACGTAGAGCGCCAAAGGTTTAAAAAGGACAGGAATTTTTCAACGGTCTTTTAAATCAAAGCAAGAGGCAGAGAGGGAAGAAGTAAAGGCATCTCGGAGAGAAGCTGTTTTTTTTAACTGATTGGGGAAAAGAGGCTAGACTGCGCAGGCGCGTGACGTAGCACGCCAAAGCTTTTAAAAAAAAGGACCGCCATATACAGCGGCTATTGTCGGAGTGGACTGAGTCAGAGTGAGACAGCTTTGGCTCGACAGGCTTCAGCGTGAACAGGCAGAGGCGAGGTTTGAACGGGGCACAACTGTGCAAGTGCGTGAAAGTCGGCCCGTGAGGCAACGGGAGAATTTAAAAAGTGAACAGAGGCTGAGGACGAGCTTCACTCCAAGTGAGGTAAGGCCAGGTAAGCTCCTTTAATTAATTTAATTACCTTAGGAGTAGGTAATGGAGGCAGCAGTTAGGGCAGTTGAGTGCTCCATTTGCAGTATGTGGGAAATCAAGGCGAGCACAATTGTCCCTGATAACTATACCTGCAAAAGATACATCCAGTTGCAGCTCCTGACAAACCGAGTTGGGGAACTGGAGCTGCAGCTGCATGAACTTTGGATCATTCAGGAGGCAGAGGCAGAAATAAACAGGAGTTACAGGGAAATAGTCACCCCTAAGAATCAGGAGACAGGTAGCTGGGTGACTGTCAGGAGAGGGAAGGGGATTGGACAGAATGAGCAGAGCACCCCTGTGGCCGTTCCCATCAATAATAAGTATACCGTTTTGGATACTGTTGGAAGGGACGACCTACCAGGGACAAAGTTGCAATGGTTGCATATCTGGCACTGAGACTGGACCCTCAGTTCAGAAGCGAAGGAGGGAAAAGAGGAGAGTAGTAGTGATAGGGGATTGGATAGTTAGGGGGACAGATAGGAGGTTCTGTGGAAGAGATCGAGAATCCCGGATGGTCTGTTGCCCCCCTGGTGCCAGGGTCCAAAATATCTCAGATCGAGTTCTTAGTATTCTCAAGAGGGAGGGTGAGCAGCTGGATGTCCTGGTCCATGTAGGGACCAATGACATGGGTAGGAAGAGTGAGGAGGTCCTGAAAGGTGAGTTTAGGGAGTTAGGCGCCAAGTTAAAGGATAGGACCTCCAGGATAGCAATCTCAGGATTGCTATCAGTGCCACGTGCAATAGACAATAGACAATAGACAGTAGGTGCAGGAGTAGGCTATTCGGCCCTTCTAGCCAGCACCGCCATTCACTATGATCATGGCTGATCATACACAATCAGTTCCCCGTTCCTGCCCTCTCCCCATATCCCTTGACCCCGCTATCTATAAGAGCTCTATCTAACTCTCTCTTGAATGTATCCAGAGACTTGGCCTCCACTGCCTTCTGGGGCAGAGCATTCCACATATCCACCACTCTCTGGGTGAAAAAGTTTTTCCGCATCTCTGTTCTAAATGGCCTACCCCTTATTCTTAAACTGTGGCCTCTGGTTCTGGACTCACCCATCAGCGGGAACATGCTTCCTGCCTCCAGTGAGTTCAATCCTTTAATAATCTTATATGTTTCAATCAGATGTCCTCTCATCCTTCTAATGGATTTTAGAAGGCAAGTTTAGAAATATTAAGATAGCACAGATCAACATGTGGCTGAAGACATGGTGCAGGAGGGAGGGCTTCAGATTTATAGACAATTGGGCAGTTTTCCAGGGAAGGTGGGACCTGTTCCAGCGGGATGGTTTACATCTGAACTGGAGGGGGACAAGTATTCTTGGAAGAAGGAAGAAAAAGAAGATAGTAAAGTTGTTTGTACTGTTAGAGATAAACAGAGAGGAAGAGGTGGAGAATTTCTTAAATGCATTTATTTTAATGCTAGAAGCATTGAAAGAAAGGTGGATCAGCTTAGAGCATGGATTGATACCTGGAAATATGATGTTGTAGCTATTAGTGAAACATGGTTGCAGGAGGGGTGTGATTGGCAGCTGAATATTCCTGGATTTCATTGCTTCAGGTGTGATAGAATTTGCGGAGGGACAAGAGGGGGAGGTGTTGCATTGCTTGTCAGAGAAAATATTACAGCGGTACTCTGGCAGGATAGATTAGAAGGCTCATCTAGGGAGACTATTTGGGTGGAATTGAGGAATAGGAAAGGTGTTGTAACACTTATAGGGGAGTATTATAGACCACCTAATGGGGAGCGAGAATTGGAGGAGCAAATTTGTAAGGAGATAGCAGATATTTGTAGTAAGCACAGGGTTGTGATTGTGTGAGATTTTAATTTTCCACACATAGACTGGGAAGCCCATACTGCAAAAGGGCTGGATGGTTTGGAGTTTGTAAAATGTGTGCAGGATAGTTTTTTGCAGCAATACATAGAGGTACCAACTAGAGAAGAGGCAGTGTTGGATCTCCTGTTAGGGAATGAGATAGGTCAGGTGACTGAGGTATGTGTTGGGGAGCACTTCGGGTCCAGTGATCACAATGCCATTAGTTTCAATATAATTATGGAGAAGGATAGGACTGGACCCAGGGTTGAGATTTTAGATTGAAGAAAGGCTAACTTTGAGGAGATGCGAAAGGATTTAGAAGGAGTGGATTGGGACAATTTGTTTTATGGGAAGGATGTAATAGAGAAATGGAGGTGATTTAAAGGTGAAATTTTGAGGGTACAGAATCTTTATGTTCCTGTTAGGTTGAAAGGAAAGGTTTAAAAATTTGAGAGAGCCATGGTTTTCAAGGGATACTGGAAACTTGGTTCAGAAAAAGAGAGAGATCTACAATAAATATAAGCAGCAGGGAGTAAATGAGATGCTCGAGGAATATAAAGAATGTAAAAAGAATCTTAAGAAAGAAATTAGAAAAGCTAAAAGAAGATACGAGGTTGCTTTGGCAAGTAAGGTGAAAATAAATCCAAAGGGTTTCTACAGTTATATTAATAGCAAAAGGATAATGAGGGATAAAATTGGTCCCTTAGAGAATCAGAGTGGACAGCTATGTGTGGAGCCAAAAGAGACTGGGGAGATTTTGAACAATTTCTTTTCTTCAGTATTCACTAAGGAGGATATTGAATTGTGTAAGGTAAGGGAAACAAGTAAGGAAGTTATGGAAACTATGACGATGAAAGAGGAGGAAGTACTGACGCTTTTAAGGAATATAAAAGTGGATAAATCTCCGGGTCCTGACAAGATATTCCCTAGGATCTTGAGGGAAGTTAGTGTAGAAATAGCAATGGCTCTGACAGAAATATTTCAAATGTCATTAGAAACGGGGATGGTGCCGGAGGATTGGCGTATTGCTCGTGTTGTTCCATTGTTTAAAAAGCTTTCTAAGAGTGAACCTAGGCCTGTAAGTTTGACGTCAGTGGTGAGTAAATTAATGGAAAGTATTCTTAGAGATGGTATATATAATTATCTAGATAGACAGGGTCTGATTAGGAACAGTCAACATGGATTTGTGCGTGGAAGGTCATGTTTGACAAATCTTATTGAATTTTTTGAAGAGGTTACTAGGAAAGTTGACAAGTGTAAAGCAGTGAATGTTGTCTATATGGACTTCAGTAAGGCCTTTGACAAGGTTCCACATGGAAGGTTTGTTAGGAAGGTTCAATCTTTAGGTATTAATATTGAAGTAGTAAAATGGATTCAACAGTGGCTGGATGAGAGATGCCAGAGAGTAGTGGTAGATAACTGTTTGTCAGGTTGGAGCCTGGTGACTAGTGGTGTGCCTCAGGGATCTGTACTGGGTCCAATGTTGTTTGTCATATACATTAATGATCTGGATGATGGGGTGGTAAATTGGATTAGTAAGTATCCAGATGATACTAAGATAGGTGGCGTTGTGGATAATGAAGTAGGTTTTCAAAGCTTGCAGAGAGGTTTAGGCCAGTTAGAAGATTGGGCTGAAAGACGGCAGATGGAGTTTAATGCTGATAAGTGTGAGGTGCTACATTTCGGTAGAAATAATCAAAATAGGACATACATGATAAATGGTAGGGCATTGAAGAATGCAGTAGAACAGAGTGATCTAGGAATAATGGGGCATAGTTCCCTGAAGATGGAATCTCATGTGGATAGGGTGGTTAAGAAAGCTTTTGGTATGATGGCCTTTATAAATCAGAGTATTGATTATAGGAGCTGGGATGTAATGTTAAAATTGTACAAGGCATTGGTAAGGCCAAATTTGGAGTATTGTGTACAGTTCTCATCACTGAATTATAGGAAAGATGTCAACAAAATAGAGAGAGTACAGAGAAGATTTACTAGAATGTTACCTGGGTTTCCACACTTAAGTTAGAGAGAAAGGTTGAACAAGTTAGGTCTTCATTCTTTGGAGCGTAGAAGGTTGAGAGGGGACTTGATAGAGGTATTTAAAATTATGAGGAGGATAGATAGAGTTAACGTGGATAGGCTTTTTCCATTGAGAGTAGGTGAGATTCAAACAAGAGGACATGAGTTGAGAGTTAGGAGGCAAAAGTTTAGGGGTAACACAAGGGGGAATTTCTTTACTCAGAGAGTGGTAGCTGTGTGGAACGAGCTTCCAGTAGAAGTGGTAGAGGCAGGTACGATATTGTCATTTAAAGTAAAATTGGATAGGTATATGGACAGGAAAGGAATGGAGGGTTATGGGCTGAGTGCAGGTAGTTGGGACTAGGTGAGAGTAAGCGTTCAGCATGTACTAGAAGGGCTGAGATGGCCTGTTTCCATGTTGTAATTGTTATATGGTTATATGGCTATATCTAATGACACTGGAATGATTTCTATATCTGAATACCAAGAGCATAAATGTCATATTGCATCTCCATTATAAGAATGAAGTGTTAGATGGGAAAATCAGTAAAAGAGAAAGACTAAAGTATTTTAAAAAGCTGATGAAAGACCTAAACTAGCATGCTTTTATTAGCATGCGGATGTTGGATTAAAACAATGGATGGCTACCTACTCACAAATCAACCTGCTAAAAGTGCTTTGTACATTTCATTATGCGCATTTTGAAACTACGTATTGTATTAACAGAATTTGGATACGTTTAATTCCAAGGTCGCTGATAAACATTCAATTTAGTTTCTTAATGTTGGTTTAAGGCAGGACAAAGCCTGAATTTCTGCTTTCATTTCATAAAAATATTGGTGATTTTGTTTATGACATGTTCCACACCTCTCTCTTACATGCATGATGGGTTGGAGGACAGGGTGGGGAGAGAAGAGACAGAAAAATGCCTTATTCCCACCCAGAATAAAATGCTGCAGCTCAGCTGCAGCCAGCAATTATATACCCCAGCAAATGTTTATTCATATGTACAGAGTGCTTGTTAAAGATTAGCTTTAGTTGTCACATGTTCATAGAAACATACAGTGAAATGCACTGTTTGTGTCAACAACCAACATAGACCAAACATGTGCTGGGGAAAGCTCACAAGGGTTGCCACACTTCCAGTGTCAACACAGCATACCCACAATTTACTCATCCTAACCCGTATGCCCTTGGAATGTGGGACAAAATATTTTACTTCCGCACGTTGAGACTTCAGCTGAAATACTGGCTCACAATGTTCTTTCCAAAGCTCACCTTTGTAATGCTGAAGAGTAATCTTCAATCGGAATCTTGAATTTGGCCATTAGTTTTGGACCTACCAATAGACTTGCTTAGTGTTTCTAGGATTTTATTTTCTCTTAAAAATGAAATAGTTGATCTGACAACTGCCCACCCTTCTACACCCACTTTCCAAAAGAGCTTGTGTATATAAATTCCTGCTTAATAATTGGACTAAGTCATCAAAACTTATCTGCAAGTAGATTAAGTGGAGCTGTATAAATACTAGAAATTATATAAATTTATAAATTGTATAAACAAATTGTTTATTCAATACTAGTTGATAAAATGTTAAATTGATAAGGTGCATATAAATTAATAGTATACCATTATTTTTGTGCAGGTGGGACTCGTCAGCCTTGGACTGCAGCCCACCTAGGAGAAGGAAAACTCTGATTTTAAACCTCCGCTGCCTTGCAGCTATACCCACCCATGGGAAAGACTTCGGGTGTAAACCCTGAGGAAGAAATCCGGAGCTGGGGTCCCTAAGAAAGCTTGATGTTGTTTACAACTTCACACTGGCAACCTCTGCGATGACACTGGTGCCAAGCTGTATTGGTGCTTGCCTTTCCCTTGGACTATATCAGAGGGAGAGCCTGCATGGGCAACACGGTTCTTCAAATCTTCCCGCCCAGCCTTGCACTCTGGAGAGGACACAGTCCACCAGAGCGCAAAATACCATGATTCCATGGGATCGACGGCTGCCGGTATACTACCGACCTACTACAATTATTTAGAATGTGTTTTAAATAGTTTCTTAAAGAATCATAGAAGTGGTATGTTTCTTAAGCAGTGAATTATAGTATGGAATTTATTGGCAAAATGAGTGGCGAATCCATACAGTATTAGTTAACAAAAAGGTTTGGATAAATACCTCAGATTTGCAGAACTTTGTAACTAGAGTACCATGCAAAAGCCATAGGCAAACAAAACCTTTTATATAAATTTTATTTTAGAGGTTTATTTTTGTCTTCTGCATTAGTGTGTCAGTAAAAAAGAACAAATTCTAGGTTTCTGAACATACGTTTTCCAAAAAATTAAATGCAACAGAGAAATTTTTGTATTTCATTAAAGAAAGTAACATTAAGTAATAGACCACTTCTGATATAAAAACTGTTGTGTATTTATTTCAGAAATATTTGAGTAATATTGTAAATATATTGTTTGATTAAGTGTTCTTTGCTGGTTAATTCATTGCAGGTTATATGTAGGAGTAAATATGGCATACGTCACGATGCTACGACATCATACGTGCGTGCCTTGCTTCAAGTAAAAAAATGAAGCTTGCGTTTTGGTCTTCTTTGTTTTCTTTTCAATTAATTATATGCTTTGGAGTTACAAAACATAACAGTGGTGATAAAGAAGTTTTAAATGAACCCGAGATGACTACATACCTGTTGAAGTGTAGCAAGACATTTGAGTTTACAAAAGTGGAGCAAGAAACGGTTGAGTAAAGAAAAAGCAGCAAATCGGTTTTTTTTCTTTGCAAGGGAGGAAACTCGGTCGATTTTTAGAAAAGACAAGAAACAGAAAAATTCATGGCTTCATAAACCACGAGTATGTCTCCAATGCCATATTCAAGTTTGCTGATGACATCATTATTGTAGGCCAAATCAAATATAGTGAAGAATCAGCAAATAAGGGGATTGAAAATCTGGCTGGGTGGTGTCATAACAACAACCTCTCACCCAGTATCTTCAAGACCAAGGAATAGATTACAGACTTCAGGAGAAGAAAACCAGAGCTGCATGAGCCAGTCCTCATCAGAGGATCAGAGGTGGAGAGGATTGGCAACTTTAAATTCGTCAATGTTATTGTACAGAGGACCTATCCTGCCTGGGCCCAGAACGTAAGTGTAATTAAGAACAAAACACAGCAGCATGTCTATTTCCCTCAGAGTTTGTGGAGATATGGCATGACATCTAAAACTTTAATTATTTTCTATAGACATGTAGTGCAGTATACTGACTGGCTGCATCACACCCTGGTATGGAAACACCAATTCATTTGAATGGAAAATCCTACAAACCGTAGTCGATATGGCCCAGTCCATCATGGGTAAAGCCCTCCCAAGCACTGAGCACATCTACATGAAATGCAATCACAGGAAAGCAGCATCCATCATTAGGGACCTCCCCCACCCCCACCCAGGACATGCTCTCCAACTCGCTGCTGCCATCAGGAAAAAGGTACAAAAGTCTGAAGACTCACACCAGGTTCACCAATGGTTACAACCCCTCAGGCATCAGGCTCTTGAACCAAAGGAAATAACTTGCCCCATCATTGAAATGTTCCTACCACCAATGGAGCGACTTTCAAGGATCCTTCATCTCATGTTTTCAATATTTATTGTTTATTTATTTATATTGTTGCTTACTTGTTTTGCATTTGCACAGTTCATTTCTCTTCTGCACGCCCTAGTTGGGCGGTCTTTCATTGATTCTGTTATAGCTATTATTCTATAGATTTGTTGACTATGCCCACAAGAAAATGAATCTCAGGTATGCTGACACATATGTACTTTGATAATGAAATTTACTATGCACTTTAAATACTGAGTGATAATAAACAAATTTTTTTAAGAAACAGAAATGGCAGACTACATCAGAAAGATAGACGCTCTCAATTGCTCAACGGATAAGTGGATTTTGTATAGAGGTAACTGAAGTTTGCTTCAAAACTTAAATGCCCCAACCAAACTAGCCAAAATGAGCTTGGCTGATATCATGAAAGTAATGCATTTAGAACCGAAAACTTTGCAGAATGCAGAATGCTTCAGGTTTCATAAGCAGAATCAAAAGGAAGAGCGGGTGCATTTCAGCATACATGGCTGAATTGAAGAGATTAAACATTGTCAGTTCAATCATGGGCTTAATGATGCACTAAGTGATTGCTTAGTTTCAGGAATCTTAGAAGAAAGCATTCAAAATCAGCTCCTAACTGAAGTACAACATACTTATACTTCCATTTATGTTTCCTTTGAAATAGGTGTATCAAGGGAAACAGCAGACAGAGACACAATTGATTTGCAGTGAGGAATGAAAGTAAGCATGAACAGAATTGCAAACAAGAGGAAGTCTGCAGATGCTGGAAATTTGAGCAACACATACAAAATGCTGGAGGAACTCAGTAGGCCAAGCAGCATCTATGGAAAAAAGTTCAGTCGCGTTTCAGGCCAAAACTCTTCGGCAGGACTACAGAAAAAGAGCTGAGGAGTAGGTTTGAAAGGTGGGGGAGGCTAGAGAGGAATGCCAGGTAATAGGTGAAACTTGGAGGGGGAGGCATTAAGCAAAGAGCTAGGAAGTTGATTGGTGCAAGAGACAGAGACCATGAAAGAAAAAAGAAAGTGGGTGGGGGGTGGTTGGGAGGAGTACCATACGGAGGCGCTGGGCAGGCAAGGAGATAACATGACAGAGGGAGCAGGACAAAGGATGGGAAATGACGAACAGGGGGGTGGAGGTATTACTGGAAGTTTGAGAAATCGACGTTCATGCCATCTGGTTGGAGGCTACCCAAACAGAATATAAGGTGTTGTTCCTCTAACCTAAGTGTGGCCTTATCCCGACAGTGGAGGAGGCCATGGATGGACATATCGGAATGGGAATGGGAAGTGGAATTAAAATGGGCAGCCACTGGGAGATCCCACTTGTTCTGGCAGGTAGAGCGTAGATGCTCAGTGAAATGGTCTCCCAATATACGTCAGGTCCACCAATATACAAGAGGCTACATCGGGAGCACCGAACATAGTATATGACCCCAACAGACTCACAGGTGAAATGTCGCCTCACCTGGAATAACTGCTAGGGGCCCTGAATGGTAGTGATGGAGGAGGTGTAGGGACAGGGGAAGCATTTGCTCCGCTTGCAAGGATAAGTGCCAGAAGGGAGATCAGTGGGAAGGGACGAATGGACAAGGGAGTTTGCATAGGGAGCAATCCCTGTGGGAAGCAGAAAGTTGGGAGTGGGGAAGGGGGTGGGAAAGATGTGCTTGAAGGTGGGAGATGGTGGAAGTTTTGGAGAATTATATGCTGGATGCAAAGGCTGGTGGGGTGGTAGGTGAGGACAAGAGGAACCCTATCCCTGGTAGCGTGGCGGGAGGATGGGGTAAGAGCAGACTTGTGTGAAATGGAAGAGATGCGGTTGAGGGCAGCATTGATGGTGGAGAAAGGGAAGCCCCTTTCTTCGTTCTAGAATGAAATGAGGCTGATGAACAGAATTTCAATGTCTAAACAGAAACTGGCCAGGCGAGGCATGTGTTGCCTGGGCTTACATACACCAGCCCAATCCAGATTTAAAGGTTAAACTTCCAGAAAATACATCAAAGTCAGACACACACTAAGATCAAGTCAAGCAGACAAAAATAAATGGATTGCACTGGAAAGAGAAAAAGATAAAAACTCAAGTTGCAGTTTCAAAAAGAGAAGCACTAATCTGTTTGTTGATGAAAAACCTGATCATGATGGGAGAGACGCAGGACTGAGTAGCCGTGCGATTTACAGTGTGAAAACTAATAACAGACAAGCAAGATGCCTTTCACCAGAAGTGAATGGCAAATTAATTAAAATGCAGTTGGGCACTGGTTTAGCTATTTCAGACATTCCACAAAATGAGTTGGAATGGCATTTCAAAGCTACTGAGCTGAAGCTTGCATATATCCAACTAAGAACATATACCAGAAAAAAAGGTAACTACAGTTGGAGTGACATTTCTAACAGTGAAATACAACAACCAACTATCCACAGTGGACATGTATGTGGTAAAAGCAGAGGGCTAGTATTGTGGGATGTGATTGGATGAGACATCTACAACCTGATTGGAGATCCATTCACCATTTTCATGCCACATCCCTTGCAATAGACATGACTGAAAGTGAATTAAGAACTGGGTGTTCAAGGATGGCACTGGAAAAATCAAACATATCCCTTGAATACATTACTTCAGATCGGGAAGAAATGGCAATGGACAAAGCAGTGTGATGTGGCTTTCACAAGGTACCATTACTGTTTCCCTTGTCTTATGGAAAGCCACCTCACACTGCTTTGTCCATTGGTATTTCGTCTCAATTTGTAGCAATGAGTTCAGTGAAGCTTGCCTGCGATGCCTCACCTTATGGTGTAGGTGCCGTCATGTCACATGTTATGACTGGTGGAAGTGAACACCCTATAGCCTTTGCATCACATTCCCTTACCACTGCAGAGAAAAATTATACACGGATTGACATAGAGGCCTTGAGTCTGGTTTGGGGTGTAAAATGTTTCAATCAGTACTTATATGGGAGAGAGTTTATCCTTGTCACTGATCATCAACTACCAGTGTCCATTTTTAATCCACAGAAGGGTGTTCCACTAACAGCAACCACATGAGTGCAGAGATGAGTGGCAAGGTAGTGCAGTGGTTAGCACAAGGCTTTATAGTACAGGTTACCCGATTTCAATACCCGCCACTGCCAGTGAGGAGCTTATACATTCTTGCCTTGACCACTGGGATTCCAGTGGGTATTTCGGTTTCCTCTCACAGTCCAAAGACATACCAGTTGATACAATAATTGGTCATTGTACATTGTCCCATGATTAGGCTAGGATTAAATTGGGGAATTGCTGGGCAGTGCGGCTCAAAGGGCTGGGAGGGTCTATTCGTGCTGTATCTCAATAAGTAAAATGGGCTGTTTCTTGGAAGACAAAAGTACAAGATCAAATTCAAGAAGACAACTAATCATGGAAATACAGATGAATTATCCCGTTTACACTTGGAAAAGTAAATACAGTAAACTGAAAAATTTACAGAAGGGGATGCTCCCTCAGAACATTTGCTCCATAATAAAAACCAAGAGTCTCCCTATTATAGCAGAGATAATCCAAAAGGAAACCAGAGAAGACCCCACACTGTCTCAGGTCTACATGGCCACCCAAAATGGCTGGAATGTGTAGCAGAAATCCCAGTTCCCCCATTTTTATCAGCACTGGGATGAACTTGCCCTTGATGGAGATTGCCTTAAGTAGAGATTTAAAGTTGTTGTACCATCCAAGATGAGAACTAAAATGTTGGAGAAGCTACACACCAGTCATCCAGGCATGGTCACAGCAGAAGTGTTGGCTCGAAGTTTACTCTGGTAGCCTGTAATAGTTCAGCAGATCAATCAGCTTGGCATGCACTGTGTAGAGTGCTTAAACATCCAGAAGGTGGCAAGGGCAGCAACTATCCGTCCATGGGATTGGCCTGCATTGCCCTGGTAGAGGATTCGTGTAGATTTTGCCAGAGCCTTCATAGGCACAAATTTCTAGGTAGTAGTGGATAGTTACAAAACGGCCAGAAGTTTTCCCAATAGCCTTGACTATTGGGAAAACACACCGTTGATGTGTTCAGAAACCACTTCTCAAGTACTGGTATTCCAGAACACAAACACTGATAAAGGACCATAGCTTGTTGTGGAATAGTTTCTGTCATTCCTGAAAAAGAACAGAATAAGATAAATTTCTTCTGCACCATACCACCCAGCTACAAATAGTTTGGCGGAAAAGTTTGTTCAGAGTCTAAAGACCATACTATGAGCAATGTCAGCAGAACACACTACACTAACACTGAATCAGAAGCTTGCCAATTTCCTTCTTGCATATCGCAATGAAGCATACTCCACAATGAACAAATCACCAGCTATACTGCTCCAGGGTCGTCCCTTGCGTTCACACTTGGATCTCCTGAAACCCAGCCCCCAAAGGAGTATGTAGGACAAACAGCTGAGACAAATTAGAGGCTCCTCAAACAAAGAGGTTCGATGCTTCACTCCTGGACAAGCAGTCCTGGCAAAGAACTACAGAAGTGGTCTAAAGTGGGTACTCGGAAAGATTAAGGTCAGAACTGGACCACTCTTCTACACAGTGGAGATTGCATCCAACATCATCTGGAGATGACACATCAATCAGCTGAGGAGAACAGAGTCAATTGTTAGAGAAGAAAGGTAACCAGAGCTGTCAGAACCACTTCCTGCAGTCCCAGAGTCAACTCCTACAACCACTACAGAGGAGGTCCCAGAACTTGAGATTATTTCACAGCCACGAGTCTCAGCTGCCAAGCAGAGGGATTCCCCTTGTCAGGAAAGACATTATCCCAGAAGAGTAAGAAAGCCTCCACAGTGATAGTATATGAGAAGAATTCTATATTGAGTTGAAGTTTATAGCTGTTATAAGGGAGTATTGTGTATTTAATATTTCAGTAATATTTAAGTAATATTGTAAATATATTGTTTGATTCAGCATTCTTTGCTGTTTAAATAATTTATTATGGGTTATATGTCAAAGTACGTGCATCACACTACCACATATTACATGCATGGCTTGCTAAAGTAAAAAAATAAAGCTAGACTTGCATTCTGGAATCCATACATTTTTCTTTTAAATTATTTTTATGTTTTGAAGTTACAAAACAGAACAAGAACTTGATTACTTTGTAGGTTTATAGACAATAGACAATAGACAGTAGGTGCAGGAGTAGGCCATTCAGCCCTTCTAGCCAGCACTGCCATTCACTGTGATCATGGCTGATCATACACAATCAGTACCCCGTTCCTGCCCTCTCCCCATATCCCTTGACCCCGCTATTTATAAGAGCTCTATCTAACTCTCTCTTGAATGCATCCAGAGACTTGGCCTCCACTGCTTTCTAGGGCAGAGCATTCCACATATCCACCACTCTCTGAGTGAAAAAGTTTTTCAGTATCTCTGTTCTAAATGGTCTACCCCTTATTCTTAAACTGTGGCCTCTAGTTCTGGACTCACCCATCAGCGGGAACATGCTTCCTGCCTCCAGCGTATCCAATCCCTTAATAATCTTATATGTTTCAATCAGATCCCCTCTCATCCTTCTAAATTCCAGTGTATACAAGCCCAGTTGCTCCAATCTTTCAATATATGACAGTCCCGTCATTCCGGGAATTAACCTCGTGAACCTACGCTGCACTCCCTTAATAACCCACTGTCCTCGTACAGGCCGATCTCTCTGCTCAATGTTGATGCAAAGATCTTAGCTAAAGTTTTGGCTCATAGATTAGAAACCGTTATTCCCTCCATTATCTCTGATGACCAAACAGGTTTTATTAAAAACCGTCTCCCTTTTTTTAACATTCGGCGTCTATTTAATATCTTATACTCAGCTCCAACTGGATTTCCTGAATGTGTTATTTCCCTCGATGCAGAGAAAGCATTTGATCGTATAGAGTGGAACTACCTTTTTGCAGTCTTAGAAAAATTTGACCTCGGCCAAAGTTTCATCTCTTGGATCCAACTGCTGTACCTGTGTCCTACTGCTTCTGTTTTAACTAATTTTCAGAAATCCCAAGTATTTAATCTCAAACGTGGCACCCGTCAGGGATGCCCCTTAAGTCCCTTTCTCTTTGATTTGGCTATAGAACCTCTGGCGATAGCATTTCGAAACTGTCCTGAATTGACCGGGATTTGGAGAGGGGGTGTTGAGCATAAAGTTTCTCTCTATGCTGATGACTTATTACTCTTTCTCTCAAATCCGTCTACATCCTTACCTCTAATGTTTTCTCTTCTTGACCAGTTTAGCCAGATCTCTGGCTATAAACTTAATTTACATAAGAGTGAACTTTTCCCAATTAATAAAGAAGCACAAGAACTAACATTTCGTGATCTCCCTTTTAAAGTAGTCCATAATCAATTTACTTATCTTGGAATTACAGTCACAAGGAAGTTTAAAGATCTCTTTCGTGAAAACTTTGTCAATCTTTCATATGCTATAAAACAAAGTCTGGTACAATGGTCACCTCTATCTATGTCTTTGGTAGGTCGTATTAATATTGTTAAAATGTATGTTCTCCCCAAATTTTTATACTTATTTCAATCTATCCCAATTTTTATTCCTAAATCTTTTTCTGATTCCTTAGACTCTATTATTTTGTCATATCTGTGGCAGAATAAGCGCTCTAGAATTAATAAAATCCACCTCCAAAAATCTAAAAAAGAGGGTGGCATGGCTTTACCTAACTTTCGCTTATATTATTGGGCAGCTAATATACGTTGTGCTACCTTTTGGTCTTTCTTCCACGGCCAACCCGAGTGCCCTAACTGGGTGGCAATGGAGTTGAGCTCCACTAAAGAATTATCTATCTCTGCACTTCTTGGCTCTGCACTCCCTAGTAGTCTGCCCAGATCAATAGCTAATCCTCTTGTTAGACACACTTTGCGTATATGGGCTCAGTTCAGGAAATGCTATGGTTTCCAGGGGTTTTCCGTTTCTAGCCCTGTCGCACACAATCAGCTTTTTTTTACCTACTGCGTACGATTCAGCATTCCATGTTTGGTATAGGAAGGGCATTAGACATTTTGAAGATCTTTTCATTGATAATCGCTTCGCTTCTTTTCAGCAGCTCTCTGTTAAGTTCAACCTGCCTAATGCTCATTTTTTCAGATATCTCCAAATCCGACACTTTATTGCTCCTTTAATTCCTAACTTTCCTGAAATGCCTGCGAAAAATGCTATGGACCTATTTCTTTCCATTAATCCACTAGGTAAAGGTTTAATATCAATTATCCGAGATAAACTAGCAGCCTTACGACGGGCCCTTGTGGATAAAATTAAAATGGCCTGGGAGCAGGATTTAAATATCTCCTTATCCGAGGAGAGCTGGGACTCAGTTCTCAAATCGGTTAACTCAACCTCTCTTTGTGCTCGCCATTGCCTTTTACAGTTTAAGATTGTTCATAGAGCCCATACGTCTAAATCTAAACTATCTCGATTCTACCCTGGTATTAGTCCGCTCTGTGATAAATGCAAGGGGGCGTGGCCTCTCTCATCCATATGTACTGGTTCTGTCCTAGCTTGGAGAAACTCTTGAAAGATGTCTTCACTACATTATCGTGTATTCTGAATCAGCACCTAGAACCAAACCCCTTAATTGCTCTGTTTGGTTTTTGGGGAGAGACAGATTTATGTCTGGGTCCGACCAAATGCCGAATACTATCCTTTGCCTCTCTCCTGGCTAGACGCTTGATCCTCCTTAGATGGAGAGATGTTGCCCCGCCCACTCATGCGCAATGGCTTAACGACATTATGGCCTGCTTGGACCTCGAAAAAATTCATTATTCAGTTCTTAATTCAGATCTAAAGTTCCATAAGGTCTGGGGACCTTTTATCGAGTACTTTCATAACCTTCCTCTTGACTATGGTTTTTTTTTTTCTCTTTTTTTTTTTCTTTTCTTCCCTTGCTTTCAGCTCCCTTTTTTTTCTGGTAGTAGGCATTATTATCCTCTGTTGTTAAGTGTATTCACAGTCTGGGAGTTTGACTGTCCTGACATATACTCTCTATATTGTGTTGTGGTTGGTCTGGAGTTGTTGTTTTTTTCTTGCGTTGTGGGGCTTGGGGAGGACACTAAGCTTACTTGTCTTTAATTTAGGTGCTTTTTTTGTTAAATTCTCTTCCTTTGTAGCATATTGTTATTGTATGCTTAATTTTGCACTGTATTAATGCTCCTCATTGGGATTTGGGGTTTTTAATTTGTAAAATGTTTTGAAAAACTAATTTAAAAAAATTTTAAAAAACAACCCACTGCATGATTAAACAAAGACAACATACAGGTGCTAATGATCAATGACAAGAGTTGAATTATCAAAACTGATTAACTGAAACAGAAATGGAAGTTCAAGAATCAAACTGGGTGGAGAACAACAAAACTAAAACGTTGTGGGTCTTTCAGATGTAACAGTTTAACACTCAAATCATCATTTCAATTCTTACACCATGGCAAGAGTGAGCATAGTAACACAACACAAGGTGGTCTCTTCCAAGCAGAAATTTAGCAGCAAACAGGAGCATCAAGATGTGCTGTCCAAATTCTTCTGAAGAAGCACAAAGAAACGGGCACGGTTGAGGACCAGAAATGCAGCCACAGAAACTGAATGCAGCAGACGGGAGATACATCAAATTGTGCCCCTTCCAAATCAGAAAAAGTCCAGCACTGCTATCAGAGACCACTGGAATCTAAGTACACCCCTCTACAGTCCGGAGAAGTCTTGCCAGAAATGGTCTTCAGGGAAGAGTTGCTGCCAAAAAGCCATTCCTCCAAAGTGGAAACAAAGCCAAGTCACTTACCTATGCGTTAAAACACAAGGACTGGGGTGCTGAACAACAGGAGCAAGTGCTCTGGACTAGCAAGGCAAAATTAGAAATTTTTAGCTCAAACAGGAGGCAGTTTGTCCATAGAAGAGCTGGAGAGTGCTACATGGCTGAGTGCCTGCAGCCAACAGAGGAGCACAACAGGTTTGGCCTTCATTTCCGCAAAAGGAGTTGGCGATCTGGTCAGAAGTAATGGAATTCTCAATGCTGAGAAGTACAAACAGATTCTCATTCATCCTGCAATACTATCAGGGAGGAATCCGATTGGTCCCAACTTCATTCTGCAGCAGGATATTGACCCCAAATACAGGGCCGAGGTCATAAAGAACTATCTTCAGCAAAAAGAAGAACAAGGAGATCTGCAACAGGTAGTATGGGCTCCACAGAGCTCTGATCTCAACATATCAAGGCTGTCTGGGATTACCTGGAGAGGCAGAAGCAAGCAAAAAGCCAAAGTCTGCAGAACTGTGGCAAGTTCTCCAAAATGTTTGGAACAACCCACCAGCTGATCATTTTATGTCAGTGTATTTAAAACAATTGATGCAGTTTTAAAGGCAAAGAGTGGTCACAACAAATATTGATTTGATTTAGTTTTTTACTGTTTACTACTCTTTATAGTAATTTTTTGATATTTAGAAACACTTAATTATTTTTGAAAGCATCTTCTTCACTCTACAGATTTTAAATGTACCTAAGACTTTTGCACATTACTATATATGTAGTTCTTTCACGGGTACAATGCATGTGGTGAACTAGATATACCTGTCTGACTGCTCCTGTGGCTCCTCCCACAGACCCTGCTGACTGCCCCTGTGGCTCCTCCCACAGACCCCTGTATAAAGGCGACTGTGGTCTGCTGCTACATCATTTTCCCAGGATGTAGTGTTGTTCTTCAGTCAATAAAAGCCGATATCTCACTTCCTAAGTCTCAGCGTGAGTTATTGATGGTGCATCAATGCATCAATCTGTTTTTTTAAATATATTCTGTGATGTAATTATACCAACCAATGCACAACAAAACACAGACATTGCATGGAAAATAACTATTGTTAACCTTGTTAATATCAACGCTGCCCTCAACCATATCTCTTCCATTTCACACACATCTGCTCTTACTCCATCTTCCCACCACCTTACCAGGGTTAGGGTTCCCCTTGTCCTCTCCTACCATCCCACCAGCCTCTGTGTCCAGCACATAATTCTCTGAAACTTCCAACAGGATCCCACCACCAAGCACGTCTTTTCTTCCAGTCTCCACGCCCCCACGCAATTCCCTACGCAACTTGTCCATTTGTCCCTTCCCACTGATCTCCCTTCTGGTACATACCCTTGCAAGCAGCACAAGTGCTACACCTCCACCCTCACTACCATTCAGGACCCTAAACAGTCCTTCCAGGTGAGGCGACACTTCACCTGTGAGTCTGTTGGGAGTCAAATACTGTGTTCAGTGCTCCCAGTGTGGCCTGCTGCATATTGATGAGACTCAACATGGATTAGGAGACCGCTTCACCAAGCATCTACACTCCGTCTGCCAAAACAAGCGGGATCTCCCAGTGGCCACCCATTTTAATTCCACTTCCCTTTCCCATCCGCTACATCCATCCATGGTCTTCTCCACTGCCGCGATGAGGCCACACTCAGGTTGGAGGAGCAACACCTTATATTCCATTTGGGTAGCCTCCAACCTGATGGCACGAACATCGATTTCTTAAACTTCCGGGAATGCCCTCCCCATCCCTCACCCCTTCACCATTTCCCTCTCTCACCTTATCTCCTTGCCTGCCTATCACCTTCCTCTGGTGCTCCTTTTTTCCCTCCTTTTTTCTCTCTTCCATGGCCTTCTGTTTCTTTCACCAATCAACTTTCCCAGCTCTCTACTTCATTCCTCCCCCTCTAGGTTTCGCCTATCACCTGGTGTTTCTCTCTCCCCTACCCCTTCCTTTTAAATCTATTCCTTTTTTCTCCAGTCCTGCCAAAGGGTTTCAGCCCGAAATGCTGACTCTACTTTTTTTCCATAGATGCTGCCTGGCCAGCTGAGTTCCTCTAGCATTTTGTGTGTGTTATTGTGAACCTTTATATTTTGAAGTTGAAATACTGACTACCAAATATTTTTCAAAATACTGTCATACAATCTTTGATATCTTGAATAGTTTGAAAATATTTTGTCAATAGAATCCTCAGTACAACAGCATAAACTACAAAATAACAATAGAAAATTAATCCTTAAAATGTAGAAATATGCAGGGAAATTGTGGACTGCAATGAGATGTATAGATAGATATTAGATAGTGAAGATGAGATGATCCCAATGTACCTCTAAATAAATGTAGAAAGATGGAAGAGGCAGAAGAAATAGTGGGAAAAGTCAATTTAGAATGTTTGAAGCAGAAAATAATTATTGCTAAAACATTGTAGGCATGCAGATTTATGCACCACCCAAAGATAAGAGGGAAATATTTTGTGGTTATTCAAAGCACTACCAAGCACAATGATGACTGAGTTAATATTCTACAGAAATGAGTTTCAATGCACTTTGACATACTATAATTGTAATTAGCATTAATATTGAAATGATAAATTGAGAAACAATGAGGCTCTACAAATTAGGCATTTAAAATAAATTAGATTGTTAATTGATGAAATACTCAATCAACCAATTTCACACTGGTGTCAGCCCAGCATGTGTGGGATACTGAAACATTTTTTCATCCAGGTTTACAGTTTGGAACATTCCATAAAGGTTCTTACATGTTTCTGGGATCTTTAGTTTGTTGTCCCTGGACAAAATAACTTAATTCGGTAGTTTGCAGATTTTATCTTAACAAGTTGGCATACTTAACAGGAATGATTATACAAAAGATAGAACGTTTTCAAAATGGTCCACACACTGTCCAAAAACATGATAGAATTAATATGTGGACTATAACCGATTTTTTTGGCAAAACCAAAAAATAATACATTTTTCAATTTCTGATTTTATTGTCAAGGACTCTTCATCTCATGTTTTTGATATTTATTGCTTTTATTTCTCTTTTCTATTTGCACAGTTTGTTGTCTTTTGCACATTGGTTGTTTGTCTGCCCTGCTGGGTGCAGTCTTTCATTGATTCTATTACAGTTTTTCAATTTACTGAGTATGAATCTCAGGGTTGTACATGGTGACATATACTGTATTTACTTTCATAATAAATCTACTTTGAATTTTGTTAAAAGAAAATCATCACAACCTCTTTGCTCAACATCAGCAAGAACAAGGAATTCTTAATGGACTCCAGGAAGGCGAAGTCAGGAGAACACACACCAGTCCTTATTGAGGAGGCAGCAGAGAAATGGTAAGCACCTTTAAGTTCCTGGGTGTCAACATCTCCAAGGATCTGTCTTGGGCCCAACACATTGATGCAATCCTAAAGAAGGTATACGATCATCTACTTTGTTAGGAGTTTGAGGAGATTTGGTATGTCAACAATGACTTGCAAATTTCTATAGATGTTTGGTACAGAGTATGTATTTATCTTACTTCCCATCTCAAAAAGACAGCCTCCAACATTGAAGACCCCAACTATTCAGGGCACGCCCTTTATGCTTTAATACCGTCAGGATGGAGGTACAAGAGCTTGAATACCCACACTCAACATTTTAAGAATAGCTTCTTCCCTTTCTCCATCAGATTTCTGAATGGTCCACGAACCCATGAATATTACTTTCTTCAGATGATGAATCATTCTATAAAACATTGCTTCCAAAAACTAGCCTATATCTACCTTCAGTGTCACCAGTGTACCTCATGTTGGGGAGATTTGTGCCCATGATGGAGCTGAGTGTAGATTCTGCAACCTCTTGAGATCCTATGCAATGGAGGCTCCATACCAGACTGTGAGCCATTCAGAATACTGTCTGCCATATATATAAAGTCATATAATCTTGGGTAACATATCAAATCTCCTCAAATTCCTAATGATGGCATGCTTTCTTCACAACTGGGTGAACATGTTGAGCCTAAGACTCTTAGGCTCTTATGTACATCCTCCCTGTAGAATGAGTATTCCCTAAATGCTTATGTTTCCTCCCACAGTCCTAACACGTACAGGATAGGTTAATTGATCATTGTAAATGAGTAAGTTAAAGTTATCGTGGTTTTCGGGGGTTGCAGGGGCGGCATGGCTCAAAGGGCCAGATGGGCCCACTCTACACTGTATCACTAAATAAAAATAAAGATGTTGACACCCAGGAACTTAATGCTGCTCACCCTTTCCCCACTGAACGCTGAATGAGGACAGCTGCATGTTCTCCTGACTTCCCCTTGCTGAAGGTTGGAATCAGTTCCTTGGCCTTGTCGACTTTGAGTGAGAGGTTGTGATTTCTTGTATCAGAATAAACATCCACTGCCCTACTTTCGCCTATCTTCTTGGTGCCACTTCTAGAAACTCTAAAAGATTTGTGTGGCACAACTTCCCATGAACAAATCTATGCTGAATATCTCTACTATTTCACTCCTGGCTAAGGATGAAACCAATATACCTGCAAGAACCTCTACAATTTCTTCCCTACCTCTCCACAAGATCTGAGCATGTAATCAGGCAGGCCCTGGGGATTTATCCACCTTTATGTGTTTTAAAGCCGCCAAAACTCCCTCCCTGATAATTCATATGGGGTTCAAGACATCTGGTGCTATAGATGTTCCTGGAGCCTAAATCATTATAGAGGCAAATGTATGGCTAAAGGTGAGGATATAAGAAGTTATCCATATTTTATTCATGAAGGTCAAATCAGAATATTGCTTGATAGTGCTAAGGCAATAAAAATAAAATGAAATGATGGTCATTATTGGACTGTGATAGAATATAAAAATGAGGCAGTGGGGCTTCAGTTGTACAAAAGCCCATCTGAAATTTTGAATTCTAACTAATACACTAAAATCTCATGCTTTCTTCATTTTAGAAGGGTATAATGCAAATTCATTGCAATTTAAAGGATTAAAATATGAACACAGATTGACTAACTACCATGCTTTGCTTTTGATTTAGATCATTGTAAAGTTAATTAAATGGTCTTTAAAACAATGAAGAGATTTAATAGGATGGATATGGATAAATTATTTGCTTAGGTGGAGAATCCAAAATCAGTCGCCAAAATCTTAAAATAATATTTTGGCCAGTTGGTAATGAAATCAGATATTGCCAGATCGACAAAGATTTTTGGCATTTAAAACAAATTTTGGTAAACAATGGTATGCAATTTCTTTCTAATTCATGGCTAACTATCTTATGAAATAGTAATTTAATAGGTTATTTGGCTATTTTAGCTTGCTCCCCCATTCAATCAAATCAACCCATTCTCTAGCCCAACTCCATTTATCCATATTCTTTGATACGTGCACTTAATTAAAACCTATTGACTCTGTTCTTGAAGATGTTAATTAGCACTACAACCAGAGACTGTGATGGAGAGGACCGCAGATTATTATCATTTCGATGCCCAGGGCCATCCCAGAGATGCAATGTGGTAACCTAGCTCAGGCAGCTTCCATGCCAGCTATTTAATATAATAGTTCAGGTACCAGGCTTTAAACTAGTCATCAACTTCTAAGAAAACCTACATCAAAAATAGAATATGAATCAAATAAATATAATATCTTATAAGAGCACAAGTTGATATTCTGGTAACTGGATTCATGACAAATTGGTTATTATTTTAATTTAATAACCCACTGCAGCAAATTTATAAATATCTTGTTAATTTTGAACATTGCCAACATACAAATAAATTGCAGCTAATTTAGTGTGTCTTTACCTTCAGGCTATTTGCTTAGAACCAACTATAGTCATTAATGACAATAAAAAAGAATCATAGCTGAACAGTTCTGACAGGCGAAAATACACAGATTTTGAACTCTACATATTTGAATACGGGTGCACACTGCACTCCTGCACTACACAGTCCATTGAGTGACATGAGCTGCCTATATGAAATGACCTGCAGCAACAGCAGATATATTCCTTCCCATCAATTTCTACATCCTCTTTTAAAGAACTTGTTGGCCAGAAAGAATGACAATCTTGAAATCAGTGAATTCAAATGAATCAAGGACAGAGGAAGCAGTTTTTGTTCTTGCCGTGTGCTTGAGGGATGGAGGCTGCCATTTTGTGAAGACACTCGATTCTCCATTTTGTGAGCTTGACATGCTGGACTTGATTAGTGTTTTAAAGAAGGCACAAAGACTCTTCAGGTAATCTGCTGGACTGGAGGTCATTTCCAAATAAGGAGTTATTTGTGAGGTGTTCTTTGGTTGGCTATAACATGCAGGATTGTGAATGCCTGAGGTGATTCAAGCTCATTACTGACTGAGAACGAAGAGCCATGAGTCAGCAACTGTCCCTTGATGGAAAGAGGATAATAGATGGATGCTGGCTTGAACCAGAGCCAATGACCAGGTGTTAAAGGCCGGACATATGACCTGCGGCCAATGACACGGGAATGCGACATTTGAATTGATAAGCAATGGATATAAAAGTGGATGCTTTGTGTGTGCCGGTGGCGGTAACTTCAAAGAATAACCATCGCAGATACAAGCGAGAAGAACCCTGCGTGAAGCACGTGGAGAGTGAATCGGGACCATGAGGAACAAGGAGCGCCTGGCCAGCATAAGTTCCTCCGCCCGGGTAATACCTTTGCTATTCTTTGACTATCCAGGAGAGTCAGGGATACTTAGCAGGTGTGCGCACAAGGTATTTAGTGTATGAATTCACGTATTTGTTAGTTTGAACAATAAAGGTAATTGTCAGTAAATACAGATCTCTCTGTGCCTCACTCCGAATCGTTGGAAGAGGTAGAAGCGGTATCTCTCTCTCTTTTTCCAACAAACTGTTACTACAGGAATACTGTAAAGCAGAGTTTCTAATTTAATGCAAAAATGTCTCAGTGATAACAATCATTACACAAATTGTTTTGAATATGTAATTTTATTTAACATCAGTGTCTGCAATGAGCAGCAGCTTCAATGAATTCAATTTTCATTTCAGCTCTCCTTACTTTATCTATTTTCATTTTACCACCTTCCTTGAAACCTACCTGCCTCGCTCGAACACAGATTCCTCTTTGACCAGATATTCTACCAAAACCTCTATCACAGACAAGGCAGCTTAGAATCTTTACACACCTAACATCTTTCTATTCCATCTGCTACTCCGTATACCTGTATGATACCTGTGGTTGTTTGCAATAACGAATTTTTAGAAATAGCACAGGACACATTAATTGTGAAGGATGCAAGGAAATGGATACGAGTGATCGTTTTTTTAAGAAATACAACTTCTTTGCCTTTGGCTTTTCATTGATCACCATTGAATTTAAATTATTCCCAGCCCACATTAAAAATTATTCCCTGCCTATATCCCTGCTAACACCCTGCTTGATCCATGGAATAGCCTTCCTTTTTGACCCTCCAAAGCCAAGGGTGATAAGACTTGTTTGTCTGGCAAAAGTTGAGAATCCCGTGGTTCAATGAACGCATTATTGGGTGTTAAACTCCTTTACCACAACAAAACACTACTCAGGACCATGATCACCAGCTTCTTTAGTTTATTAGCAACTATCTACTTAAATACAATTTTTTCAAATTTTCTTCCAACAATAAATACAATTTGCTTCTGGATATCAATAAGATTGCTTCAGCTGCATTCCCAACTTATCCCAAACTCACCTCTTAATCTTTTTACTTTCCATTTGTCTCCCATTTTCCTTTGTAGTCTCCATTAAGCTGAACCAATAAGTGTAATGTGAACCCAAGACAGTATCTCTGTGGAATAGAAAACCAAGGTTCCTTCCCTGCCCATCATACAAACATTTCTGCAAATAATTCCCTCTTCCTGGCCACAGAATTAGAATTGGTTGATCTTAAACAAGAAAGAAATGACAAAAGAGGCAAGATGATGATATTGTCATGATGAACAATTTATACTTCTTGAACTCCAAGCTATGGGACCTACATTCTTCCTTTCAAGACCCTGACCTAAATTTCAACTTTATCCACACATGTAACATTCTATTAAAAGGATATCCTAGTTTCCATCGATACAAGGTTTGCTTATGCAGTCTATTCTTATAGCCCAACTTCAAAACTCAACTGCGCAGTAGTTTTATGTGAATTATGCCCAAGAATACCCTTCTTAAATATTGCTGAAGGGCAACCATCCAATCCCCAGGACATCATTGCAGAAGTTCCTAAAGGAAGTTGTTCATTCTCAAGGGAAGTTGTTCAGGTGCAGCTAAGAGAGGTCCAGTGACCCAGATTCAACCCTAGACTCCAGCGTTCATCCATTCTCTCCAACACCACATGAACTTCCTTCAGAGTACCCCACTGACTCCCATCCCAAAGATGAGTGATTGGGTTCATTGACCACCTGTAAATTGCCCCTAGTGTGCAGATGAGTGCTAGAATCTGGGAAGAGTAGATGGGAATGTGGGGAGAAAAAAGCAGGATTAGTGTAGAACTGGGTGTGATAGTTGGTGATCTAAGAGCCTCTTTCTATGACGTTATGACCATGTCACCTAACCTCAGCCTTTCATCGATGACCTACTTCCCATGGCCAGAAGTGAAGGTGTGTATTGGATGGATTTCATTTTACATAATGCCATTTGCAGCTTTTCAGTAAATGAAGCAGTCCATGCCTTCCTGTTGCAAGACCTAGATAATTTTCAGACAGTTTAATAAGCAGTAGGTAACACCTGTGGCACAAAATTGCCAGATAATAAATATCTGTAAAGAGCAAGAATTTAACCACTAACATTATCATTGTGGAATTCCACATCATCAACATCCTAAGAATCATGCGGACCACTGACTATACATTCATGGAGCTAGTACAGCTGCTGTCTCACTGCTCCAGAAACCCCAGTTCTATCATGGCTTCCAGAGGCTATCTGTGCTGAGTTTTGCACACTCTCCCTGTGACCACATGGGCTTCCTCTAAGTGCTCCAGTAACACCCAAATGCCCAAATATGCCCATTGCAAATTGACCTTAGTGGTGGAATCTGAGGTATAGGGGCAGTTAATATGAATGTGGGGAGAACAAATTAGATTATGCTAAGATTACTGTAATATTGGTTGTGCTTGATAGTTGGTGTGGACTCAGTGGAGCAAAGGGCCTGTTTTGGTGCTGCATCTCTCTACAACTCTAAAATTCAACACACATGTAAACATAGTGGCTGTAACTGCAAACACATTAATGCATCAACTGCTGACACCCTTGCAATATTGGACCCAAAACCTTTCCCAACTTGTGCTTATTGATACTGAATGTGACAGAGAGTTTCCAACTTGCCTGGATGAGTGCAGTTCCAATCATATTCAAGAATCTTGAGAGCAGGACTAGGCAAAGCATTGATTGACAGCCCATTGATTAACACAAATATCCAACCCTCCACTGCCAGCAAATGCGGCTGCAAGGCATGTTAGGCACCTAGGCTACTGTGATAGCAGCTTCCAAACCTGCAACTTTTGCCAGCTAAATAAGACAAGAACAGCAGACATTTCAGAGTATGATCACCTACAAGTTCTACTTCAATTCACACATTGAACTTATTTAGAAATATATTATCTTTCTTTTATTGACACTGATTCTAAACTCTGTAAGTGCCTTGTGGGGACTTTGAAGGAATACTTTTGCCAGAAGTTCTACAAGCTGGCTTACCATCTCAAGGGCAGTAAGTTCCTGCTTTTCCAGTAAAACCCACATACCAAATTGAAGAAAATTTGTGCATAATCAATTTCCAATTCTACAAGATAATGGCAAACAAAGGGTTTCATTCCCTATTTGCAACATGGTTCATAAATGCAGAAATGATGTGAAAACTTTCAAGGAGTTATTTCCAAAAACACTGTCTCTGTAAATGCCAAAGCTAAATCAATGCCATGATTTATAAACTATACTCAGTATTAATTTGTGAAATGCCAGTTACATCTGATCATACCGCCCCCACAAACACTGTATTTTGGTCCCAGGATCAAAAATATTGAAACCATACTGTCAAAGATAAAAATATATTTTGTTTTAAAATGCTTTGGTTCTCAAAGGGTAAATGCAAAAATACAGTTGTTAACTTTGGGGAAAAAAAAGAGTTGGCCTATTCTAGGATGGTTGATTTTCAAATATTTGGTGACATTTCTAAAACAGTGATGCCAAGGAGGTGTCAGGCAGTGAACAGAAGGAGAAGGCTATACCTTGTAGGTGGAAGGAAATCCAATTAGTTATGCAGCTTCAATGTGTCTGTGTGGGAGTAGTTGTGTGGGGTGGAGGAGGGAGTTCCTGGCTCATCCCAGTGACAAATCATTAGAACATAAATTAACTAGCCATCACCTTGGGAACAAGATAAAGGGCTTCCCTGAGTACTGACATACTCCCAAGCATGGCTTACTTAAAGGCTGTGAAATCATCATCTGAAAATTAACACAAGGGAACACTGTGACTAAGCAGCAAGTACACTATGTTTGTGAAAGTTCTAAATGCTTAAAATAAAATCTAGTTTCCTCCCACAGCATTATTCATCCATATGCTGGGCCTGAAGCCTTATCCTGAACGCACACTGCAGCTTCTTCCAGGGTCACAGAGAGACGATTGCCCTGTACCCTCTGACACCTCCGATCATACTATACTAAAATAAAATTCATTTTATTTTCCAAAGATGCATGGTACACATTTAAGAACATAGAGCAATATAACAGAATCAAAATCAGATTCAGGTTTAATATTACCAGTATTTATCATGAAATCTGTTGTTTTGAAGCAGCAGTACATTGCAATACACAGGAATAAAAACTATATATAGTTTTATTAAGGATGAGGTTTCAGAGTACTTGGAGATTAGTGATAAAATAAGTTAAAGTCAGCATGGTTTCTGTAAAGGGAAATCTTGCTTGACAAATCTGTTAGAATTCTTCGAGGATGTAATGAGCAGAGTGGACAAAGGAGAGGCAATAGATGTCATCTACTTTGATTTTCAGAAGGCATTTGATAAGGTGCCATACATGAGGCTGTGTTAACAAGATAAAATCCTGTGGTGTTACAGGAAAGATACTGGCATAGATAGAAGAATGGCTGACAGGCAGGAGTTTTTATAAGTATATATATATCTATTTAAAAAAATTAAGTAAGTAGTGAAAAATGAGAAGGAAAAAAATTAGAGGAAGTCTTCATGGGTTCATTGTCCATTCAGAAATCTGGATGGCCAAGGATAAGAAGCAGTTCCTGAAACATGAAATGTGTGTCTTCAGGCTCCTGTATCTCCTCCTCAATGGTAGCAATGAGAAGAGGGCATGGACTGGGTGATGGGGATCCTGAAAGATAGATGCCACTTTTTTGTGCCACCACCTCCTTACCTGCTACCCAAAAGGTCGCTCCTCAGTTTTGACTCTATGCCCTCTAGTTCTGGAAACCTCCACCATAGAAAACATCCTCATCATATCCACCTTCCTTTCAACATTCAGTAGGTTTCAATGAGATCCCTCCCACATTCTTTTAAATTCCAGTGAGTACAGGCCCAAAGCTGCCAAACGCTCCTCATATGTTAACCCCTTCATTCCTGGATCAACCTTGCAAACCTCCTGTAGACTCTCTCCAATGACAACACATCCTTTCTAAGACATGGGGCCCAAAACTGTTGAGAATATTCCAAATGCAGCCTGACTAGTGTCTTATAAAGCCTCAGCATTATCTCCTTGCTTTTATGTTCTATCCCCTTTGAAATAAATGCCAACATTGCATTTGCCTTCTTGACCAGACTCAACCTGTAAATTAACCTTCTGGGAGTCTTGCATGAAGACTCCTAAGTCCCTCTGCACCTCTGATGTTTAAACCTTCTCCCTGTTTAGATAATAGTGGGCACTATTGTTAACTTTTACCAAAATGCATTCTTGTACATTTCCCAACACTATTCCATCTGCCACTTTTTGCCCATTCTTCAAATTTGTCCAAGTTCTGCCACAATCGCATTGCTTCCTCAGCATTACCTACCCTTCTACCTATCTTTGTATCATCTACAAACTTTGCCACAAACCCACCAATTTCATTGTCCAAATCATTGACAAATAATGTGAAAAGTAGCATTCCCAATACTGACCCCTGAGGAACACCACTAGACACTGGCAGCCAACCAGAAAAAGCCCCATTTATTCTCACTCTCTGCCTCCTGCCTGTCAGCCATTCCTCTATCTATGCCAGTACCTTTCCTGTAACACCACAGGATTTTATCTTGTTAACACAGCCTCATGTATGGCACCTTATCAAATGCCTTCTGAAAATCAAAGTAAATGACATCTACTGCCTTTCCTTTGTCTACTCTGCTCATTACTTCCTCAAAGAATTCTAACAGATATGTCAAGCAAGATTTCCTTTTACAGAAACCATGCTGACTTTGACTTATTTTATCACTAGTCTCCAAGTACTCTGAAACCTCATCCTTAATAATAGACTCCAACACTTTCCCAACCAGAGTTTAGGCTAACTGGCCTATAATTTCCTTTTTTTTTGCTTTCCTCCCTTCTTTAAGGGTGGAGTGACATTTGCAATCCTAGTCCAGGACCATGCCAGAATCATGTGATTCTTGAAAGACCAATGCATCTGTTATCTCCTCAGCAACCTTTCTCAGGACTTTGAGACATAGTCCATCTGGTCCAGGTGACCTTTTCACCTTAAGACCTTTGAGTTTGCCTTGCACTTTTTCCTTTGTAATAGCAATGGCACTCACACTTTCTCCCTGACACTCGTGGACCTCTGGCATGCTGCTAGTGTCTTCCACAGTGAACACTGATGCAAAGTACTCATTAAGTTCATTTGCCATTTCTTTGTCCCCCATTACTACCTCAGCAGCATCATGTTCTAGTGGCCCAATCTGATGCTGTCCCCTCCTATGTTTTCCTCAAAACACCTTAAAATTATGCCTTCTTCTATTAGCATTTCCACCCTCCTATCATTTTGTACAACTCTATCAAATCAGCTCTTAGATTTCTTTGCTCCAAAGAGAAAATTCCTTTAGTTCAGTCAGAGCAGCTTTCAGAAGACACAGTTAGTAAGTTGTTCCTCATATTATTCTCCTCTTAAGGCAAGGGTCCATGGACCCCATATTGGGAACCCCTGATTTAATCATATGTGTTTGAGTAGGATTAACAGTTCTTGAAACCACACGATACTTACTACTTTAACCTGTTATAAGACATAAATGACTCTTAGTAAACACACAAAAAACCTTACTGGACAATGCTTTGCACATTAACCAATAGACAATTGGCTTCCCTTGTTAATTTAACTGCCTGTAGCTATGAGTGCCACTAAGAGCAGACTCACAGCAGCTAAGAGCAACATTCATTTAAATGTAGTCAGGTGCTGAAGGAAGCAAACAGATCTTTTAAAATAAAACCAACAAATTAACATTCCAAGCTAAAAAAAAACCCTTTACTCAATCAGCAGTGAGAAAATCCTCATGAATTTCAGGTTTAGTCATGAGGGTGATCCAATTGAACTCTCTGAGTAAAACAAAGACAATTAATATTCCAGGTGAAAATCAGAAGCATAAATTTTCACTTTCTTCACACTAATTAATACTCACTGACTAATCCTGGGGATGGATGTTCACACTGTAATTCTGACATACATTTCTATTCTTCAATTCTGACGAGGCAGAACAGTAGCTGATCATACCACTCAGTAGCCAATTTATTAGGTACCTCCTGTACCTAAAAAAAAGTAGCCACTCAGTAAATGTTTGTGGTCTTCTGCTGCTGTGGCCCATCCACATAAAAAGATCAACATGCTGTGCATTCAGAGATGTTCTTCGGCACACCACTGTTGCAATGCATAGTTATTTGAGGTACTGTCACCTTCCTCTCAGCTTCAACTAGCCTGGCCAGTCTCCCCTGAGCTCGCTCATGGATAAGACGTTTTAGTCTTACTGTTGTATTAGCACGATTACATGACTGATATAGAAACTGAGGAAGCTTTATCACACATACGTAACGTGGAGCAAAGAAATACAAGTCTCAATATTACAAGAACTGTTTTGAATGGACATGGACTCTGAATGACAGTGATCACACAGATATTCTCTCATATATCACATGCATTTTCTCTGCTACAAATGCCTCCTCCTCATTGTTGCAACTAGAACCATATGCAGTGCTCCAGTTGGCAGAACCCATTGTATATTATATAAAACTGGATCATAACCTCCATGCTGTTATATTCTATGTCCCAATGAGAGCAAGAATTCCAAATGACACCTTTTCACTATCTTATCTACTTCAGCTGCCACTGTCAGGAATCCTTGCACTTGTGGAGCAAGTTTCCCCTGTTCCTCAACACTCTTCAGGATCCTACAATTCATTGTGCATATCCTACTATGTTAGTCCTCACGAAGTGCATCTTCTCACGTTTTTCAGGATTGAATGGTATTTGCCTGTGCACATCTTACTAACTGATCAATGTCACCCTGGTACCTACAACTATCCTCCTCATTATCTAAAATGCTACCAATGTTAATGTTTTATGAATATTTATTAATTATACCTCCTGGATTCATATCAAAGTTGTTAATAGCAAACAACACTCAACCTTGTAGTACGCCACTGGTCACAGGCATCCAATCGCAAAAAAAAACACTTCCACGTTCACCTTCTGCCTCCTATTACCCAGCCAAGTTTGGATCTAATTTACCATCTTGCCCTGGCTTCAAAGGTTAATTTTATTATCAAAGTATGTACATATGCAGAATTCAACTCTGAAATTTGTCTTTTCCAGTTAGCCATAAAATACAGAAAAACTATAGCTAGAAGAAAAGACATTAACAACCCCACAAACATACACACAAACACAAACACACACACAAAGAAAAATAAACAAAAACTCACAAACCCCAAACTGCCATAACCCTCTCGCACACAAAAACTAACAGATCATCCACAAGGAGAAACAGCAACTAGAACATCAAACCCTAAACCCCCAGCCTGCCAATCGACAAGAAAGAATGGGCAAGAACATGAAAAAAACATAGAACTGCAAAAGGCCAATATGAACTACAGTCCAATCCATAAATCTCAGAATTTCGATAACACCTCAAAGAGCATCAGGGAGAGCACCCACTCGAACCCAGTAGCACTTCCGAGGCCAAAGCTCCATCCTTTTGGACAGTCTCCCATATATGACCTATCAAGTGCCTCAGTGAAGTCCATGTGGTCTACACCAAACATACTGCCCCATCAAATCATTTTTGTTACCCCTTGGAAAATTTCAGTTAGATTGGCTAGACAGCATCTCCCCTTAACAATGCCATGTTGACTCTGATTAAAAATTGCATTTCAAAATTAACATTAATTATTTCTTACAATTGTTTCTATAATTTCCCCTCCAATGACTGACAGTAATTACCTGGGTTACTCTGCTGTCACTTTGAATTAGGGTACTTTTCCTGTGTGTACATTTTACCTTTGTAGGAAGAGACTAGCAAAGAATTTTTAATGTTTCACTTGTGAATGACTCCCATGTGTCCAGTGTAGACCTACTTGCAAACAGCTGCTCCCAGTCTACTTCTGCCAGGTCTTGACTTATAATACTGTAATCAGTCTTACCCCAATTCAGAGCATTAATCTCCAGACCATACTTTCTTCTTTCCATAACTGACTTGAAACTTACAGCTTACACTTTAATCTGGTTTCTATCTCCAAAGTGCTCTCCCAATAGTTCAACCACTTGCCTGTCTCAATCCCCAAGATATGTTTCATAGATCCACTGCAGATATCACTTTATTGACTCTTCACTGAATCCTGGAATAACTGCATAGCAAAAATGATACATCAAAGATGCTCCAATGCCATATTTAAGTTTACTGACTTGCCAATGGCTGAATCGAAGGAGGTGACAAATCAACATATAGAAAGGAAATTGAAAATATGGCTAAACAGTGATACAGCAATAACCTCTCACTCAATGTCACCAAATCCAGGGAGCTGATTATTGGCTTCAGGAAGAGGAAGCTGGAGGTCCATGAGGCAGTCCTCATCAGGGGATCAAAAGTGGAGAGGGTCAGCAAATTTAAATTCCTTGGTGTTATCATTTTAGGGGATCTGTCCTGGGCCCAGCACGCAAGTATAATTACAAAGAGAGAACGGCAGCACCTCTGTTTGCTCAGAAGTTTGTAAACGTGCGACATGACATCTAAAATTTAAACAAACTTCTATGTATGTATATTGACTGGTTGCATCATGGCTTGGTATGGAAACACCAATGCCCTTGAACAGAAAATACTACAAAAAACAGGCCCAGTCCACAATGAGCATATCAACATGGAGCTCCGTCACAGGAACGCAACTTCCATCATCAAGGACCCCCACCACCTACACCATGCTCTCTTCTCACTGCTGCCATCAGGAAGAAGGTACCAGGAGCTTCAGGACCTACACCACCAGGTTCAGAAGCAGTTATTACCTCTCAACTATCAGGCTCTTGAACCACAGGAATAACTTCACTCCATCACTGAACTGTTCCCACAACCTATGGACTCACTTTCAAGGACTCGTCATCTCAAGGTCTCAATATTCATTGCTTTTTTCTTCCTTACTTGTACTTGCACAGTTTGTTGTCTTTTGCAAATTTGTTGCTTGTCCCTTCTATTGGGTATGGTCTTTCATTGATTCTATTGTATTCCTTGGACTTACTGTGTATGCCCACATGAAAATGAATCACAGGGTTGTATATGGTGACATATATGTACTTGGATAATACATTTACTTTGAACTTAATGTTCAGTGCTGTCCCTTCTCCAGTAGAATTGTACACATACTAACTCAAAAACCTCTTCTATAAGCCTTTTAAAAATTCACAACTCTCTTCATGTCCTTCACACAAAAGAAATCCCAGTTAGTTCTGCGGAAGTTGAAATCCTCTACTATTATAAACTTATTCCCCCTTTACCTTCCTGTGATTTCCCTACATATCTGTTCTTGCTGCCTTTTACACAACCTATAGTACAGGTGACTGCCCCCCCCCCCCCCCTTTGTTCTTAAGATCAACTATAATGGCTTGATTGGAAGATAAATCTAGGACATCCTCCTTCATTACCACAGCAATTGACTCATTAATCAAAATTCCAAAGCTACATCCTCCTTCACATATGCACCTGTAATATCTCAAGATTCAAATATATCACCAGTCAGATTTTGTTGCTCTAAGACCAGCGTTACTAAATACACCTTGATCAAAGAAATTGGAATATGTGAAGAACTAGAATTTTTTCAAAGGCTAAACAAAACTTTTTACATATTTTTAAAATTATTTGAGTGACATTTCTTTGTAACTGTCTTGTAGCTGCACTTAGTTAGTTTTGCACAACAAACTGCCCTCCTGATGCCAGGCTTCCTTGCAATGACATCCTGTGGTTAAAGTCATCATCATCCTTTTCTTTCTTCCCTCCTTCCTGTTCTGTTATTGCTCCTCTAGTTACTCCCTGCCTATCTCTGGTAGTTGTAACAGGGTAGCAATGTGGGCCTCTCCTCGTGCCTTGGAAAGACAAAACAGGAAAAAGATGCACACGCAACATGCAGCTGGGTCCAACTGCAGAAACAGAGAAACAACTGTGCTGACAAAGGTGTTTATAGCTGCACAATTAAAAAGAGAAGAATTTCTGATGTGGCCACACATTTCATGTGCACACCATCACTATTTTTTGTTGTCTTAGCTGAGTCTAGCCATGTGCAAGAGGATCCTTTTCCCCCATCCTGGGAGATGCATGAGATTGAGCGGGTTTCCCTCCTTTGCCTCTTTGCAATCTTTGCAACACTGAATCTATATCAGGAAACAGCATCAAAAATCAGATGGAAATCAGAAATAGAAACAAAGTGCTGGAAATAAGCAACAGGTCAGGCAGCATCCATGGGATTAAGTTGCTATCTTTCTGAGTGATAAAAAGTAATGACCTAAAACTTTAATTCTATTGCATTTGTCATAGAATCTGTCTGACCTCCTCAGTACTTTGTTCTTATTTCAAATCACAGCATATCATGAAATCCAAATCTGTGTGTGTGTGTCAGTGTGTATGTGTCGGTGTGTGTGTGTCAGTGTGTATGTGTTGGTGTGTGTCTGTGTGGCAGTACAGGTGAACTGTATTTTCATGCACCGATTTAACTGGTAAGAATCAGAATCAGGTTTATTATCACTAATATGTGTGGTGAAATTTGTTTGTCATGATATTTCTTTTCATATTATTCCTTTAAATATTCTGTGTGACTCCTGGAGAACAAGATGTCAGCCACCTCTTCACTCATGGTGAATGGCTCCCTTAAGTGGTTCCCTGGGCACCTTAGCACTGAGGGCATCCTTTCTAGCATTTATCTCATTAATCACAATCTCCAACTCCTTCCTGGTGAATCTAGGGACCATCTCCCTTCCCATGAACTCTCTCTTTGCTTTATAGTAGCCATTTTGAGTGTTGCTACTCTTTAACTGCAATGGGTGCAGTATCTTTAAAGTCTGAAGCCGAGTTGTCTACTGTACTTGCTATACAGTAAACTGTCAATAGCAGAATGAACTCAGAGTGCATCTGTGGCAAGTGCCTCTGGTGGTTGTCATATAACGAAGTGTTCAGCGTCAAACACATAATCGTGCAATTGCATTTCCATTAAGAGCCAATATCACAATTTTTTTCAGCAACAGCACACCACATAACAACATCTTTGCATTCCAAGTATGAAGTGAAGTGATTTTATTTAGGATAACAAAATCTATGTAATTGTTATCCTACTTGTTGTAAATAGGACCAATGTAAAACAAACTTAAGTCTTATGACTTGCAGCCAACCTTGCAACAACAAAAGTATGATGCTTGTATTGCTTAACAAGACACTTTACTGTGGTACTATCAACATATTTTAATGCTGGTGATCAAAAGCTTGATCTGAGAGTTAGATGATAATGAATCTTAAGGGGAAAAAACAATAGAATGTTGGAGCAACTTGAGAAGGAAATCTTAAAACAAGATCTTGGCAGCTAAATGCATGGTTGTCAATCATGCAGGGCTTGATACAGACATGATGCAAGAAGACAGGAAGGTAATAAAAGCTTAAAAATGTAGAGATAATAGACCAGTCAACCTGACACTGGAAAAAGTTCTAAGGAACAGTACAGCTCAACTTTTAGAAAAGCTCAGGTTACTTGTGGATGCTCAGCACTGATTTGTTAAGTTCTATGTGATTATATCTATTGAATTTTTTAAAGTTAATAAGGATGGTCGATGAGAGTAGTACACTCAATACAGTATACAGTACATGCATTCCACCAAAACATTTCTGAAAGTATCACAAGTAGCTGGGTCAAGAAAATGAAAGCCAATAGGATGCAAGGGAAAGTAGCTCATTGAATTAAAATCTGGCTCAGTGAGAGAAATCAAAAAGAGCCAACAGAAATTTTAGTGATGGGAAGACAATAGATTTTCCAAACCATAGATTTTCTTTGGTATTATGTTAAATGAGTGAACATAAGTATAGGGGCCACAATTATAAGTTAACAGTATGGTTGGTAATGAGGAAGAAAGTTCCAATTTGCAATTAGATACGAAGGGACTGCTTAGGTGGCAGAACAGGCAAAATGAAATGCAAACCACAGAACTGTGCAGTAAAGCACTTGGGAAGAGCAAACAACAAACAGGGAATGATAAATAATAACTGGTAGGATACTAAAAGTAAATATTTATAAATTCCTAAAGGAAGCAAGACAAGAAGAAAATCAAGGAGACATAATTGATTCTTATATTCCATGCTTCAGGAAATAAAGGTAAGAAAAGGAAAGCCATGTCAGAACTCTATAAAACAGCAGTTCCTGATTCGGGTACAGTTCTAGTGCATATCAAGAAAGAGAGTTGACAAATTTCTCATGAGTTGTGCAGTGTTTTTATCACTCCTTTTTACTGGCTACCTTATATTTATGGACTACTTTTATCAATGGGATATGGTTTCCTTTACTACGTCTTTCCTGCCAAAGTCCTTTGAATTTTTTTTTTAAACTTCTATTTGGTTATTCCTTAGCCTTCTTACAAAGATGGCTGAAAAGCAAGTCCTCTGTACAAGGATCATTAGGGAATGAGAAATGCAGGGCAGACCTGAAAGTAATGACAGTAAGGGATTTTGCACTTGTCTAGTTATGCCCTCTTAAGCATCTCTGATTTTAATTGCTCTGCAATTGGCAGCAAAGCCTCTGGACACCAAAGAGCTTTTTTTAAAACAAATTGTTATCAAGCTGCTGTTTATATGAGCAAGACCATAATAACTGGTGAGGAAGTGGTGGAGACCCTTCTGTTTTTTTTTACTGATTACCAGCACAATTGACTGCCTTGCCAATAGGAACTTTATCCCTGAGATAAAGGAAATTTGTGATGATCCAAACACATTTACAACCACTTGTCTGCTGCCAGCCCCAAAATTTGTAGTTTTATTGAATAATGTTTCAGAACCTGCCATATAGGAAATGTGAGTGCGATAGTTATGTAGCTCTTAAAGTCCTGCATTTTCCACCAAAGCTGAGAGTGATTGATAACCTCCGAGGTGTTAAAGGCCTAGACACGAATTCTCACAATGTTCGAAAAGGGCTGCTCAGCTGAAAATAGGTTTAACCCAGACGGCAATATTTTGTCCATATCTGGGCCTCTTCGTGCCTGGAAGGAAATTCAATCCCTAAATTTCTATTGGGATTTTCATTAGCACCAGAAATACTGTTGCAATATAAAATTCATACCTCAGCATCACCAGCCGTTTTGTTTTCAGCCTTCCTATATGACTTTTAACCTCAAGTCTAAAAGAGTCAAAGGCTCTGGTTTAGTAACAGAATATCAACTTCTGCTAACATTGCTTTTCCTGAAATTCCTTATTTAAAGGGCAAGTTACATTCAAATTACTTTCTTCTCCTAGTTACATCTACACTTCGTAGCTTCACTGCCTTTTTTATATACTGTTCATGCTTAAAACTGACAACTGCAGTCCTGGACAAAATATATTTCCTAAACATTCCTAATACTGAATGGCCCGGAAGTAGAAAATGGGCATCAGAGGTACAGAGGCCGCCCTTGGAAGGAAATACTGATTATTTATTTATTGATTGAGACACAGCATGGAACGCGCCCTTCCGGTCCTTTGAACCACAGTCCCCAGCAATAACTTAAGAACTTATACACTCAGTAGTTCCAAGGCCAATGTTCCATGCTTGTATCTAGAGGATTATTGTTTATGCACATAAGGCTTTACCAAGACAGTCTCCACTGAGATCTGAAAATTCAACTGACCTTACAAGAGCAGCTCACAAATGAAGTCATAGTCATGGTCATGGTCACACTCATGCCCAGATCCTTCCCTCAAAATCATTCCAAGCCCTTCAGCCAATGTACTTTCACATCACACAGTTCGCTAATCACAGCTGCAACGTGGCAGTAACACTCAAGCTCCATGTGCAAAGGGAGAAAATTTAAGCCCAGAAGATGAGACTGACCATGAACGAGGATTTGCCGGCACTGCTAACTTCTCTACAAAACAGTTATGCATAGACTTTGTAGACTGAAATTTCCAATCCTAACAGAGATTTCCCAAAAAATTCCCGACACAAATCCCTGCTGGGGAGATAAGATCTTTAATAAATATCTAGTTTTCAGTTGGAAAGAGTGGATAGGCATTCTCTCCCATCTCCTGTCTCTCTGTCAGCCATTTGCCACATAGCATCCTTTTACATAAGCTTTTGCAGTGGTGCTTGTGTAGGTGCAGCCCCATTATGTTATAGATACAAAGATTTCAACTGCATGGCTATAGATGTGTGGAAACTACAATGTTTGACTGCCAAACCCAACAATACTTCATTATAATAGTTGACTTAGAAGAGGATGACCATGCTGGCATGTTAGGAAGATGTGTCATCTACACTATTTTCACACTACTAAATCAGAGCTGATGAGTTTTCAGCTACACAAAAACCTCTTCCTTGGCCAACTCCTCCAAATATGATTCATCCTCTTCCATTTGTATTGTTCTTTCAGAGAAGATTTCTGAGACTGTAAATTCAAATTCAGACTTTTATATCTCAGACAGCAAAAATTACCAATAAGCACAGGAATGCACCAACCTACGGCACTACATGAAAGCATTCTTAGGTTTAAAAAACACTAACTAGTAGAACATTTAAAGTGATGAAGTGGATAAAATTTATGACTAGTTAACTGTTTGATCATAACCCAAACTTTGCAGAAAAGAATATAATAAACAGAACTGCAAAACTAGAGCACTCAAAACTAGGCCACTCTGTGTGCAGACGCATGAAGAAACGCATTCTATGACAATGACACAAATCTGATATCTTGCTGCAATGATACAAGTTATTTGACACTAATTGGTACTAAGGAGGTTTCTGACATTAGCACTGAAGCTTTCTTTCCTGTGATAATACTGTCTCCCCACAAGTGGCATCTTTTTGCATTTAGGTCTTCCATGACACAACAACACGATGACTGCCAAGTACATCTGATCACTGCTCATTACCAGCGACTATTCACTCAGCATATATCTGGCTGATGTAGATAGGCTGCAGAGTTACAGGTATTTCTAAAACTGACAGTGATGGAAAAGTATTTGCAATGTCCAGTGAGGATATCAGTATGTAAAATGCAAAGCAAATTGTATCAATAATGCCAATTTAGTAGGATATGTTCATCTCAATGTGCTCCTACATTCTCTCCAGTTGCTCACCTGGCATTTTTCACAGGATATTAGAGATAAGCAATTAAAAAAACATTTCAAAAGATAGAAAATTTGGTTTCCTTCTACGTTAAGAATTTTGTGGTACTACTGTAGCAACAGAAGGGGGAGCTCTGATTAACAGTTCACAGAATACTTGTATCACACAAGTTTGAAAAATGTCCACCAGCATCACATTCATTTATTGACTTTTACCAGTAGCCAAGGAATTAATTAGTCCCCATCAAAGTTTAAAACTAAAATATTCCTGGAAAAACAAAGAGTACAATGGAATTTCACTTAATCACACAGTAAACGAGTGCCCTTGCCAACATATAATAACAGTCTGATCTGGCATATTTTGAATACAGCACTGTCAAGCCATCTCTGTTGCTGTGAAACTGGGCAATAATGTGTGAGTTAGAGCTTCTGGGTTAAGATGAAAAAAAGCACAACAGAACAAACCCACAATTTCCAGCTATCTAGTACCGGTTTATCATGTTAATTCATCAATTCCTAGGTACAGTAATTATCCATTTTCAATCTTCTGCACTTATAGAAACCAATTGATGGGGAGGTGGGGTGTACATTGTGTGGAAAGAAAGTTCAGAAAATGTAACGTTCATTGGTAACATAAGAGAGTAACATGCTGAAGTCTTCGTGATATTTAGCCAGAATCACAATCAGGCATTTTTTTCAGTCTTCAAAACAGACATAAAGCACCAAGGACATGGAAAATTATAACTTAAAGTGGCTTAAATACAACTGTCACACATCGGAGAAGACAAAATTGCTGTGCCTCAAATATCACACATCTCTTAAAAATGTTTAATTTAAAACTGGAATGAATAGAGAAAATGTTGTTAAAATTTAAAAAAAATGTTCCCTGCTCATTCTGGTTTTCAGTAAGCCCTAATTATATTGACATTAATTAGCCAACCCTTAAGTAATGTTTAATTAGGTTGCTAATCCATTACAGGTCAGTCAGTAAGGCTGCAAAACTAACTCAGCAGACTAGAATCCTGTCTATTTTGCTCAGTCATGTGTCAACTCTTGGAAGTGTATTAATTCAACTAGATATTGAATGTGAAACTTTTAACACATTTTATGAAGTCCCTGAATAAACAGAAATGTGTTGGAATGTAACACATATTGTGTTAAATTCAACACACTTATTCAGAAGGTATAAATATATAAATTGATAACAGAGTACATTCCGTTTAAAGAACCCGTAAATCTTTTCTGCTAACTAAATGTGGCTGTTAGGAGTAGGAAATAGGAAAGTAATGCATTTGTGCAAGTGATTGCTTTATTCAGGTCCATTTGCAAGTGCCCAATTAGAACAAGTCAATTTCTATATCCAGATTGTTTCAGCGCGCCCCCTGCAGCATCCAGTCTAATTAGGAGAATAAGAACATGGAAGGAGTCCAAATAACAATGTTGCTATTTTTCTGAGCAAGATAGAATGGCACAGCCCATGTGGTCGTGACAATGAATATAACACTTTGCAGACCAAAAATCTAGAGCAATCTGGTATAGGTTGTAAAGGATCACTTGAATATGGAATCAGTTTGCCAAAAATAACATGGAGATACTGAATGGCACTGGAAAATGTACACTGCAGTCAAGATGTGCTAACCTACGCACATTCAATGCACTGATGTATGTACACAAAGTCCATGTTCGGAACTCATTATCGTGAATTCGTATACAACATAAAGTAAACAAGATGGAGGTGGCCCGATTTTGTAAGCTGATCAAAACACCTGAAACTAGCAAAGGCTAATTAAATCATTCTTGCACCTCAAGGGAATGTGCTTTGTTCCTTGAACTGGCAGTGGAGGCCTCCATGAGGAGGCACAAAGGAGAACTGACAGCCTGATATATCAGCTACAACAAACACTGATCCATCTGCATTTGGCAGTTTCCTTCCTTGTGTACTCTGTGCTTCTCTTTGAGCAACCAAAGATTGGTTACATTTTCTTAGCTTTTGATTCAACTTTTAACACCAACAGTTGGGACACTATAAATTTGTTCAATTTTGTTCCCATTGCTTACACCTTTACAAATACACCCAAACCCACAACTCTTCTCATACACACAGAACATATCCACCCCAAAACTGAAGGTTACCGAAGTTGTCTTTGACTCGATGTTTCATCTCTCCATTTTGGACAAAGACCGCAAGCAATAAGAGATTGGGCACCACTGCGGGAAGGGGCCAACTGATGCACAACACTTCATTGGGATGGGTCTTCCATCTCTAATGGATGGAGGAATGACAGAGGCCCAAACTCAATCAAATTTGAGGCACTGGTTCTACACAGACCATCAAGCACCATTTATATTTATCCTATATTAACCCCATTTTATTCTCCCCACATCCCTGAACTCGCTACTCCCTTGATTCTATACCATTCACCTATACATCATGGCAATCAACCCATTAATCTGCATGTGTTTGAGATGTGGGAGGGAACTTGAGCACTGGAAAGAAAGCCCAAGGGGTCACAAGGAGGACATGAAAATTTCACACAAACAGCAGCAAGATTCAGGATCAAACCACTGTGCTCCTGGGACACAGCTATAATATAGCATCTGATCATTGATATCTCAGCTTCTACTCCACATTCACTTACTGCCTGTCAGGCAAGTTCAGCATACAACTGTTCAGAGGGGCTTTGGCAGTAGAGCAGTAATCTATCCTCCAGTATTAATGGGTTGACTTAAGTATCACCATGGATAAGTTACAGTGGCTTTGTGGAGCACACCTCATTATTGACAATTGTATTTGTATTCTCAACCCTACGACTCCATTATTGTCCTTGCTGTTGTCAAAGACAACTGCTCCTCATACCAAATACAACTCAGCCTACTATAACCATAACCCTTGGTTGAAACTGAGGTGAAATACATTCATGAAAAAGGAAAAGTGGACATAGGGGAGTAGGATTGAACAGATAATTGTCAGATTTCCCTGATGTTATCAGTGGGGACCCAGATACAATGAGTTTAGACAATAAGACATAGAAGCAGAATTAGGCCATTTGAGCCCATTGAGTCTGCTCCACCATTCAATCATGGCTGATCCTTTTTTCCCCTCCTCAGCCCCATTCCCTTTAATAGTTGATGCCATGTCCAATCAAGAACCTATAAAGCTCTGCCTTAAATACACCCAATGACTTGGCCTCCACATCTGCCTCTGCTAACAAATTCACCAGCCTCTGGCTAAAAAAAATTTCTCTGTATCTCTATCCTGAGGTTGTGCTCTCTTGTCCTAGACTCCCCGATCATGGGAAACACCCTTTCCACATTTACTACGTCTAGGCCTTTCAACATTCGAAAGGTTTCAATGAGATCCCCACTCATCCTTTCAAATTCCAGTGAGGACAGACCCAGAGACATCAAATGCTCCTCATACGATAACCCTTTCATTCCCAGAATCAACCTTATGAAGCTCCTGCAAACCCTCTCCAATGCCAGCACATCTTTTCTTAGATGAGGAGCCCAAAACTGTTCACAATAATAAAGGTGAGGCCTTACCAGTGCTTTAAAAAGCCTCAGCATCACATCCCTGCTCTTGTATATCCACTCTCAACTCTTTTATTTTTTTAACATCCTTGAAAAAGCTTTTACTATCCACTTTGATATTGTTTGCTAGCCTGCTTTCATATTTCATTTTTCCCTCCTAACGATTCTTTTAGTTGCTCTCTAAAAGCTTTTTAAAAGCTTCCCAATCTTCTATCTTCCCACTGACTTTTGCTTTGTTTTATGTCCTCTCTTTTGCTTTTACATTAGCTTGGACTTCCCTTGTCAGCCATGGTTCTACTATTTTGCCATGAGTATTTCTTCATTTTTAGAATACATCTATCCTGCACCTTCCTCATTTTTCCCAGAAACTCACACCATTGCTACTCTGCTGTCACCCCTGCCAGCATCTCCTTCCAATTTACTTTGGCCAACTCCTCTCTCATACAACTCTAATTTCCTTTACCCCCACTCAAAGACTGCTATGTCAGACTTAACTTTCTTCCTATCAAATTTCAAGTTGAACTCAATCATATTGTGATCACTGTCTCCTAAGGGTTCTTTTACCTTAAGCTCCCTAATCATCTCCAGTTCATAACATAACACCCAATCCTGTACAGCTGATCCCCTACTAGGCTCAACGCAAACTGCTCTAAAAAGCCATCTTGCAGGCATTCAACAAACTCACTCTCTTGAGATCTATTATCAACCTGACTTTCCCTATCGACCTGCATGCTGAAATCTCCCATGACTATCATCATATTGCCCTTTTGAAATGTCTTTTCTATTTCCTGTTCTAATCTGTGGTCCACATCCCAACTGCTGTTGGGAGGCCTGTACATAACTGCCATCAGTGTCCTTTTATCTTTGCAGTTTCTTAACTCAGCCTACAAGGATTCAACATCTTCTGATCCCATATCATGTCTTTCTACTGATTTGATGCTATTCTTTACCAGAAAAGCCACGCCACCCTCTCTGCCTATCTTCCTATCCCTCTAATACAATGTGTAACCTTGGGCATTCAGCTCCCAACTACAACCATCCTTCAGACACAATTCAGTGACGGCTACAGCATCACACCTGACAATCTGTAAAAGTGCAATGAGATCATCCACCTTATTTCTTATACTCTGTGGATTGAGATATAATACTCTGAGTACTGTATTTGCTACCCTTTTTGATTCTGCATCCCTAATACACTGATACTCACCCTGCTGGCTGCAAATATGTCCTGTCATCTGCCTGCCATTCCTGAAAATCTGACTGCATGCTATCTTTGCTTTTTCACTATCCATCCTATCCTGAGTACCTTCACTCCAGTTCCCACCCCTCTGCCAAATTAGTTTAAACCCTCCCCAACAGCTCTAACAAATTTGCCTGCGAGAGTATTGGTTCTCCCTCAGGTTCAGGTGCAACCCATCACTGTCGTACCTCCCCCATAAGAGATTCCAAGGATCCAAGAACCTGAAGCCCTGCCCCCATCACCAGCCTCTCACCACACATTAATCTGCCAGATCATCCTATTTCTATCTTCACTGGTGGGTGGCACAGGCAGCAATCCAGAAATTACTACCCTGGATGTCCTGCTTATCAGTTTTCTGCCTGTTCTCTAAATTTTCTTTTCAGGGCCTTGTTGCTATTCTTTCCTATGTTATTGGTACCAATATGTACCAAGACATCTGGCTGCTCTCCCTCCCCCTCCAAAATACTGTGGACGCGATCTGAGACATCCCTTACTCTGGCAGCTGGAAGGCAACATACCATTCAGCTGTTCATTCACATCCACAGAATCTCCTGTCTGTTCCCCTCACTATTGAGTCCCCTATCACAACCCTCTTCTTTCTCTTTCCCTTCTGCACCATGCACCCATGGTCAGTGCCAGTAACCTGGTCTCCACGGCATTCTGCTGGGAGATCATGCCCCACAACAGTATCCAAAACGGTGTACCTATTATTGACGGGAATGGCCACTGGGGTGCTCAGCACCAACTGCCTATTCACATTTCCATTTCTCCTGACAGTCACCTAACTACTCGTCTCCTGCAGATTCGGGTGACTCTGATCCATTATCTCCTCACTCTCCTGTACAAGCCGAAGGTCAGCAAGCTGCTATTCCAAATCCCTAACACAGTCTTCATGGCGCTGTAGCTGAATGCACTTCATACGGATGTAGTTCTCTGGGTCTCCCAGGACTCCAGCATCTGGCATGAAGAACACACAACAGCCATTTACTACACTAGATACAGTAAGAGGGGAGAAAAAGGGAACTTTAACAGAAACTTAGCCAAAGCCAATGCCTCCTTCTGAGCCAAAGCCTGACACTCCTACTCTCACCACTGGCTTACTCCCAACAATGGCTGCCCCACCTGACCCTTCTGTACTTTTATACAAGCATTGCCAACACCTGCTCCTGCCATTGACTGGGCTGCCAGAAGGAGACCAAACACCCGCGAAGCTCTCCTTTTAAACAAGCGTCTCCAAAGGCCTGCTCTTCCGCTGACTGGGCTGCTGGAATGAGCCCAAATACTCATCAACTTGACCAGCAACTGCAATTAACATTACTGACTTAGAAAAAAATGGTATGCAGCAGTATATCAAAATTTGTTGTTATAAACCTAAGTAGCAATCTGTCATGCAGAGGATAAGTCTGCAATGTTCAAATTAAATTTATTATGTTATCATATACTATCTTGACATTCATTTTCTTGGAGCCATTTACAAGAAAAAAGTAATACAGTAGAATTTCACAAAGAAAACTATGCATAAACAAAGACTGATAAACAATTAATGTGCAAAAGAAGACAAACTGTACAGATAAAAAAAACACTGAGAACAAGTACAGAATCTTTGAAAGTGAGTCCATAGGTCATAGAATCAGATTAGAATAGCAGTGATTGAAGATATACATGCTGGTCTGGGAGCCTGATGGCTGTTCCTAAACCTGGATGTGGGACGTAAAGCTTCTGTACCCCTGCCTGGGTATGAGAAGAGGCTATGGTCTGCTTGGTGGGGGTCACAGACAGGGTCAGAAAATAGGAAACAGGATGTCATAACAGTGAGACTTTAGTAACAGGATTAGCAAAACAAGACATTCAAAATAATTGACAAAATGGAAACTTTGGCTCATGATGTAAACTGTTCATATATGTCAAACTCAAGGCCCGCGGTGGAATTATCTTTGGCCCGCAAGATAATATCTAATTACTATTACTATTAAAGCTGGCCCCAGTAATCGAAGCGCCTATGGCGTATGATATGGCTAATGCTGAGTTTGTTCAGGTACCAGGTTTTCAGGGGTTTTAGTGTTTATTCGGCAGTCTTGCTTGGCAGTCTTCTTCATAAGAAACGGAATTTGTAAAGTGAAACACTTTGTAGTTATAGCAGAGACTGAGACACATGAGAGCAGGCTGAAAAAACGGAGGCAACGAAAGCTGCGTTCGCACGCGTCCGACTGATCCGGCCCGCATGAAGCTGCATTTTGCTCAATCCGGCCCGTGACCTAAAATGAGTTTGACACCCCTGCGTATATCAATCTAATTCCCAGCAGCTTCATGACAGGGATATGTTCTGGCTGGCCAATAATACCTGATTGTGCCATGTAAAGACCCTTTACAAAGACTTACTGGTTAGATTAGAAGGTTTTATTTAGCATGTTTGACTTTTTGGAAGACTCAAGTGTCTAAGTGATGTACAAGAGGCAGGCCCAACTCAATTACATCAGGAACACGAAAGATTTTGCATATGCTGGAAAAATGATGATGGGTCTTCCAGATGAAAGTTGTTGGCCTTCTGTTTATTCCTCCCCATAGCTCCGGGGTTCCCAGTCTTTTTAATGCCATGGACCCCTACCGTTAATCGAGGAGTCGATGGACCCTAGGTTGGGAAATCTTGCAGCATAGGTGCTACCTGACCTGCTGAGCTCCTCTAGCAATTTGTGTGTGTTGCTCAATTAAATCAGGTCTATTTAATGATAGGGTTTATTTATCTTTGTTTTCTCAAAAAAATTATTTTAACATTTAAAATGACAAATAATTTATACTTCAGTCAAAATGTACATTGAACTTATTAGTGTTAAAAATACACCATTATCCCCAGAGCTCAGTTCCAGAACACAGTACTTAAATGATGACACAAGAACTGTGCAGCCATGACGCTGGAGACATTGAGAGTACTGTTAGTGTTTTTGTTATATCTCTCAATCTTTCTGTAAATGTAAAGCAATGCACCACAATGTCTAGTAACTGCAGCCAATAAACCATTGTGATGATGCTGCCTGGCCTGAGTTCCTCTAGCATTTTGTGTGTGTTGCTTAGATTTCCAGCGTCTGCAGATTTTCTCCTCTTTGATTATGTTCCTATAATTTTTGCATAATTCAATGAAATAAGAATTATTTCACAAGGTAAAAATAAAATACCTGTTTCCAACTGCCATAACCCCTCAGATCTGCTCTGCCACCCAGTAAGATCATCACCAATCTTGTTTCTCAGGCCAACTCTCTTGTCCAATTTCTGTATCTCTTGATTCCAAAAGTTTACCAATCACAACTCCAAATAGACTCAACAGCAGAGCCATCTGGTATGGAGAAATCCATTGATTTGCACTCACTATCATGAAAGAAATTCTCCTTCTTTCATTCCAAAATAGCTGACTCCTTATCCTGATACAATGTCTACTAATACTCAAGTCAATCACCCAGACAAAAAGCCACACTCAGTACTCCAAACGTGGTCCCGCTATAAAGCCATGTACATTTTGTATCTGTATGTAAACTTCCTGTGCTCCATAAGCGTAGACACCAAGAACCCTCTATATACTGACATTCACTGGTTCCTCACTATTTAAAATGTATTATGCTTTCCTTCGAATATGAATAACCTCACACTTTCCCATATTGTGCACCATCTGTCACCTTTTTGCCCACTCATTTCCACAGTCAATATACTTACAGACATTTGTAGTCTTCCGAGTTTATTCTTCCAACTGGATTAATACTATCAGAAAACTTGAATATATCAATTACTGTCTTTTATTCTATGTGATTAAAACAGGCCACAAAAGGTAATACTGATGTGTGTAATAATTTATTACTAATACTACTGCCAAGACTTATTAGTTTCTATTCTGTATTCTATACCCTTTAACCAACCTCTGTCTATGGTAAAAACATCATCCCACTCCCATGAACCTTTATACTATATATATATCCAATGGCCACTTTATTAGGTACACCTGTAAATCTGCTCATTAATGTAAGTATCTAGTCAGCCAATCATGTGGCAGCAAATCCATGCATAAAAGCAGGCAGACATGATCAAGAGGTTCAGCAGTTGTTCAGACCAAACATCAGAATGGGGAAGAAATGTGACCTAAAGTAACATTAGCAAATTTGCCGATGACACAAAGCTGGGTGGCAGTGTGAAATGTCAGGACTATGTTATGAGAATGCAGGGTGACTTGGACAGGTTGGGTGAGTGGGCAAATGTATGGCAGATGCACTTTAATGTGGATAAATGTGAGGTTATCCACTTTGGTGGCAAGAACAGGAAGGCAGATTACTGTCTAAATGGAGTCAAGTTAGGAAAAGGGGAAGTACAACGAGATCTAGGTGTTCTTGTACATCAGTCAATGAAAGCAAGCATGCAGGTACAGCAGGCAGTGAAGAAAGCTAATGGCATGCTGGCCTTTATAAGAAGAGGAATTGAGTATAGGAATAAAGAGGTCCTTCTGCAGCTGTACAGGGCCCTGGTGAGACCCCACCTGGAGTACTGTGTGCAGTTTTGGTCTCCAAATTTGAGGAAGGACATTCTTGCTATTGAGGGAGTGCAGCGTAGGTTCACAAGGTTAATTCCCGGAATGGCAGGACTGTCATATGTTAAAAGATTGGAGCGACTGGGCTTATATACATTGGAATTTAGAAGGATGAGAGGGGATCTGATTGAAACATATAAGATTATTAAGGGATTGGACACGCTGGAGGCAGGAAGCATGATCCCGCTGATGGGTGAGTCCAGAACTAGAGGCCACAGTTTAAGAATAAGGGGTAGGCCATTTAGAACAGAGATGCGGAAAAACTTTTTCACCCAGAGAGTGGTGGATATGTGGAATGCTCTGCTCCAGAAGGCAGTGGAGGCCAAGTCTCTGGATGCATTCAAGAGAGTGTTAGATAGAGCTCTTATAGATAGCGGGGTCAAGGGATACGGGGAGAGGGCAGGAACGGGGTACTGATTGTGTATGATCAGCCATGATCATAGTGAATGGCGGTGCTGGCTAGAAGGGCCAAATGGCCTACTCCTGCACCTACTGTCTATTGTCTAACTGACTTTGACCATGGAGTGATTGTTGGTGTCAGATGTGGTGGTTTGAGATTCTCAGAAACTGCTAATCTCTTGGGATTTTCACGCACAGCGGAGAGCGGTACGAGAAACAAAAAACATCCAGTGAGCAGCAGGTCGGTGAGTGAAAACGCTTTGTTATTGAGAGAGGTCAGAGGAGAATGGCCAGACTGATTCAAGCTTACAGGAAGGCGACAATAACTCAAGTTACAACACTGGTGTGCAGATGAACTCACAATATGCCAAACCTTGAAACAGATGGGCTACAGCAACAGACCACAAATATACAAATAGAACAAAGATATACACAGTAGCCACTTTATTAGATAACTCCTGTAATTAATAAAGTGGCCACTAAGTGTATATCAACCCTGCAAGGCACCATAGCAACTGCCTCTGGGGTGCCCAAATAAACTACAACAATACATTCTCCTTTGTCTATATCGGGAGATAAATTTTCTTTTTAAAAAAAAGCTCCATTAGATTTAGCAGAACAATATTTACCTTTTGGGAGATTATTTCAATAATAATTATTCATATCTGGCTTTTCTAATGATAACGATTGTAATATAATGTCATAATTTGAGGACAGAACAAATATGATTCAATTATCAAAAATTCTGCTTGTGCAGCTGTGAAGCCCAGTTTTGAACAAAATGGCAAAAATATGCTTGTTTTGGCAATAGGCTCAGGCACATTTCTGCAAGCTTTGCATCATGACAAATTAAAGTATGGGATATCCTCTCTTAATTTAAACAGGCAGCTGGCACACAAACAGATTGTTTAAATAGGAGAGTGTAAAACCTGATCAGAGAGTAGACCTTAAAGGATATAAGTTAAACAAATCATTTATTTCTTCCATTTTGATTGATTTTACCAATGGAAGTACTTAATTAAAATAATTATGTGCGTATGTTTTAGTATGAGTTGAAATATACACTTACGTAGATCATTTTTTAAAATCCTTATGCCTGCTTGGCTGTCGAAAAGAAATGTAAGGGAAAGTAGGAAACAGAAGTTGATCCTTGACCACAAACATGACTGAACTAACATTCGATTGTCTCTACCAAATCAATCACTCAGTAATGTAAAAATTTATTCTGATTAATTGGTAAGGAAATGGTTTCTAATCAACATAAAAATGCACTTTATGTACTGCTCAGAGACTGAAGAGCCTCATGGTCAGTTTGCCAGGTTAATTGGGGGAAAGAAATTGTAAAAACACAAAAGGGAAGATTAAGATAGCTAGGGTCGGAACTGAGAAAACAAGACAACCCCTTTATTAAAATTAAGAAAAAATTAGCAACTGTATAATAGCCAGGCAGGAACAACAAAGGTCGCTTGAGACAAAAAAAAATGCTGGCAGAGGGAAACCACATTCAACATCAGTCAGGATTTGCACTTTTTGCACAAAGCTCAAGTTCAATTGTCATTCAACCATACAGATGTATAGAGTAAATACAATATCATTTCAAAGAGTTGATCAGTTATATTACAAATTTAGTGCTGTAAACTATTGATTCAATCGAACAAGCCACTCTCATTAATGAAGTATCAACACAGAAAAGGCTGGAAATATTCAGCAGATCAAGCATCGCTGAAGATTACATTAGAATCCAGCTCAAGTTCTGTAATAGGGGCAAGGTCCAGAGAGAGTTAAGTGGTGTCAGTATTGGCATTCAAAGTAACCCTCCCAGTGGGAGATAAGCAACACATGTCTAGGTTAAGTATGATTCAGGTTCAATCACACAGAAATGTTGGAATGTTCCAATGAGAGAAGGAAAACTGTGGTGAATGCTGTGTAAATACTGCCCCATGCAAAGTTATCATTTGCCAGGAAATAACAGATAGTACATCAGCATACAATTACAGTGGAAGTATAATTACCAATATTTCAACTTTAACAAACAGTTTACAGAAAAAGAAAAGAAAAAGGGCTCATTACGGTTAAAACAGTCTAAATATGCACATAAATGTTGGAGCTCATTTCTGTAGTAGTATATTTATCATTTTACTCATGGTGCTGAACTCCTATCAGCAGTTGCAGGTCGAACTTCCCTTGAAGAATGTCCAAAACAAACTGGCTAACTCAGAAGCATTGCACTTCCTCCTTGAATCCATTCATCTGCACAAAGCACTCATTGCATTAAGGTCTCCCCTACAGGTGGGATCCTCCAAGCCTCTTCTCTTGTGCTCCTCTCTGCACCTGTTCACAAAAGATCCCAAATCAGACTACTGTCCTTCAGAAATCTGATCCTACCCAGCTCTCTCATATCTTCCATGGCATCTGACTGGCAAAGTGTTACAACAACTTACCAAACAAACCCCTCTGGCTGACACAACATTCTTAAGCTGCACAAATGGGTCCTTATCTTTCGCCAAAGCCAAAGCACTGGTCAATGAAGCTTATCTAAAAGAACACATTGTGTTTGCAGAAAAACTACTAAAATAAAAATACCTCACAGCATAGCAGTCAAAATACAATAAAACATGTTCTTATCCAGGGCATTACATCAGTATTTGCAAGGTAGAGTCAGCAACATGACACCATAGTGGCTCCAGGTTTAATCCTGATCTCAGATACTGTGTGTGTGAAGCTTGAACATCTTCACCATGATCATGTGGATTTTCGCCAAGAGATCTTGATTTCTCCTACATGCCAAAAACATACTGGTTATTTGGCTATTGTAAAAATTCCCCTTTACTGTAGGTTAATGACAAACAGAATCAAAGGGAGGTTGATAGGAATGAAAAAAATAGCAGGGGAACTGTTTCCTTATTTGGGGATGAAGTCTACTTTCCAACAAAATAAAAAGAGATGGCTACACCATAAGACATAGGAGCAGAAATAGGCCATTTGGCCCAATGGGTCTGCTCCATCATTCCATCATGGCTGATTTATTATTCCAAACACATCCTTCTCCCTTCTCCCCATAAACTTTGAACCCCTGACTAATCAAGAACCTCCACTTTAAGTATACCCAATGACATGGCCTCCACAGCCATCCATGGCAATGAATTCCATAGACTTACTACCACCTGGCTAAATAAATTCCTCTTCATCTCTGTTCCAAATGGACAACCCTCTATTCTGAGGCTGTGGTTCTGGACTGCCCCACTATACGAAATATCCTCTCCACTTCAACTCCATCTAGGGCTTTCAACATTCAATAGGTTTCAATGAGATCTCCCCACATTCTTCTGATCTCTAGCAAGTACAAGTCAAAGCCATCAAATGTTCCTCATACATTAACCTCTTTATTATTGGAATCATACTCATGACCTTCCTCTGGACACTCTCCAATGCCAGCTCATCTCTTCTTAGATTTCTGCTCACACTACCAAGTGCAGTCTGACAAATGCCTTATAATGCCTAAGTACTACATCCTTGTTTTTATATTCTAGTCCTCCTAAAATGAATGCCAACACTGCATTTACCTTCCTTACCACCAACTCAACCTACAAGTTAACCTTTAGGGAATCCTGCACAAGGACTCCCAATTCCCTTCGTCCACTGATTTTTGCATTTTCTCCTTGTTAGAAAATAGTTTATGCCTTTATTCCTTCTACCAAAGTGCATGACTTCTCTACACTATATTCCATCTCCCAATTCTTTGCCCATTCTCCCAATCTGTCTGGGTCCTTCTGCAGACTCCCTGATTCCACACTACCTGCCTCTCCACCTACCTTTGAATTGCCAGCAAATTTGACCACAAACCACTAACTCCGGCATCCAAGTCATTGACATACAACCTGAAAAGAAGTGATCCCAACACTGACCCCTACAAACAGCAGCCAACCAGAAAATGCCCAATTTATTCCCATTCTTTGCCTCCCGGCAGTCAGCCAACCTTCTATCCATGCTAGTATCAACACTAGTATACAAAAGCAAGTCACAACTGAGTCAAGCCAATCAATAAGTCCCTCATACTTGTTTGTAATCATGTTTACTTTAACCAAAGAAAGGCAAAAATATGTGTTCTATTGCTTTCGTTCACCACTTATATACTCTTCAGAGCCATATCATCAAAATGGCAACATTTAAAGGCACTGCACATAGCAATTGTCCTATCAATAATTGACTTATTGTGGCGATATTGAATATCCCTTATAACTGCAGGAAAAGTCAAAGAACACAGAGTTCAAGTTTTATCCCAAAGCACCAGTATCAAAGTTTTTCTCAGTAAGTTTAGAAGTCATACACTCACATGGTAGACTGGTATCATGGCTACTCCTTGAATAATGGCAATAGAGTCACAGAGTACTGATGCATAGGAACAGGGCCTTTGAACCATCTAGTCTGTACACTCTGGTCTTTTGCCTACTAACGTCTACCTTCACCTAGACTATAGCACCCCATATCTCTCTCATCTATGCACCTATCCAAGCTTCTCTTAAATGTTACAATTGAACCTGCATCCTCAATTTCCACTGGCAGCTTCTTCCAGATTTGTACCAACCTCTGAGTGAAGTAGTTCCCCCTCACATTCTCCTTAAATATGTTCCAAAGAATAAAGCCTAACCCATTCAATTCAGGTCCTCAAGTCCCAGCAACATCTGTGTAAATTTTCCCTATATTCTTTCAAGCTTATTGATAATTTTCTTGTAGTTAGGTGACCAGAACTGCACACAGTACTCTAAATTTGGCCTTAACAATGTCTTATACAATTTCAATATAACTTCTCAACTCCTGTACTTAATGCCCTGATTTAAGAAGGCTAATGTGCCAAAAGTTCCCTTTATAACCATGTCCACCTGTGATGTCCCTTTACACTACTGTACACTTCAGTGCACTACCATTCACTGTATAAGTCTTACTCTGGTGTGCACCTGTTCCCCCCCCCCCCCCACCCCCAAAGTGCAACACCTCCTACTTGTCTGCAAAGATAAAATTCTGCTGGTCAGATCGGCCAGAGCGTTGATGTGGCTTATGGCAGCTAACCATGACACATTGTTACCTTGTGAATCATCTGCCATCCTCCAGTTAATATTCTTTTTTCCCCCAGGGATAAAGATGCTGACCTGCAAATATATTACTTGAAAGAGAAGAGTTTATCCTGCTTCAGTCATTGAGAACACCTTCCTGGAGCTAGCTGGCATAACCACCTTTGAGATAACCTCTATCCTGAAATGGACATGGAAACGTTATTAAAAGGCTTCTCTAATACACTCATCAATCTATGATAAGGTCTATAACTGCAAGACCCAAGCTGTGTTTATATCTGTCAATGTAATTTTATCAGTTGTTCCCTTATGAATACATTTATTTATCTTGAAGAAGTTTTGTATTTTCGCAATCTTTTTCTGCCCTAGAAATCATTCTAAAATGTAGTGTGCAGCAACTTGGAACTGTCCAATTTTACAGTGTCAGCCTAATAATAAAACATTGTGAAATCAGAAGTGCAAAGTACTTGTTTATTACTTTATTATTTTTCTATCAAAGTCTGGTGAAATTGACCCCAATGTCATTATTGCAAGGATGACTTTTTTATCAAGCTGTATTAAATAATTTAGCAAGAAATAAAATTATCTTGTTTACTTCTATTACCTAATTTACCAACTCAAAAGTAATTAATAGCTTTTGGTGTGACAAGCAAAGAAGAAATAATCTGTTTTTTAATCTCATAGCAGCTCGAAAGAGCTTCACAGCCGATGGATAATACTCTGAAACATAACAATAGAATTTGAGTCAAATCAAATAGCCAATGAGGCACAGGAAGATCCCAGAAAGGTGGGGGGGGGGGTGGGGGGGTGTGTGTGTGTGTGTGTGTGTGTGTGTGTGTGTGTGTGTATGTGTGTGTGCGTGTGCATGCGCGCATATATATAAACACACACGCAACATCCTGAACCAATTCCTGTCACTTGGAGGCAAAGAATGGAGTACATCTTTGATTGCACAGGGATACCGAAAGAAGCCTTGCTTCTAAAGGAGGAAATGTGCAAGAGGTTCTTGCATATTTACTTCTAGGCAGAAAATTATTTGGTCTGGATTTGGAATCTAATAAAATTGGCATCATTGCCCCATTTTTGTATCAGCAATAACATGACTATTGATGACAGAATCAGAATCAGGTTTATTATCACCGGCCTGTGTCGTGAAATTTGTTAACTTAGCAGCAGCAGTTCAATGCAATACATAACAGAAGAGGAGAATAATAATAATAATTAATTAATTAACTACAATAAATATTCTGTATATTGAATAGATTAAAATCATGCAAAAAACCAGAAATAATATATATTAAAAAAGTGAGGTACTGTTCGTGGGTTCAACATCCATTTAGGAATCGGATGACAGAGGGAAAGAAGCTGTTCCTGAAACACTGAGCATGTGTCTTCCATCTTCTGTACCTCCTCCCTGATGGTAACAGTGAGAAAAGGGCATTTCCTGGGTGCTGGAGTTCCTTAATAATGGACGCCGCCCTCTGAGACACCACTCCTTGAAGATGTCCTCGGTACTTTACAGGCTAGTACCCAACTAGCCAACTAAATTTACAGCTCTCTGCAGTTTCTTTCAGTCCTGTGCAGTGGCACCCACCCCCCAAACCAGACAGTGATGCAGCCTATCAGAATGCTCTCCAAGGTACATCTATAGAAGTTTTTGAATGTATTTGACATGCCAAATCTCTTCAAACTCCCAGTGAAGGATAGTCACTGTCTTGCCTTCTTTATAACTGCATTGATATGTTGGGAACGGGTTAAGTCTTCAGAGATCTTGACACCCAGGGAACTTGAAATTGCTCACTCTCTACACTTCTGATCCCTCTATGAGGATTGGTATGTGTTCCTTTATCTTACCCTTCCTGAAGTCCACAATCAGTTCTTTCGTTTTACTAATGTTGAGTGCAAGATTGTTGCTGTGACACCACTCCACTAGTTGGCATATCTAGCTCCTGTATGCTCTCCCATCTCCATCTGAGATTCTACCAGCAATAGTTATATTATCAGCAAATTTACAGATGATATTTGAGCTATGCCTAGCCACACAGTCATGGGTATAGATGGAGCTTAGCAGTGGGCTAAGCACACACCCCTGACGTGCACCAGTCTTGATTGTCAGCAAGGAGGAGATATTATCACCAATCCACACAGATTATGGTCTTCTGGTTAGGAAGTCGATGATCCAATTGCAGAGGGAGATACAGAGGCCCAGGTTCTGTGCAAATGAATAGGCAAGTGTAGTAATTTTACTTTGTAAGTGCCTCTGTTACATATTATCTACAACAAATAAATAAAAATAATGTTTTATCACCACAACCCAATAACCAATGTGTTAAAACCACTACCAGCAAGCTAACCTTGCTGCACTGTTAGACTCCTCAAGCACTTCAATGTGGCCATAGCACTTTTCTAAAATACCCAACCTTTCTCCTGGACAGACCAAAGAATCCAAAGCTGCAATCATATGTTCATGCCGTCTGTGGATGGCAAGAGGACAAGTTCACACTAGAGTTCATTGTCATGGGCATACATATCCAGAGTATACAGTAAATGCCATGAAAATTACATTTTGAAATTGAGAGTTGAGGGGAGTATAGTCCAATGCAGTATTAGTGTTAAACCAAAAATTTGGTCTTTGGCCCATCTAGTCTGCTTCATCATTCAGTCTTGACTTTTTTTTCTAAACTCGTTCTCCCTCTTTTTCCCCATTATTCTTAATGCCTTTACCAAAATAACCTGTCTCTGCCTTAAATACAACCAGTGACTAGACCTGCACAGCCCTCCATGGCAACAAATTCCACAGATTCACCACCATCTGGCTGAAGAAATTCCCCCTTATCTCAGTTTTAAAGGGTCATCCTTTATTCTGAGGCTGTACCTTCAGCCATTCAACTCTCCTAGTAATGGAAACATTCTCTCTACATCCACTCTATCCAACTCTTTCAGTATCCAGTAGGTTTCAATGAGATCCCCCCCCCCCCCCCCTTATTGATAATTTTTTTTTCAGGTCAGTTCAAGAATCTGATGGTAATGGGGAAGAAGCTGTTATTGAATCTTGAGCTGTATTTCTTTAGCTCCTGTGCCTTCTGTCTGATGGCTGTAACAAGAAGGACAAGGCCTGGATCATGGGGTTCTTAGTGATAAATGTTGCTTTCCTGAAACAATATCTCTTGTAAATGTTCTCATTGGTGGGGAGGACTTTAATTATGATGGAACTGGTGAAGTCAACCACTCTCTATAGCCTCTTCCATTCCTGTGCATTCGAGTTTCCATACCAGGCCATGTGGCAGCAGTTAGAATGCTTTCCACTGTACATCTGCAGAAGTTTGGCAGAGTCTTCAATGACATTCTGAATCTCCTGAAACTGGTAATAAAGTAGAAATGCTGGTGGGCCATCCACGTTGTTGGATCTAAGTGCTGGCCCAGCATAGATCATCCAAGATACTGGCACCCAGAAACTTGAAGCTGCTCACCTTGTTCCACCACAGACACGCAATGAGCTCTGGACCTTGTTTACTTAACTCCCAATTTCTGAAGTTCACAATCAATTTGTTGGTTCTGCAGACTTTGAGCACAAGGTTGTTGTTAAAACATCACTCAACCAGCTCACCTGTCTCACTCTTCTATGTCTCCTTGACATTATCCATGATTCTGCCAAAAAAAGTGATGCCATTGGCAAAATTGTTGAGGCACTGGAACTATGCTTAGCTACACCATTGTAGGCATAGAGAGAGCAGAGCAGAAGACTAAGCATGAAGTCCCAAGGTGTGGCTGCGTTGTTAGTCAGCGAGGAGATGAAATTTCAGAACAGCAGTGATTTTGGTCTCCTAGTGAGACCACATTAAACTTCCTGGCCTCGGAATGCCTTTCCAGGTGGTAATAACTGATCTGTGCCATATTTTTCACATTTCTGCAATCCAAACAATGTTGGAATCACAAGGACATTTCTTTTTCTTTCTTCAGGCATCATGAAGAATACTGTGAATATTGTGTGTTTCTTGAGGTTTAGGAGCTAATAGCACATAATGAATGTGCTGTATCAGACTTCCAAAGTCTACATGAATTAAAAAGGCTAACCTTCATATTCTCACAGCCAATGCTATGCATCCCCTGAGACTGCATAATTCCAGACTTGGGGAGTCTGAATTGCCTACCTTATTTCAACCTCCATTTCACTTGAGTAATAGAGGGCTTCTAACCTGTCTTTCTTGGCATCTAAATTAACGTTGTTGGCTTCTGATCTGTCCAACTAGTCAATGTGCTAATCAATATTCAAAATTACAGTTATTTCACTGTGTTGTGCCTAATCCACAGATAGGAATTTACTACAAACATAATTGTGCACCTAATTAGCAGTTTTAAAAATTATACTCTCGAGAATAGGTATTTAAAATGAGTGAAAATGAAACATTGATGCAAATGTTTACAACAGTAAAATTTTATCCAATGCTGCCAATAACAAAGTAAATTCAACAGAAGCTTTTCCTTTGCAATTCTGCTCTTACGTTAAGGAAAAGGATAATAAAAGGAAATATAATGCTCTCCTTACTATTAAATAATCTGCAACAAACATTCCCAGGCAAATAAAAGTGTAGTGAAATTCCTAAAGATGATTTTAATTTATCTCTATAATTACCCTAAATTACCCATTGTTCCTGTGTGACACTTCTATTTTCCTTTTGCATCAGCCATCTTGAAAGTTTACTTAATTTCTTAAGACAGTTCAGGCTGAACAACTATTGTCTTCTTCCTTTGATCTCTGAGCCTTAGGAAATACTTTGACAAAAGTAGCTCAAAGAAGTAAAATAGTACTTATCTTCTGGAATCTCAAATATTGTATCTAAGAGATTTTAGGCCTGGCAAGGGTTTAGAAATGTGTATTCAGGACTAGCTTTCTATCACACTTAGTCAAGTATAGAGTTTACAAAGGGCATACTTCAAACAAGTCGATCGGGAAAGACATATTATGAGGGCCCTACTTATTGGCTGAATTGAACTGGATGTGATTAGCTGTTTCAAAAGTTTTGCTGCAGCTAAAGCCAAGAGCTTCTATCATTGAACATCTAATGATGCAATTAGATCAGGTGCCACACCAAGATATCTGCCTTCCCATCCTTGGGAGTGGTTACCAGATTCAATTGAATGGAGATTCTCAGCCTCTAGATTGGGTGGGAGAAAGGTAAATAATTTTTATTTATTTATTTAATTTGCTTCTGATGTTTTGGTTACTTTTTAATGTTTCAATATGTTTTACTACATATTGTATATGTGCTTCCAGGCCAGTATAGCGATTGAGTGCAGAGTACTTGGGCTTAGATGGAGTTCAGATTTGAACTGACTGTAATCTGATTGCAATATAATTTTATAGTATCTCTCAAATAAGTTTCAAACATCTTATAAATAATCTGTTTAACCGTTTGCTTCTTTATTTTACAAATCAAACACTTTTAATGCTAAGTTTTATTTCAGAAGTTCTGATGCAGCTGGCAAACCTTCAAAACATGACAGGAGAATGCTACTTTGTCAACTTCCATCTCACCTGATTACAGACTCAAAAAGCACAGGTTAAAACTTAATTTGTTTTAAAGATCATGTATTAATACTACACTTATTTATCCTTCAGTCCATAAAAGGGTTCTGTGCAAATACAGCAAATAACTGGAAAAATACAATGTTATCAAAGAGGATCTGAGCTTAAAAAAACTGGGAGGTTATGTCTAGTATTATAGGGAATTGATAAGACCACATCTGGAATACTGTACACAACATTGGTTTCCATATTAAGGAAGTATGTTATTGCTCTGGAAGTAGCTCAGAGAAGGTTTGCCAGATTAATACCTGAAACAAGCCGATCAACTCATGAGGAAACACTAGACAGTCTAAATGTGTCCAGTGGAGATGACTTTATGGAAAAATGCAAGAACTACATCCAGGATAGATGTGGAAGTTTTCCTTTGTATGAAAATCTGGAACCAGTGCTTCCCAGTTAAAAATTAGGAACTCATCAAGGACAGAAATCATACAATTACTTTTCTAACACTAAGTCATGGATCTTTGAAGCCCTTTTCTTCAGAGGTCATTGGAAGCTGTCCTCCAATACTTAAAAGGTAGAAGGAAATAAATTCTTGATAGACAACAGAATGAAAGGTTACTGAAGCAGATATGGTTGTGGAATTCAGATTATAATCAAATCAGCTATGATTGAATTAAATGTTGAAGCAGGCCTGAGGAGCCAAGAGGCCTACCCTTGCTCCTAAATTGTATGTTAGTACATTAACTTGTGCTGCTGGAATTGTAAACTGACTTCAAAATTGAAACTTCTCCAACAATGCATCTAAACCTGCCTAAATGAATTCTTCTAATATTGAGTATTTCTGATATTATGAAATTCTATTCAACCCACCAACAGGCAGTTTTTCAGAGTGACCTGTGGATTATATGACTTTAAAAGACATATCTGATCTGCATCCCCAAATCAATGCTGCTTTCCAAGTATAACTAGCCATCAGATCAAGCTGAGGTATGGCCCCAATATTTGCTATTAGCCACTGCTTAATTATTTTAAATTTAATTCAACTAAAATGGGGCTCAGTTTGATTGTCAACCTTAGTAACTAGTATAGCACTGAACTAGGGTTAAACTCAGGAGAGTAATATATCAGCACCAATCTAAATTGACTTGATTTGGCTTTGAAGATAAATTAACATTTCATCTCCACAATGTGACTATTCCAGTTGATCGGGCTCCTTTATTTCATCATCTCCTGAAACAGAGCCAAATGTTTATCTGCAATTATTGAATGCAACTTGCTGAGTAAAATGTAACATCAAAGAATAAATATGCTAACCAAACTCCTGGCAGCGATATTAAATTGTAACCTGTTCATTGTGCTTTTGTTATTCAATATTCCTGTTATCTTCCACAATGAGTTTTGTAATATAATGTTATGTAGAAATATGACTCACCAATGCTGTTCTTTATATTCTCATCCTCCTCTTCAATGTTCAAAGTTATTATCTTAGCCAGTGCCATTGTTAAAGGCATCAGGTGCAGCAAAACAAAACTCTGATCAAGAATTTTCAGTGTACAATACTCTACCACTTACCAGCCCAAAAATGGCTAAGGGTAAAGAAAATTGATTTCAGAGTACTTCAGCTTGATAGTCACACTAACAAAAATTACTGGGACTTAGACCCCATAACATATGGAAAGCATTTCTGAGTAAATGAAATGGAATTGCCTGTTCAAATCTGGAACAAGTTACTTTACTGGGAATTGTGTGCACCTTGGATTAGGTGAAGCATTTTACAGTTGCTTCCCACAAGGACAGTTTCTAAGGTGTTATCAGCAGATTAGTGACAGTGCAATCAAAGGCTCTGCATAGGACAGGATTTAATTCCCCCACCATTGCTCATAGGCCCTTAGGCACTCAGAGCTGGCACTCGTTTTAGTACTGCTCAAAGTGGCTTACATACACTTCTGGCTCCTCTGGTATATTGCACCTACTCCCCCTCTCAACCTCATTAACTAGGATACCAAGGTCATTTCTTGAAAGACCTGCCCAGTTCAACATCCATCACAGCCATATGAATGACTCCCAACAGGTCAGCTGTCCTTCAAAGGATGGACCATCATTTCCACGAGTATGTGGTACAGCTTTGCTAACCAGTACTTGCTACAATCACTGGGAAAGCAATGCGCATTGCAATGAAAATGCAATCATGCTGTTACATCAAAAGAGTATTGGGATAGCTGATTGTAACAAACTCATAGACTGTCATTTTAGTATCAAGTAGAAGGACTGTTTGGGGTCCTGAATGATGGTGAGGGAAGAGATGTAGGGGCAGATGTAGCACCTGTCACACTTGCAAGGATAAATGCCGGGAAGGAGATCAGTGGGGACGAACAAGTAGGCAAGGGAATCACGAATAGTGTTTGTCACTTTAGTATATCAATTTAATAGAAGAATTCTTAGCATATTCAGTCCACCTGGCATTTAAAATAGCCATAATTAAATCCAATAAGATATTCAATAGGTACTTTTGTTGTGGAGCTTGCTACCAAAGGACTGACTGATGCAATTAGCATTGATGCCTTTAAGATGAAGCTAGATAAATCTATAAAGGAGATATTTTAATTTTAAGGTAAGAGAACTAGATCAAAATTTGTAGAAGTTAAACACTGTGATATGACTAGTTTTCCTGCATGGTCCTCTTCTAAGACCTACCACTGTGCAAGATGTAATACCAATTTTGAATCATTTCAATACCATGACTCAAATTGCCTTGTGAGTTAAAGTCCCCATTGTTATAAAATGTAAGCATTTTAAAATATCTATGATTGCATGTTAATGCAACGACCTCTTGGAACTTTAGCTTGTGCTTACCGATCTTCCTTTAAAAGTATGGTGTAACATGGTTATAAAAAACCTCTGCAATTCTTTGTGTTTTGTTGCACAGCACATATCCAAATCTTAATGAGTATTAATAACTGCTCAAATTAACATCTGTGCATTAAGTACTTTAAACAGACTTTTCGTACTAATCATTACCATATGACCTGCAATTATTTGTGACAGTAAAAACAACATCTGCATCACTTATGTTTTCCTCATGCAAATAAAACTTGGGAATCCATTTAATGTTAGCTTCAACAGACAATAGACAATAGGTGCAGAAGTAGACCATTCAGCCCTTCGAGCCTGCACCACCATTCTGAGATCATGGCTGATCATCTTCTATCAATACCCGGTTCCTGCCTTGTCCCCATATCCCTTGATTACCCTATCCATAAGATACCTATCTAGCTCCTTCTTGAAAGCATCCAGAGAACTGGCCTCCACTGCCTTCCGGGGCAGTGCATTCCAGACCCCCACAACTCTCTGGGAGAAGAAGTTTTTCCTTAACTCTGTCCTAAATGACCTACCCCTTATTCTCAAACCATGCTGTCTGGTACTGGACTCTCCCAGCATCTGGAACATATTTCCTGCCTCTATCTTGTCCAATCCCTTAATAATCTTATATGTTGCAATTAGATCCCCTCTCAATCTCCTTAATTCCAGCGTGTACAAGCCCAGTCTCTCTAACCTCTCTGCATAAGACAGTCCGGACATCCCAGGAATTAACCTTGTGAATCTACGCTGCACTTCCTCTGCAGCCAGGATGTCCTTCCTTAACCCTGGAGACCAAAACTGTACACAATACTCCAGATGTGGTCTCACCAGGGCCCTGTACAAATGCAAAAGGATTTCCTTGCTCTTGTACTCAATTCCCTTTGTAATAAAGGCCAACATTCCATTAGCCTTCTTCACTGCCTGCTGCACTTGCTCATTCACCTTCAGTGACTGATGAACAAGGACTCCTAGATCTCTTTGTATTTCTCCCTTACCTAACTCTACACTGTTCAGATAATAATCTGCCTTCCTGTTCTTACTCCCAAAGTGGATAACCTCACACTTATTCACATTAAATGTCATCTGCCAAGTATCTGCCCACTCACTCAGCCTATCCAAGTCACCCCGAATTCTCCTAACATCCTCATCACATGTCACACTGCCACCCAGCTTAGTATCATCAGCAAACTTGCTGATGTTATTCTCAATGCCTTCATCTAAATCATTGATGTAAATCGTAAACAGCTGTGGTCCCAATACCGAGCCCTGTGGCACCCCACTAGTCACCACCTGCCATTCCAAGAAACACCCATTCACCGTTACTCTTTGCTTTCTATCTGCCAACCAGTTTACTATCCATGTCAATATCTTCCCCCCAATGCCATGAGCTCTGATTTGACCCACCAATCTCCTATGTGGGACCTTATCAAATGCCTTCTGAAAATCGAGGTACACTACATCCACTGGATCTCCCTTGTCTAACTTCCTGGTTACATCCTTGAAAAACTCCAATAGATTAGTCAAGCATGATTTGCGCTTGGTAAATCCATGCTGGCTCGGCCCAGTCCTATCACTGCTATCTAGATATGCCACTATTTCATCTTTAATAATGGACTCTAGCATCTTCCCCACTACTGATGTTAGGGCTGACAGGACGATAGTTCTCTGTTTCCTCCCTCCCTCTTTTCTTAAAAAGTGGGATAACATTAGCCATTCTCCAATCCTCAGGAACTGATCCTGAATCTAAGGAACATTGGAAAATGATTACCAATGCATCCGCAATTTCCAGAGCCACCTCCTTTAGTACCCTACGATGCAGACCATCTGGACCTGGGGGTTTGTCAGCCTTCAGTCCCATCAGTCTACTCCTTGGCCCATCCATACATCTGGGAGATTGCTTGTGTCTTCCCTGTGAAGACAGATCTAAAGTACTTATTAAATTCTTCTGCCATTTCTCTGTTTCCCATAACAATTTCACCCAATTCATTCTTCAAGGGCCCAACATTGTTCTTAACTATCTTCTTTCTCTTCACATACCTAAAAAAGCTTTTGCTATCCTCCTTTATATTCCTGGCTAGCTTGCATTCGTACCTCATTTTTTTCTCCCCGTATTGCCTTTTTAGTTAAGTTCCGTTGTTCCTGAAAAATTTCCCAATCATCTGTCCTCCCACTCACCTTAGCTCTGTCATACTTCCTCTTTTTTAATGCTATGCAATCTCTGACTTCCTTTGTCAACCACTGTGGCCCCTTTCCCCCCTTTGAATCCTTCCTTCTTCGGGGGATGAACTGATTTTGCACCTTGTGCATTATTCCCAAGAATACCTGCTATTGCTGTTCCACTGTCTTTTCTGCTAGGATATCCGTCCAGTTAACTTTGGCCAGCTCCTCCCTCATGGCTCCATAGTCTCCTTTGTTCAACTGCAACACTGACACCTCCGATCTGCCCTTATCCTTCTCAAATTGCAGATAAAAACTTATCATATTATGGTCACTACATCCTAATGGCTCCTTTACTTCAAGATCGCTTATCAAATCCTGTTCATTACACAACACTAAATCCAGAATAGCCTTGTCCCTGGTCAGCTCTCGTACAAGCTGTTCCAAGAATGCATCCCGTAGGCACTCTACAAACTCCCTATCCTGGGGTCCAGCACCAACCTGATTCTCCCAGTTCACCTGCATGTTGAAATCCCCCATAACTACTGTGACATTACCTTTGCCACATGCCAATGTTAACTCCCTATTCAACTTGCACCCAATATCCATGCTACTGCTTGGTGGTCTGTAGACAACACCCATTTGGGTCTTTTTGCCCTTACTGTTCCTCAGTTCTATCCACACAGACTCTACTTCTCCTGATCCTATGTCCCCCCTTGCAAAGGACTGAATCTCATTCCTCACCAACAGGGCCACCCCACCCCCTCTGCCCACATTTCTGTCCCTACGATAGCACATATACCCTCGTACATTCATTTCCCAGGTCTGATCTCCCTGCAGCCATGTCTCCGTTATCCCAACAACATCATAGTTACCCATTCACACCTGAGCTTCAAGCTCATCCGCCTTATTTCTGACACTTTGTGCATTCAGATATAGAATTTTTAGCCCATTTCTCCTCTCTCTGTTTAAATCGCTGCCTATTGTGCTTAACCCAGTTCCCCAAACTCCCATCGGGCTATACACTCCTTGAATTTTGTTGTCCTTCCTAAATTTACTTATTCTTTCTGCACATTTAACTCCATGTTGTGAGAAGGCATTTACGTCGATATTCCACATATTCCACGACAGCAATGCAAAATAATAATAGCAGTAGGTTTTATCTCCAAAGTTGTTCCACTCCACACACAAAGGATCATCGATAGTGATCTTCAACGAATATCCTTTCAACTCAAGTGGTACCACACCCGAATTCAGCTACAGAACATCCCAAAGTGGTGGCCACAGGATACTCAAACGGAAACCACGTATGGATTATCACCAACCGTAGCTTATCACAACGGGGACCATCTTCAAGGGAACTCCCACCCAGGCATACCAGTAGATTCCACAAGGTTACCCCAATCACACAATGTGATAACCTCTAATCCAGTTCCACAACCTATGAAGTAACTCCAACAGTGATTTGCCACAGGGGTGCCTTCTTCAGTGAAATACCACACCCAGACAAGGGTAAACACACCAGTGGTATTCACAAAGGTTTCCCCCTCACCAGAGAACCCACTCCTGTGAATTAACTATGTGACAATCACACTTTCGTATTCGAATGTAATCAAACTCACCCTTACGGGCTACTTGGAGAGAGAGTCCAAACAGTGATCTCTTTGTCACTAGGTTTCTTCTATTTCAAACCTTTCTCTCCTCTCTGCAAAATTCTTCTAGTTGCAGCACTTACAATATTAAATCAACTGGATCACAGACTTAATCAGGGTGGAAATGGTAGAGACAAAATGCCATGGGTGTGTACTTTGTTTATAAACGTAAGTAGAGTTCAGGGAAAACTCGGGCAAATGCTAGAATCTTCCAATAAGAATGATGTCCTGTAGTCCAGAACACGTTCCTTCAAGTGATTGTCAATGTTAGGTTCAAAATTATCTATACTTAAAGAGTAAGCGACATTTAAAGTTAAAGAGCAACAAGCAATATCAAAACAAAATGGGCGCGATTCCTTTGAGTAGCCTTTGAATTGCTAAACTGAACTGCATTCAAAGAGCCAGAGAGAAGAACCTGTACGTATGGTTCTCTATTGTGGACTGGGAGTGGGAATCATGGTTGGGAAAAGGAGTAGGGAGAGGGGAGGGAGTGGAAAGCACCAGAGGGGCATTCTGTAATGATCATTAAACCAATTGTTTGGAATCAAATTACTTTGCCTGGTGTCTCAGGGCTGGGTGTGTCAGCACCCGCACCAATGCCTGCCGCGGCACGCCCCTGCCTCCTGTCTCACTCTTCCCATGGCACTCCATCCTCACCATTCCTAATATCCTTTGTTTCCATCAGATTTAGCATAAAACATAGAAATATACAGCATATTACCGGTCCTTTGGCCCACAGTGTTGTACTGACCATGTAATCTACTCTAGAAGCTGCCTAGAATTTCCCTACCACATAGCGCTCTATTTCCCTAAGCACCATGCATCCATCAATAGAATCTTTTAAAATCCCTGTTGTGTCCACCTCTACCACCTTTGCTGGCAGTACTTTCCATGCAGCCACTACTCCGTGTGTGAAAAACTTACCTCTGACATCCCCTCAGTACCTACTCTGTTTCAATGTCTGGTGTTGGGCATACAAATAAGATGAAAAGTCCCAACAGAATTAACTAAGTAGGGTCTCAATGCTAGGGATACTGGACAGGAAGAGAATGCTGGGAGAGCTTGATTATCATTCCAGTAAACTTGGAGTATTTTCTGAAGATAGCATTAATGCCTTGAAATGCCAGCTGGCAGTTCACATCTCAGAAACTATATAAGAGAGCAGGGATTACTGCTGTCTGGAAGATCACGAGTTTAAGTCTGAAGTCTTGATCTTCAAATATCCATTTTCCTCAGTCAACCACTACTGGTATTGGCAGCAGATACTACATGGGTACCAAAATAACTAATTAATTAAGACAGCTTGGGCATATTGATTGTAAATAATAACTGTTGACAGCATAATAAAACTTGAAATCTCTATCAAGATTGCAAATTCATTTCATTACACATTCTCCATTGTAATTAACTTTGTTTTCTATTTCTCCATTACAAATGTAAAAGATTTGTTCATGAACAGATTACTTTCTGGATATGTTAGTACAATAGTTGTCAAATTCAGATTTATAGAGGTGATGTAATTGCTGCAGTTATTTTACATTACATTTGCTTTAGTCCAGCTGTAGAGAATGTGGACCGCAGTGCGAAGTACACTGGATTCCTTGAAATCTTACAGTGATTGCTGTGAGGCAAACACATTGCAATATTGTCTATACACTGTAAGACAAAGGACTTGAAAGAGGTAGCAGACTCATTTTTAAGACATCACTAAGAAAACCAGCTATCAAAATAATGGAATCCCTTTTTATTAACTTATACACTGCCTGGCATTAAGAATTGATTCTGGGCAATTTTGAAATTGATGCCTCGCTCTTATATTACAGTTTCTCCTCCAAAGATATCTGGGCTATCTCTAATTATCTTACCAGAAAAGTTAGTACACATACCTCTTTTATATCCTCCAATATGCCCACCATTGCTGCCCCTTATGAGTAGTAACTTCTCCTGTGCCTTTTCCTCACCATTCTAATCTTGTACATCTCTCAGAAGTTAATACTGCCCATCTTCTTCACACTCCACTTACTGTTTCAATCTCTACCGTAATTACACCATCAGCTGCAGCATGTATTTTCACTTGCAAACAACCTTGCCATCCATCGACTCATCGTAGATAATTACCTTAATAGAAATCAGGCAATTGGAAAGCACAGGCAGGCTGTCTCCCATGACTTTGCTTTTTTTAAAAAACCATTTACCATTAATAATCTAAAGTGTCTGTTGATATGCATTAGTATGCCTCTCAATTTCCAATTGCAAATGAATGCTAACAACTTTTTTGATCATTATGGAGTGACACAGTGGCACAATTATTAGATCTTCTGCCTCACAATATCAGAGATCCTTGTTCAACCATGAGCTCTATCGCTATCTTATGGAGTTGCACATTCTCCCTGTATGGCATGGATTTCCATCAGATACTCTGGTTACCTCCCATATACTAAAGACAGGGATTGATAAGTTAATTAGACCCCATCAATAGCCCTTCAGTTGAGAAAAGTAATAAAAACATGGGGAGAATTAAAAAGATTGATTAAAGTAGAATTGATATAGTGGTTGATGCTGATAGGCTAATGATAAAGAGATTAGAGATTAGCTTTACTTTTCACATGTACAGCTTAAGAGAATGCCAGTATATATAGAAGCCATATACACATATGATGCACAAGAACATAGAATATAATAATCCAAGCCCTTCGGCCTCCATTTAAATGCTAACCATTTAACCTACTCCAAGATCAATCTAACCTTGCCCTCCTACATAGCCCTGGATTTTTCCTAGCATCCATGTGCCTACCTAAGAGTTATTTTAAATGTCCCTAATGTATCAGCCCCTACCACCACCCAGACAGGGCATTCCACAATCTATATAAAAAACTTATGTCTGACATCCCTCCTGTACCTTCCTGTACTCCCTTTAAAATTATGTTTCCTCGTTTTAGCAATTTCTGAACTATGAGAAAGTGCTTTTGTTGTTATAGACAAAAAGGATATTTTCATTCCCTTTTTGTAATTTCGTCCCCAGCCTCGGTTTGTTACCTACTCCAAATGAGTCAGACATACAAAAACAATCATTGTGTGGGAAATAATGGCCACAAATCTTTGTGTTACAAGTCTCTGCATCTCCCACCTCAAGGTCTTGTATATGTGCATACACACACATTATAAATACATTGTTTATGACTCTCAAGCACAGCATTATAGAAAGGATGCTTCACCTGAAAGCAGACTGACAGAATGACAGACTAGCTTTGATGTCACTTTACTAGTGTGATCTCTGTTGCTTGGATACAGAAGACTGTTTCAAATGAGGTGCATGTTTACAGTCTTCTGATTGCATTTATACTGGAGTCAAGCTGGCAAGCAGGAGAATCTATTTTATGCTCAGAATTAATTTCCAATTTAAAAATTAGGATAAACAATCACGGACGTTAAATGTATCTTTTAGTACATTTTGAAAATAATTCCAAACAGGTGATAAGAGTGTTTTGCTGCCCTCACAATTTTAACACAGAGTAGGTTTACTTTTAGTGGACCCATTTTATAACAAAATGTAATTAATTGACAATAAATCTCAACTGAATCGTGTTCAAGTAAAATGAGTCTTAGCACCAGATTATTGCAGACCATCACTAGGAATGGTAATACCCCAGAACTTTTATTTCTTTTGAGAAATTCCCTCACCTTCAGGATTCAACAAATATACAAAGTGAGGAGAGTGTCCGATACTTGATTTGTCCATTCCTTTTACTAACACACCTATCACAACACATGATTAAAATTCATCTTCACTTTGATGTTGCAACTTTTACACTTTGTATGTGTAGCTGATTATCAGACTATTACTCAAAAGTACAAATCTAACAAAAATATATAACATCCATTGGACCCAAACGTGATACATCCAAAATATACTAAATAAAAAATAAGTACTTTCTAAAAATATTTATGCATTGAAAAATGCGCAACAGAAAATTGTACTTTCACAGTGCACTAAACCTACCCGATTTAATACCAGGAATCTTAACTAGATCTATCTTGTAATTTACTCAAGGCTACCAAAGAAATATCTTCAAGTTCAAGTTTATCATTATCTGAGTGCATGCATACATCAAACAAAACAAAGTTCCTCTGTCTTCACCGTTGGTTAGAGCCGGAGGGGCCGCTGCATCCATGCACGCCTCCATCTTTGTGGACAGCTAAGAAGCTATGCCATATTCCAATGATTGGAATATTTATTTATTTTATTTATTAAGTGATACAGCACTTAATAAAGTAGGCCCTTCCAGCCCTTTGAGCATGCTGTCCCAGCAACTGCCGACAAACCGATTAACCTAACCTAATTACGGGACAATTTGAAATGACCAATTAACCTAACTGGTATTTCTTTAGACTGTGGAAGGAAACAGGAGGACCAGGAGAAAACCCACACATTCCATGGGGAGTGTACAATTCATAGATGCTGAAGGGAATGAATTTCAGGCTGAAGAATGCTTTATCATAAATTCTGTCAAGTATCTTTAGTGCTGTTGGAGCTGTACTCTCCAGACCAATGAAGCATATTCATCACACTCCTATAGTGTCTTGTTGATAGTGCAAAAGCTTTGAGAGCCATTCCCCAAATAATGTGACCTGCCATTAAGTTTCTATCAATGTTAGATATATACATTGAGGGTGTTAGTTGGGAGATAGAAATGGATATAATGCTGTTGAATGATAAGGAGAAGTTGATATAGAGTTGTGAATTAGATTTAACACAGTACTAACACCAGTAAATAATCCCACTCCTAATTTTAAGATGCAGAAAGTTCTTTTGCAAAACAACTGAAGTGACCTTTGTAACACTGTTGATGAAAAAGCAGTGACAGAGCTTTTTTCATCTCTGTATCTATTCTAATATTAAACTACCGGTACTTATTTCTGCTTCTGTAACATTGCTTGCTTGCTTCTCGTGTGCCTCAGCTCAGAAGCTACTGAAATCCCAATTAATGGCCTTGTTGTCTGTTTACTTACCCATTCAATTCTCATGAACAAGCTTTTAAAAATTAATATAGCTATTCTTTTTTGGTTCCAGAGCTCAAACATTATATGTTAATTCTGTGAGTCATGCCAAAATTCCATGTGTGGTTACAGACATTCATAGTGTTGTAAACACAATATGCACAGGATATTTCTACGAAATGATTATCATATTATAGTAGCTTCTAGAGAAAATATTCACAGGAATAGAAATGTCCATATGCTCACAATGTTCCTTTTTTGAATACATTAATAATCCACATGATTAATCCACTTTAAACACAAATACATTTTCAGAGAATCAAACAATTGTTATTGAAAAGGAGTTAATTTGCCCTACTGAGACCATACTGACAAACCAGTTAGCACCATTACCTCTCCATCTCTGTAGCCCAGCTAATTTTTTTTTTCTATTTAAATATTCAAGTAAATTTTTTTGAAAAACCATTATCGAATCTGCTTCCCTCACTTTCGTAGTGATTTCCAGATCATCAATGCCATTGCATGAAGATGTCTTGTTTCCTCAAACGCTTTGTTTATTTTTGCCGAGCGTAATGACTCTGCATGATTTTTATATTTTGCCAATGGAAACAGGCACTGTTAATCCACTTTGTCCAGATCTTTCATGATTTTGAACCCTTCTACCAGTTTGCTACTCTTCACAGAGAGTATCTTCAAGCCTTAACACAGACATCCACATTGCAGCTCTGCAAATCTTTCAGACTGCTAATCTACAATCATCATTCACTGCATAACCTATTAAGCAACCTATGGAATATTCATAAATTTGGTGGACTGATACCAGAAGAAAACAAGGACTACCCTATATTTTTTTATCCTTAGTATAACCATAGCAAGGCCGAAGAATGCATTTCAGTGTTTCAATATTACTGTATTCCGTTCCTTGCTTTATACCCATTTCTCTGCTTACGATGCTCAGGGTTCCATTTGTCCTTACAAATACTTCCTCAGTTTGTCCAACCAATTCTATTAATTTACACACGTTGTGATAGCACTCTCTTCAGAGAAGTAGTCTGTATTTATCTGTTTGTTTTTATTTCAAACTCAACATTATTAAAACCAGTATTTATTGCCAATTCCTTGTATCATTCCCACATTCTTCCTAGCAAAACATATCACTTTACACTTAATATTAAGTTTTAACTCGACTTCTCATTCTATTTCACAAGATACTTTCTTATTGAAATGTACAACTGTGCTCTTACAGGTCTAATCTTCTCAAATTTTTGAAATGGAGCCCAGTACATGTAAGCCTAGGCCAATGACATACATCAGGGAAAGCCAGCAGGATTGTAGTGGACATCCCATTTTGGAAAGGAAAGCTATTTGATCTCTATAGCATATAAAAGAGGCAACAATTTTCCTGTAAAAACTGAAGCTCTGCAATTTGGGCTGGGAAGATCTGCAACCACCAAAAATAATTAAAAGAAGGGATCAGTAATATCATTCAGGAGTGACATGGGCTGCAACTGAAGACTCCAGCTACAGATTTGAATTTTTATTACTATCTGCCTGGTTCTCAGAGCACAGCCAATGCTTGGACTGTGTCCTCACCTAACGCTGAGCACAGTAATCGCCCAATGACCATAAGGTATAGAAGAAGAATCTGGCCATTCAGCCCAGCAAAATTACTCCACCATTCAATCATGGCTGATTATATCATCCCTCTTAATACTATTCTCCTGCATTCTGCCTTTAACCTTTGACGCCTTTACTGTCAAACTCAGCTTTAAATATACCCAATGACTCGGTCTCCACAGCCAATTAGGCAATGAATTCCACAGAATTCCACTGGCTAGAGAAATTCCTCCTCCATTCTATTCTAAAGGGATGTTCTTCTTTTCTGAGGCTGTACCCTGGACTCCTCCATTGCAGCAAAAAACCTCTCCATGTCCACTCTATCTAGGCCTTTCAATATTTAATAGGTTTCAATGTGATCCCCTCTCATTCTACTAAACTCCAGCAATTACAGACCTAGACCATCAAACAGTCCTCATACATTAACCCATTCATTCCCAGGATCATTCTTGTGAAATCCTCTGGATCCTCTTCAGTGCTTTTATATTCAAGTTCTCTCAAAATGAATGCTAACATCGCATTTGCCTACCTTACCACTGACTCAGCCTGCAAGTTAACATTAGGGAATCCTGCCCAAGGACTTCTAAGTTCCTCTACACCTCTGATTTCTGAATTTGTCCCAATTTAGAAAATAGTCTATACCTTAATTCCGTTTAAGCATGACCATACATTTCAATGTGCTGTATTCCATCTACTACTTGTTTGCCCATTCTCTTAAACTGTCTAAATAACTCCATCTGCAGACTCACTGCTTCCTCAACACCGCATGCCCCTTCACCTACCTTTGTATCATCCACAAACTTGGCCATGAAGCCATCAATTCCATTATCCAAATCATTGATATATAACATGAAAAGAATCAGTCCCAACATCAATCCATGCAGAACACCACCAGTATCAAGCAGGTGATCAGAAAAGACCCTCTTCATTCCCACTCTTTGCCACCTGCCAGTCAGCCAATCTTCTATCCATATTTCCTGCAATACCGCGGGCTCTTGTTTAGTAGCCTCATGTGCAGAACCTTGTCAAAGGCCTTCTGAAAATCCAAGTAAACAACATCCACTCTCTCTCCTTTGTCTATCCTGCCCATTAACACCTCAAAGAAATGGACCAGGGTTGACTAATGTTGAATCAGAACACCAGGCTCCAGTCTGGTCTGGCCAGTCCCTCACTGCTACCAATTCCAATTTCAAAGAACTCTTTAAAAGAGACATTACAAGCATGATTTTTTGAACTATCATCTTTGCCCAACCTTCCAGATTTTACAGATACATGAACTTGAGATAAAGCTGATGCTTGAAAAATATAGTTTCTGAGGATAGACAGCTAAACAATTTCTCATCCTAATTCACGGACTAGGAAACATTTACCCTCTGGGATATCCACACAAAGTGTGAAAGGCTAGCATTTTGGAGAAAACACTTTTTTATAAATTTCATTCAGAGAAGTCTACAGACTTACTTTTGAAGTTTACTGGTCAGATTTTAAAAAAACACAGCCTTTTAAATTTAATAAATAGTCCTGAAGGAGAATCTCAGCCTGAAACATCAACTGTTTGGTTATTTCCACATAGGTCTTCCTAGCCTGCTGAGTTCTTCCAGCATTTTCCGTATTTTGATTTGTATTAAAGTTAATATCTTCTTTTTCACTTACTTATATCATTTCAAACAACATCAACGGTTACAGGAGACAATTTAGTCCATCTAGTCTGTGCTGATCTCAGGACCATGTGCTTTTGGTGTCACAAAAGCACCTGCATGAAAGAAAATCTGCCTCTTATTGTTGAAATTCAAAAGAGTTATAGAAAAGTACAGCACAGAGACTGGTTATTTATACCATTTGAACTCCTACTCCCATCGATCTGCACCAGGACCACAGCCCTCCATACCCCTAACATCCATGTACCTACCCAACTTCTCTTAAACATTGAAATTCAGCTTGCATGCAGCTCTTGCTGGCAGCTTGTTAAATATCCTCATGACCCTCTGAGTGAAAATGTTTCACCCCATGTTCCCCTTAAGCTTTTCACCTTTCACCCTTAACCCACGATCTCTAGTTGTAGTCTCACCAACCTCAGTTAGAAAAGCTTGCCTGCATTTACCCTATCTATACCCCTCATAATTTTGTATACCTCTATCAAATCTCACAATCTTCTATGTTCCAATGAATAAAGTCCTAACCTAGTCAATTTTTTCCTCATAAATCAAGTCCTCCATACCTGGCAACATCCTTATCAATTTTCTCTGTACTCTTTCAATCTTATTTTCATCTTTTCTGTCGGTAGGTAACCAAAACTGCACACAATACTCCAAATTAGGCCTCGCCAATATCTTATACAACTTCAACATATCTCCTATACTCAATATTTGATTTTGATTTATGAAGACCAATGTGCCCAAAGCTTTCCACCTACCATTTTTCACCCCATTTTTCCAGTTGGTCTTTCTGCCATAATAGACTTCCTTAATATCTACTACACTCCCAGTCTTGGTATCATCCACAAATTTGCTAATCTAGTCATCCACATTATAATTCAGATCATTGATATTGCTGAAAACAGCAACTGACATAGCACCAGTCCCTGTGGCACTCCACTAGTCACAGGCCTCCAGTCAGAGAGGCAACCAATTACTGAATTTTGGCAACCATGCCTTGGTGAATAACAGCCTACATGTTTCACCAATCTAAATAATATCAAATTTCTACTTCATGTTCAAAGCCAAGTTCTTATCCATGTAGTTAATTTTTCTTTTTATTTCATGGTCTTTAGCTTTGCTGATGAACCTACTTTGTGACATTTTAACCACAAAAATTCAACTACTAGCTTCAGAAAATTAAAGTCAACTGGTCAAAAATGCCGTTTCATACATAAGCAATTAGAAGTTAGATATCAATTCATTGTACACCTCTCTATTCCAGGGTTAAAACCACTAATGATGTTATGCAGAGGAGTTCTGACATGGGTGTCTCACTGTGTGATGTTATCTGACTGGAAGAGTTTCAATAACTACACAGATTTATTAACAATATCAAATAGATCACCACTGTTACACACTGGATAAATGCATCATACATTAAGACAAAATACAGGGACAAATTCATATTTCCTCAAAACATAGTAGGAGCCATTTTGCACGTCAAGGGTTATGTCAGCTCTAACAGCTATCTCATTCCCCACTAATTTTGCCTCTGATCTATATTTTCTTTGTCCTATCAGATCCTACCACCTATCTCTACACTCGGAGCAATTTGGTGTGGCCAGTTAACTTAACTTGCATATTTTTGAGATGTGGGAAGAAGGCACTGCACCCAGAGGAAACTCATGTAGTTTTGCCTGTTCTTCTATGCAAACTCCACACAGAGGTCAGTATTGAGCCTGGATCACAGGCGTACGAGTCAGCAGCTTCACTACCTATGCTACAGATCAGAATTTGAAACTGCTATTTCAAAGTTTAGCAGGTGACCAAGTTGCTATAAACTAATGAACACAGGTATAAAAATCAACTATCAAAAACAGGATATAATGAAATAATTTCACCACATCATTATCATCGGATATTACTTACATGTATATTAGTCACCAGCCAATGTCTCCAGTGACGGAATACAGGATTGCTCTTGCTTGGAGCATCAGGATCCACCATTATCAGCACATACATCATGCCCTGTTCAAGAAACAATGGGATACAATGAAAAGATCCTGCTTTATAACAAACTCATCACGAGTCACTAAATTGCAATCCTATGACTCAAACACTAAAGTTAACAGGACCGGATGAACCACCATAATCAACGGAGCAAATAAGTGTTTTTTTTAAACTGATGAAGTACCGTAGTCTGAGAATATCAAAATAAATGAATGGGTGTAGCGATAAGAATAGATTTATATTGCAATGTCATTTGCAGAATTTGCATGTAACCATTATAATAAATAATAAGCTTATCATGTCTCATAAGAATCATAAATCCATGCTGCCTTCTTGATCTGCAGCTCACTTTCCATCAGCCTGTCCAAAAGAAAAGTAAATCTCCAAATATCTAAGAAAATAATGAAATAAATAGTGTTTTCAAGCAGATAATCCAATTCTGGATTCAGAAATGTAATGGTTTAAAAATAATAATGTAATGTTCATTAACAAGCCTATAGTTGACCTTTCAAAGGAATAAGAGTAATTCTTGCAATTAAGGACACTTTAATTTTAGCTTGTTTGCAAAGGTCTGAAAGGCACCCTTTCTCTACATTGCCATTTCTTTTTAAATATATCCTATATTTACTCAGAACAGTCAAAGAATTTATATTTCAAGTTGGATTTTGTCAGTTTTACCTTCCCTCCACCCAATGATAAAATGCCTATCTTACAATTGGTAGGCATCAAAGTGAAAAGCAAAGACTGTATCAACTGTATGTGCAACATCAGTATATTTCTTCATCTTTCTGATTCTTCTAGCCATGTTTCTCGTGGTTCTGATCTTTGAAAGACATCCTCAATCACATCAACCTTCTCCTTCCCTATGCGCTCCCTAACTGCATGTGGCAAGAAAAATAATGTATTTTCTTTCTTTTCAAGGTTGTTGAGTGAGACATTGATTTAAGTGAAAGAAAATTGTTGAAAACGCATCAAGCCGTGTGAAACATTAATCCAATTTTTTTCCAGTGAAAGATGCCATAAGCCCAAAAGTATGCCAGTATTGATTAATATTCAAATATAATTAGATCTGGCTAGTAACTACTCTGACTGGCATTTGATCATAATGTCATCTCTTAGTATAGTTTTCTTGCCACAGTGTCATTTAATCATAATTATCATGAACAACTCTTCGCTCCCATTAAATAACACTATAAATTTATCATCTATTTCTGATGAAACATTTCGACCATAATTTTACAAGAAATCAAATTAAGATAAAACGTTGTATAATTTGAGACATAATTAGTGATAAAACTTCGATTATTTTTCATCAAAACAGGGGCTTCAATATTGGAGATTCGAACATTACTCCAACTTAGCATCAGACAATCCACACAGTACTTATCATTGAAATGCTGGGCAAATGGTACAACATGTCTCCACTCGGTTCAAGAGAAACTTGAACAACTTGGGTCAACCCAAAACTGAAACTGCAAACAAACATCTCCAATATAGTGTTTTGTCCAGAGTATCAGCAAATTACTGAGATTAAAACTGGTGTAGCGGATATTCTAACACACCAATGCTAGCGACCTAACACGGGTTGTTATCCTTGAAATAAGCAGCCTCTAATCAATCCAATTATAAAGTTCCAAAATATTGAAGGATTATATTTGATATTTTAATAACAAGCAAAACATACGATTTTGAAGCAGTGAAATGAAGTGCAATTAAACAGAATTAAGGGGTCAACAAAAGATATGACATCATTGGAACCCAGTACTAAACTAAATTGCACAGAAGAAAGCACTTATTACCTTTGCCTTTACCATGCCCCCCACCCACGTGCCCAGTTACCAATAATAAATGTGCAACACAGAATAGAATGCAGATAGAAAATAGACACATGACTTCTACAACTGGTGTACACAAGACCATAAGACATAGGAGCAGAAACAGGCCATTTGGCCCATCGAGCCTGCTCTACCATTCAATCATGGCTTATCCTTTTCTAAACCCCCCCCCCCCAAAGCCCCACCCCTAGCCTTCTGCCTGTAACCTTTAATGCTGTCTAATCAAGAACCTATCAAGCTCGGCTTTAAATACACCCAACAACATGGCCTCCACAGCAGCCTGTGGTAACAAATTCCACGAATTCACCACCCTCTGGGTGAAGAAATTTCTCCACATCTCTATTTTAACTGGACGTCCCTCTATCCTGAGGCTGTGCCCTCTTGTCCTAGACTCCCCACCATGGGAAACATCCTTACTATATCTACTCTGTCTAGGCCCTTCAACATTCTAAAGGTTTCAATGAGATTCCTCCCTCATCCTTCTAAATTCCAATGAGTACAGACCCACAGCCATCAAATGTTCCTCGTTATGATAACCTTCTCTTACCCAGAATCATCCTTGTTAACATCCTCCGGACCCTCTCCAATGTCAGCACATCTATTCTTAGAAAAGAAGCCCAAAAAGAATTTCTGGATGTGTATTTCTCTGACATTAAATGTACCTATTGAAACCGATTGAAAACTGTTCACAATAGACAAGGTGAGGCCTCACCAGTTCATTATAAAGCCTCAACATCACATTTCTGCTCTTGTATTTTAGACCTCTTGAACTGAATGTTAACATTGCATTTTCCTTCCTCACTACCAACTCTACTTGCAAGCTAACCTTTAGAGTGTTCTGCACAAGGACTCCCAAGTCCCTTTGCATCTCAGATTTTTGGATTTTCTCCCCTTTTAGAAAATAGTCCGCATTTATTTCTACTGCCAAAGTGCATGACCATGCATTTTCCAACACTGCATTTCATTTGCCACTCTCTTGCCCATTCTCCTAATGTGTCTAAGTCCTTCTGCAGCCTACCTGTTTCTTCAATACTATCTGCCCCTCCACCAACCTTCGTATCATTTGCAAACTTGGCAAAAAAGCCATTTATTCCATCATCAAAATAATTTATATACAGCATAAAAAGCAGTCCTAACAACGACCCCTACAGAACACCACTAGACACTGGTAGCCAACCAGAAAAGGATCCTTTTATTCCCACTCGCTGCCTCCTACCAATCAGTCAATGCTCTAACCATGCAAATAACTTTTCTGTAATACAATGGGCTCTTAACTGGGTAAGCAGCCTCATGTATGGCACCTTGTCAAAGGCCTTCTGAAAGTCCAAATATACAACATCCACTGCATCCCCATTATCCATCCTACTTGTATTCTCCTCAAAGAATTCCAACAGATTTGTCAGGCAAGATTTTCCCTTAAGGAAACTATGCTGACTTAGTCCTATCTTAACCTGTGTCACCAGGTACTCCATAACCTCATCCTTAACAATTGACTCCAACACTTCCCAACCACTGATGTCAGGCTAACTGGTCTATAATTTCCTTTCTGTTGCCTTCCTCCTTCCTTGAAGAGTGGAGTGATATTTGCAATTTTCCAGTCCTCTGGCACCATGCCAGAGTCCAAAGATTTTTGAAAGATCATTACTAATGTCTCTCAAACTCTATCGCTACCTCTTTCAGAATCCTAGGATGCAGTTCATCTGATCCAGGTGACTTATGTACCCTTAGGTCTTTCAGCTTTTTGAGTACCTTCTCCCTTGTACTAGTAACTGCACTCACTTCTCTTCCCTCACACCCTTCAACATCTGGCACATTGCTGGTGTCTTCCACCATGAAGACTGATACAAAATACTCATTTAGTTCATCTGCCATCTCCTTGTCCCCCAGTATTATTTCTCCTGCCTCATTTTCTAGTGGTCCTATATCGACTCTCATTTCTCTTTTATCTTTTACATACTTGAAAAGCTTTTACTGTCCACTTTGATATTGTTTGCTAACTTGCTTTCATATTTCATCTTTTCCCTTCTAATGATTTTTTTATTTGCTCTCTGTTGGTTTTTAAAAGCTTCCCAATCTTCTATCCTCCCCCTAATTTTTGCTTTGTTGTATGCCCTCTCTTTTGCTTTTACATTATCTTTAACTTCCCTTGTCAGCCACGGGTATAGTATTTTACTATTTGAGTATTTCATTTTTGGAATACATTCTATCCTGTACCCTCCTCATTTTTCCCAGAAAGGTATGCCATCACTGCTCTGCTGCCACCCCTGCCAGCATCTCTTTCCAATTTACTTTAGCCAACTCCTCTCTCAGACCACTGTAATTTCCTTTACTTCACTGAAATGCTGCTATATCAGTCTTTACTTTCTCCCTATCAAATTTCAAGTTGAACTCAATCATATTGTGATCTCTATCTCCCAAGAGTTCTTTTACCTTAAGCTCCTTAATCACCTCTGGTTCAATACATAACACCCAGTTCAGTCTAGCTGACCCTGTAGTAGGCTCAACAACAAATTGCTCTAGAAAGCCATCTCGCAGGTATTCAGCAAGCTCACTTTCTTGAGATCCATTACCAACCTGATGTTCCCAATCGACATACATGCTGTAATTTCCCATAACTATCATAATATTGTCCTTTTGACACACCTTTTCTATTTCCCCATTGCAATCCATGGTCCACATCCCAGCTACAGTTGGGAGGCGTGTATATAACTGCCATTAGGGTCCCTTTACCCTTGTAGTTTCTTAACTTACCTACAAGGATTCAACATCTGATAATGCAGGGAATTGACAAATTCAGTAAACAATACTTCCAATGCTAAAACAATATGTGTTCGCTGTAAATTTGAAGGAACATTGCTTCAAAGATGTTGTTAATTGTACAGACTTCAAAAATAAAATACTAGTCAAGGTGACAATCTGAAACCTTGTTCCAGTCGTGGTGAATAAAGTTTTTTGTCTGACACCAAATCACAGAGCAATCAATAAACCCTCCTGCCATTGACAACAGACCAGCATTTGAATAACACATAATGAGTGCTGTGCTCCTTCTGTGACCTCATGAACTGTTAGCCAGTCTGTAGCTTTACAACGTAATTCAGTATTTTTTCAAGGGAAGAATATACAAATACGAAAACAGTCCAAAAGGTACACATTTTATCTTACATGAATAATTAACTTCATAATTTGGAGGTTATTTTCTATATATGGAATTAACCGTCTAATATCATTCAAATATAAATTTCAGGTTAAAAAGTAAGGCATCTCTGTTTTTCTTTGCTTGACCCAATAGTCTTGTACTGATCATATGGATGATTCCAAGCTGCAACAACAAAGGCCAATAATATAATTTCTTTTCAAATAAAACACTATCAATTGAAAGTAAGAATCTCCTCCTGGCAGTGAGAAAACACCAAATATTTTACCAATATGGAATTGTGCTGTATGAAGTCAAAACATTTTATGGGCACAACATATTGTGTTAGTAAAACTTCACAGTATTAATAACTGACTGTCAGCAATCTGTTAAACCATATGATGGGTTGATCATTTGACTTCAAACACTTAGTTTAGCTCTTCTTGTGCTAACAGGACTACAGAAGACTGAAAAAGTACCTTTCTGTACTCCATAATTAATTAATTCTTAACCAGTCTCCATCTGAATTTTTAAAGGTCCTTATTTACAAAATAAATCTATTCTCAGTAATAATCTACCATAACTAACATATTATGCTGCACATTATCTATATAAGGCACTTGATTGGAACTTTATTGATATCATATTGGCCTGTTGTTTAACAGAAAGTTATTTATCAACAATTATTAAAGCAGTAATGAACTCCAGGTTGCTGCGCTCATCAGTCCATTGTTTCCACGAGCCACGAATAGCAAATTATCCTTCCATCTCGTCTACATAATCCATTCTTCTACAATTGTTCTCAGACCCAATTACATTGTACAGCATTTATGACTCATCTTTTGCAGTATACAGTACTGACTCACTGCTCTCCACTCCAACTCTGCCACAGCAACCTTGTACTCTAGCTCTCATAGTGGATTTACTGTGTGTAAATTTTCAATATTTGGTCACATGTAAGCAAAGCTGGCACAGTTGCATGTATCACTTTTCTCTTAATTTTCTGAGGTACTGGGGCTAGATGTTCATTTTAAACCTTTGCTCAGAAATTAAACACTGCCTGCAACACCTCATTAAAGGGGAGGCATATAGCTATATAACCATATAACAATTACAGCATGGAAACAGGCCATCTTGGCCCTTCTAGTCCGTGCCGAACGCTTACTCTCACCTAGTCCCACTGACCCACACTCAGCCCATAACTCTCCATTCCTTTCTTGTCCATATACCTATCCAATTTTACTTTAAATGACAAAACCAAACCTGCCTCTACCACTTCTACTGGAAGCTCATTCCACACAGCTACCACTCTCTTAGTAAAGAAATTCCCCCTCGTGTTACCCTTAAACTTTTCCCCTAACTCTCAAGTCATGTCCTCTTGTTTGAATCTCCCCTACTCTCAATGGAAAAAGCCTATCCACGTTAACTCTATTTATCCCCCTCATAATTTTAAATACCTCTGTCAAGTCCCCCTTCAACCTTCTATGCTCCAAAGAATAAAGTCCTAACTTGTTCAACCTTTCCCTGTAACTTAGGTGCTGAAACCCAGGTAACATTCTAGTAAATCTTCTCTGTACTCTCTCTATTTTGTTGACATCTTTCCTATAATTCCGTGACCAGAACAGTACACAATACTCCAAATTCGGCCTTACCAATGCCTTGTACAATTTTAACATTACATCCCAACTCCTATACTCAATGCTCTGATTTATAAAGGCCAACATACCAAAAGCTTTCTTCACCATCCTATCCACAAGATTCCACCTTCAGGGAACTATGCACCATTATTCCAAGATCACTCTGTTCTACTGCATTCTTCAATTTGGATTATTCCTACCAAAATGAAGCACCACACACTTATCAGCATTAAACTCCATCTGCCAACATTCAGCCCACTCTTCTAACTGGCCTAAATCTCTCTGCAAACTTTGAAAACCTACTTCATTATCCACAATGTCACCTACCTTAGTATCATCTGCATACTTACTAATCCAATTTACCACCCCATCATCCAGATCATTAACGTATATGACAAACAACATCCCTGAGGCACACCACTAGGCACCGGCCTCCAACCTGACAAATAGTTATCCACCACTACTCTCTGGCATCTCCCATCCAGCCACTGTTGAATCCATTTTACTACTTCAATATTAATACCTAACGATTGAACCTTCCATGCGGAACCTTGTCAAAGGCCTTACTGAAGTCCATATAGACAACATCCACTGCTTTACCCTTGTCAACTTTCCTTGTAACCTCTTCAAAAAATTCAATAAGATTTGTCAAACATGACCTTCCACGCACAAATCCATGTCGACTGTATAACAGTCAACAGCTGAGCAACTGTATAACATACAAACCCCAAGGTGTCACACATGCCCAAAGCATCACAATATTGAATTCCACCACTGGAAATTCAGCCTAAGTTGTGACTGTAGGTGAGGATCTTGAAGAGAAAGGCTGAGGGCTTCTGCTGGAGAGAGTAAGGAATTTCAACATCATAAGGAGTCAGTGAGGGAAGTGTGATTTATGGTCAGCTGCTGGAGCATGGTGAGTGACAAATGGAGACATATTCATCATGATGAGCAGTGTCAAAAGGAAGGGAGAGCACAGGAGTCAATTTGGCCATAGTCATGGGATAGTGAGGAAATAGGCAGAGAGAGGACTGAGATGGAAATGATGTAGAATTAAGTTGCTTTGGAGACATGACTTAACAGTCAGAGATTCAAGAATAAACTACTATGAATTGTAGATATTTTACAAAGCAAGGAACAACTTGTGACAAGTTCCTAAAGTTGAGTTCAATTGAAATCAAGGTTGTGTTGTAGGTGAGAATCTTGAAGAGAAAGGCTGAAGGCTTCTGCTGGGGACAGTAAGAAACTTAACCAATGTGTAGGTCAGCTTCCATAAAAGTGGCCAAAGACACTTGTGTGAAGCCAAACCATAGAAGTGTTGTACCTCATAATTAGATGCCATGCACATACCAAAAGAACCTCCATTCACCAGTGAGTCCTGTATTAAGGAACCTGTAGTAAAGTCATGGACTTTGTAGAGCTTTCAATAGCCTCCTGACTTACCATGACAATTGATTTACCAAATTCAATTGCAATTTGCACAAAAATCCTACACTATGCATTTCAATTTACTACTTTCACTGATGGTGTCTGCATTATGATGCTAGGCAAGTAATAACCTGGCAATAATAAGACTATAAGACCATAAGATATAGGAGCAGAAGCAGGCTGTTCCACTCATCGAGTCTGCTCCACCATTCAATCATGGGCTGATCCAATTCTTCCGGTCATACCCGCTCCCCTGCCTTCTCCCCATACCCTTTGATGCCCTGGCTAATCAAGAATTTATCTATCTCTGCCTTAAATGGGCCCAATGACTTGGCCTCCACAGCTGCTCATGGCAACAAATTCCACAGATTTACCACCCTCTGACTAAAGTAATTTCTCTGGATCTCTGTTCTAAATAGACGACCTTCAATCCTGAAGTTGTACCCTTTTGTCCTAGACTCCCCTACCATGGGAAATAACTTTGCCATATCTAATCTGTTCAGGCCTTTCAACATTCAGAATGTTTCTATGAGATCCCCCCTCATTCCCCTGAACTCTAGGGAATACAGTCCAAGAGCTGCCAGACTTTCCTCATATGGTAACCCTTTCATTCCTGGAATCATTCTCATGAATCTTCTCCGAACCCTCTCTAATGTCAGTATATCCTTTCTAAAATAAGGAGCCCAAAACTAAACACAATACTCCAAGCACAAGGAAATCTGCAGATGCTGGAAATTCAAGCAACACACACAAAATGCTGGTGGAACGCAGCAGGCCAGGCAGCATCTATAGGAAAAACTGTACTTCTTCCTATTGATGCTGCCTGGCCCACAATACTCCAAGAGTGCCTTATAGAGCCACAACATCACATCCCTGCTCTTATATTCTATACCTCAAAAAAATGAACGCCAACCTTGCATTCGCCTTCTTCACCACCGACTCAACCTGGAGGTTAACCTTTAGGGTATCCTGCACAAGGACTCCCAAGTCCTTTTGCATCTCTGCATCTTGAATTCTCTCCCCATCTAAATAATAGTCAGTCCATTTATTTCTTCCAACAAAGTGCATGACCATACACTTTCCAACACTGTATTTCATTTGCCACTTCTTTGCCCATTCCCCTAAACTATCTAAATCTCTCTGCAGGTTATCTGTTTCCTCAACACTACCTGCTCCTCCACCTATCTTTGTATCATTGGCAAACTTAGCCACAAATCCATTAATACCATAGTCCAAATAGTTGACATACATCGTAAAAAGCAGCGGTCCCAACACCATCTCCTGTGGAACTCCACTGATAACCAGCAACCAGCCAGAAGAGGAACCCTTTATTCCCACTTTCTGTTTTCTGCCGATCAGCCAATGCTCCACCCATGCTAGTAACTCCCCTGTAATTCCATGGGCTCTTATTTTGCTAAGAAGCCTCACGTGCGGCACCTTGTCAAAGACCTTCTGAAAATCCAAGTACACCACATCTACTGCATCTCCTTAGTCTACCCTGCTTGAAATTTCCACAAAAAATTGCAGTAGGCTAGTCAGGCAGGATTTTCCTTTCAGGAAACCATGCTGGCATTGGCCTATCTTGTCATGTGCCTACAGGTATTCCATAATCTCATCCCAAACAATCAATTCCAACAATTTCCCACTGATGTCAAGCTAACAGGTCTATAGTTTCCTTTCTGCTGCCTCCCACCCTAACTTCCACCCACAGAGACTCCGTAGACAATCCCTCCATGACTTCCTCCTTTTCTGCAGCTGTGATACTATGTCCAATCAACAATGCCACGTCCCATCTCTTTTGCCTCCCTCCCTGTCCTTTCTGAAACATCTAACGCCTGGCCATCGAAGTAACCATTCCTGTCCCTGAGACATCCAAGTCTCTGTAATGGCCAGAACATCATAGCTCAAAGTACTGACCCACGCTCTAAGCTCATCTGCTTTGTTCATAATACTCCTTACATTAAAATAAACTCATCTCAAACCATTGGTCTGAACGCATCCCTTCTCTATCACCTGCCTATCCTCCTTCTTGCCCTGTCTCCAAGCTTCCTCTATTTGTGAGCCAACTGCCTCTTCCCCAGTCTCTTCAGTTTGATTCCCCCCCCCCCCCCACCCAGCAATCCTAGTTTAAACTCACCTCAATAGTATTAGCAAACCTCGCCACCAGGATATTGCTTCCTCTGGGATTCAAGTGCAACCGGTCCTTTTTGTACCGGTCACTCCTGCCCCAAAAGAGGTCCCAATGGTCCAGAAATCTGAATCCCTGTCCTCTGAATCCCTCAGCCACACATTTATCCTCCACCTCACTCTAATCCTATACTCACTGTCATGTGGCACAGGCAGTAATCTCAAGATGACTACCCTTGTGGCCCTGCTTCTCAACTTCCTTCCTAACTCCCTGTGGTCTGCTTTCAGGCTCTCTTCCCTTTTCCTGCCTACGTTGTTGGTACCAATATGTACCATGACCTCTGGCTGTTCTCCTTCCTACTTCAAGATATCATAGACGTGATCAGAAACATCCTAGACCCTGGTACCTGGGACACAAACTACCATCCAAGCTTCTTTCCTGCATCCACAGAATCGCCTGTCTGACTCCCTAACTATAGAGTCCCCCATCACTGTTGACATCCTCTTCCTCTCCCTACCCCTCTGAGCCATAGGGCCAGACTCTGTGCCAAAGGCACAGCCACTGTTGCTTCCCCCAGGTAGGCCATTCCCCCCAACAGTATTCAAACAGGAGTATTTATTGTCAAGGGGTACAGCCACAGGGGTGCTCTCTAGTGCCCTCCCTCTCCTGACTCTTACCCACTTATCTGTCTCCCCAGGCTCCGGTGTACCTACCTTCCTATAGCTCCTCTCTATCACCTCCTCCCTTTCCCTGACCAGACAAAGGTCATCGAGCTGCATCTCCAGTTCCCTAACATGGTCTCTAAGGAGCTGCAGTTTGTTGCACCTGGTGCAAATGTGGCTGTCCGGGAAGCTGGGAGTCTCCAGGATTTCCCACATCTGACACCAAGCACAGGACACCAGCCTCACACACATTCTTCCTGTCTATATTCTACACAGGCAACCTACCTCGCCTCAATCCATTATCACTGATGCCCCATTGAGCCAAAGCCTTTCTACTCTGTCTCCCTCTACTCTGATGCCCACCCTATAATAAGGTGTCTCCTTTTAAACTCTTCTCACTGGCTGATGTCCATGCGCTTGCACAGTTGTGCCCCAATCAAACCACTGAAGAAATAACCGTCTCCCTTTAAACTCTTCTTGCAGTTCTCACTGGCTGACATCCACGCGTTTGTACAGTCATGCCCTGATCAAACAGCTGAAGAAATAACTTTCAGGTTATTAAGGTTCTTTAACCTTAAACTCTCTTATCACCTCCGGATTATTGAACAACACCCAAACCAGCACAGCTGATATCCTATTGGGCTCAACAACAAGCTGTTCTAAAAAGCCATCCCTTCGACATTCTACAAATTCTCTCTCTTGAGGTCCAGTACTAGCCTGGTTTTCCCAACCAACTTTCATGTTAAAATCCCCAACAATTATCATGAGATTGCCCTTCTGACATGCCTTTTCTATCTCCTGCTGTAATTTGTAATCCACATTGCAGCTGCTATTTGGAGGTCTGTATACAACTGCGATTAGGGTCCTTTTACCCTTGCCATTTCTAAACTCAACCCATAGAGACTCTACACCCTCCGATACTCTGTCATCCCTTTCTAATGATATAATATTATTTCTTATACACAGGGGCACACCACCCCCTCTGCCCACTAACCTATCTTTCCAATACACTGTATATCCTTGGACATTCAACTCCCAATGGCAGCCATCCTTTAGCCGTTTCAGAGATGGCTACAACATCATTCTTGTCAATATATAGCTGAATTTCAAGATCGTCCATTTTATTTCTTATGCTGCTTGCATTCAAATATAACACTTTCAGTCCAGTATTTGTTGCTTTCTGTTTTAACTGCACCATGGCTCTTTTGCCCTGCAACTAATCCCACTGGCTGTGATTATGTCTCATCTCCTTCTTTTCCTTTCAATCTCTGTTGCACACTATCTTTGATTTATTTGTTTTCCCCTTCCTCAGCCCTATCACTCCATTTCCCATCCCTCTGCCAAATTAGTTTAAACCCTCCCTAACAGCTCTATTAAACCTGCCTGCTAGGATATTGGACCCCTTTGAGTTCAGGTGTAACCCGTCCTTTTTGCTCAGAAGGTGACCCAATGATCCAGGAACCCAAAGCCCTGTTCCCTATACCAGTCTCTCAGCCACGCATTAATATGCCTGATTATGCTATTCTTGCACTCGTTAGCACATGTCATAGGCAGCAATAATGATGAAATAGCGATAATAATCCAAAAGGCAAGATGATATGTGATTTGTAAATTATTGCATTTGCATAATATAGCCATTTTGCCTTCAGAGAAAGCATAGGAAAGATGTTAAGGAAATACGCTTAGACAAGTTGCTGTTGACAAAAGCGTGGGTAACTTTCTCCTTGTCATCCTAAGGACTGCATTGAGAGTAACTCCAATGTGCCAATGGTCATGGGTATTAAGTAAAATGGTAACAGTTGTGATTAAGCGAACAGCTCTGAACAAAATTACGTTAATTTCTGCAGTGTTGTTGCAACAGCAATTCAAACATGTGACTTTCTCATGGCCTAAATTATCATGAATGCAGTTAGTTTTGTTCTATAAAGTATTAAGAGAAAAGAAAGCCATTCAGCCCCTTAAGCACTACTGCACCATTCCACTGAATCAAAGCATTTCATGCCATAACTTTATTTACCTTATTGTATCACTATTTCCTGAAATACTTAACAAACTTGTGCATATCATTCACTTAAACACCAAACATTCCATACTCCGTAGTTATTTGGGAAGACAAGTTAATAAAATTTTACTTCTTTTTGTGTGGCCTAAGGATTTTCGGATTTCTCTTCAAAATGGTCAGCTTTAATTTTAAAAACACAAAATGCTGGCAGAACTCAGCAGGCCAGACAGCATCTATGGGAGGAGGTAGTGATGACGTTTCAGGCCAAAACCCTTCATCAGGAGTGAAGTAACATGGGATGGTCGAGGGGGGATAAGAAGTGGGGGAGGGATAAAGTAGAGAGCTAAGAAGTGATAGGCTGGAGGGAAATGGGCTAAGGGGGAAGGTGGAGAATTATGGGAAATAAAAGAGAAAGAAAGATAGGGCTGGGGGGAGATTATAGTGAGGGGGGAAAAAAGAGAGAGAAAGAGAACCAGACTGAAATAATAGATAGGGATGGGGGTAAGGGGGGTCAGGGGTATCAACGGAGGTCTGTGAGTTGAATGTTCATGCCGGCAGGTAGAAGGCTACCTAGGCAGGAGATAAGGTATTGCTCCATCAACCTGCGTGTGGCCTCATCTTGACGGTAGAGGAGGCCATGGACAGACATATCGGAGTGGGAATGGACTGTGAAATTGAAGTGTGTGGCCACAGGGAGATCCCGCCACTGCTGGAGGACTGAGCACCAGTGTTCGGCGAAACGGTCTCCCAGTCTGCGGCGGGTCTCCCCAATGTATAAATGGCCACATCGGGAGCACCGGATACAGTATAAGCAATACCTTATCTCCCGCCTAGGTAGCCTTCTACCTGCCGGCATGAACATTCAACTCACAGACCTCCGTTGATACCGCTGCCCCCCCTTACCCCCCATCCCTATCTATTATTTTAGTCTGGTTCTCTTTCTCTCTCTTTTTTCCCCCCTCACTATAATCTCCCCCCAGCCCTACCTCTCTTTCTCTTTTATTTCCCATAATTCTCCACCTTCCCCCTATCCCATTTCCCTCCAGCCTATCACTTCCTAGCTCTCTACTTTATCCCTCCCCCTTACTTCTTATCTCCCCTCGACCATCCCATGTTACTTCACTCCTGATGAAGGATTTCGGCCCGAAACATCGTCACTACCTCCTCCCACAGATGCTGTCTGGCCTGCTGAGTTCTGCCAGCATTTTGTGTTTGTATTTATTTCCAGCATCTGCAGATTCACTCATGTTGAACTTTAGTTTTAATATGGTTTCCTTGACTTTCTTGTTGAAGGAAACAGTTTCATCATACCTACATTTTTAGCATTTCATTTGCTTCAATACCTTACATATCTCTCAGTAAGATAACATAAACAGGGACCATATATTTGTCCTTTAAGATTTAACTCCCTAAGCCTTGGTATTTTTTCTGGTGAATACAGTATAGGCTGTACATTTATTGAGTACAACTCTCAGTTCACCTTTCTTGAGGCATGGGATCTAAAGTAGATCTCACTGTTCTAAGCATTGACAGACTGAATTACAAACTGACTGACTGCACTTTGTCTCCTAATTTCCTTAACATTCCTTAAACTCCGATTTGATTTGTATACCCATTTAATCATTTTAATGAATAGTGGCAATATTCTTTGATTCTTTTTTATCTGAATTCTCAGTTTTGGAAAGCACTTACAATTTTTTATTTGCTCTAAAGTTAACAAGTTCAAACCTCTTTCTTTAAAGTCCATTTTACAGTGTTATACCAACTCATTAACCTGCTTATATTCCTTTATAACCTCCTGCACCTATTTTCAATACCTACTATCCCCAATATTTTAAGTTAATACTTCACATCTTCTTTAAAATCTGTTAATTATGACCTTGTTTCCTCCATTGATACACAAGAAGATTGACTTACTAATTTCATCTAAGCCTCACAGCATTCAACTCACACATCATGAACCAGCACTTTCAACAAAAAAATTAATGAGGTAGAAAAAATGAACTGTGAATTTTAGAGTTGTAAAGTTCATGGTTTGGGGCAAAATGAACTACAGCTCTTTCAAAAGAGAATTTTTTTCATAGAAATACAATTCCTTTGCTGAAATCATCAGTTGAGTTCCTGACCTCAGCTTGAGAAATCTTCTTTGGAAAGATGGGAAGCAGAGACAAGATATATTCCTTTAAATGAGATATTACAATTTGAGTTTTCAGGGACAGGGGTTCAAGTGATTTTAGAGAAGCACTGGCACTAGAAATTAATTTCTTGCTGGTAAATAGTATTGATTCTTTTTTGGGGAAAAAAATTCACTAAAAAAGTTACAGCAGTTTAACTCCATCTACTTTTGTACCGGATTTACCAAAGAAAACAAGTAAATATTTATACTATTTACATAATGAATGAATGGAGACATTTTTATCTAAATCAGAAATTATAAAACTCCAAAGCATGAAATCCCCTTTCATGTCTTGCAAAGCAAGGGATTTCTTTTCAGATCTACCTAAATGTACTTTAGCTCCAGTCCAGTACAACACAGTTTGTTTTATCAGTTTGCTCAACTTAATCTCCTTCATAATGGAATCTGAAATTATCAGCTACCAAGAGCAACAATTTTTCATGGTTTTTTATGATAAAAATCTAATTAATATTCAAATAAAAATGGTATGTCATTTGCCAGGAAAGGGTTGAAGATATCCTGGTGAAAATTATGAAATTCTGCAGTGTTTTCCATGTTTAGTTCACAAAATTCAATCAAGTACATCTGATCACAAATCAGGCTTACATTAATAATATGCTTTCTGTGGGACATACCATGCAATCACATCAATTTCTGTGCAATCCTTGCAGTGAGAAATATGTCCAAATATATCCAGGGCAAATTTTAATTTGGCATTCACAACTCAACAAAGTGTTAACAATGCTGCCTTCTTCAAAGTAGTTCAAAATTGAGGTAAGCTCTATGAGTAGTCTTGGCCTGCTATTCTGAAATTAACTCAGGAAGGTACCTTTTGATTAACTTACTTAATTGCTCTTCTTCAGGTCCCCTACATCATTTAATATCATCAACACAAATGTCCCCCACCTCTTGAAACCCATTATCCTTGCCGAAATTTCCAACAGTCCCACCAATCCTTTCTTAAAGATCTGATCTCCCAAGTTTAACAATGATAGTAAGTCCCTGACTCAGCAACTCTGAATTCAACCAATTTGGTGGCCCCCCCTCCAGTTTGCCAACTGCCAGCTATTTGTTGCAATTAACAGCCGACCCTACTCACTAATCACTGAAGTGATCACTAATCACTAATCACCAGACAGTGATTTCCATTCTTTCACTGATCATCTCCCAAAGCTCTAACCGCTCCTTTTCCTCACTCTTTACACAACCCAGTAATCCCACCACCACCAGTCCTACCACATCTCATCCATGCTCATTCACACACACCACAACCGAGTAGCAACCATGGAATACAGAGGAAATAGCTCAATTTCCACAATGACAGCCAGGGAATTGAATAAGTAAATCAAGGACTTTGAAAAAGTTATCCTCATAACAATGGGCAAAAAAAACTATTGGATTTTCCCACATAATCATCAGGAATGCAGCACAAGATTTTTTTATTACCTCTTCTTTTCCCGGAACATAAGGATCCAAACTGACTTTCCAGCTATTTATTATTTGCATTTCCACCAGTGTAATTATCACAATTAGGTCATCTATGTCTTGGAGAAACCAAATGCGGATTGGGAAACTATTTATTCAAGATACCTCCATTCAGTTTGTGAGGGCAAGCAAGAGATTCCAATCACTTGCATTTTCCATCCTAGACCTACATTCACCTTTTCTTTTCTGGCAATCGAAGGGTTTGAACAAACCCTAGCATAACCTCAAGGAACAACATTTCATCTTCTGAGCATGCTCACTGCTGTCCTCAGATCTTTATATTAAACTCAACAATTTCAGATAACTAACTTTTCTGTTGTGTCAACACTGACCAACTCTGACACAAGGTCATTTACAGTGCCTCTAAAAAGTATTCACCTTCCCCAATTGATAAGTTTTCATTTTTCAATGTTTTACAACATTGAATCACAGTGGATTTAATTTGGGGGTTTTTTGATACTGATTAGCAAAAAAAGACTCATGTCAAAGTGAAAACAGATCTCTACAAAAGTGATTAAAATTAATTACAAATATGAAACACAAAATAACTGATTGCATAAGTATTCGCCCCCCCCCCTTTAATTTAACACAAACCATCACTGGTGCAGCCAATTGGTTTTAGAAGTTACATAATTAGTTAAATGGAGATCACCGTGTACATTCAAGGTGTTTCAATTGATTGTAGTAAAATACACCTGTAGGTCCAACTGCTGGTGAGTTCGTGTCCTGGCAAAAACTACACCAAGACAAAAGAACCTCCAAGCAACTCCATTAAAAGATTATTGAAAAGCACAAGTCAGGAGATGGATACAAGAAAATTTCTAAGTCGCTGAATATCCCTTGGAGTGCAATTAAGTCAATTATCAAGAAATGGAAAGAATATGGTACAGCTGTAAATGTGTCTAGAGTAGGCTGTCCTCAAAAACTGAGTGACCGTGCAAAGAAGGGGACTAAAGACCTAATAGAGGAGTACAAGCTTCAGTGGCTGAAATGGGAGAGACTGCACATACAACAACTGTTGCCTGGGTGCTTCACCAAGAATGGCAAAGAAAAACCCACTGTTAAAAAAAAAACTCACATGAAATCTCAGCTAGAGTTTGCCAGAAGGCATGTAGGAGACTCTGAAGTTAGCTGGAAGAAGGTTCTATGGCCTCATGAAACCAAAATTGAGCTTTCTGGCCATCAGATTAAATGCTGTTTGGCATAAGCCAAACACTGCACATCATCAAAAACATACTATCCCTACCGTGAAGTATGGTGGTGGCTGCATCATGCTGTGGGGATGCTTCACTGCAGCAGGCCCTGGAAGGCCTGTCAAGTTAGAGAGTAAAATGAATTTCACAAAATATATAGAAATCCTGGAGGAAAATCTGATACAGTTCCCTTGCAGACTGCAACTTGGGAGAAGATTTGTTTTCCAGCAAGACAATCACCCTAAACATAAAGCCAAAGTTACACAGGAATGGCTTAGAAACAACAAAGTTAGTGTCCGGGAGCAGCCAAGTGAAAGTCCAGACCTCAATCCAATTGAAATTTTGTGGCTGGATTTGAAAAGGTTAGTTCACTCACAATCCCCATGCAATCTGACAGAGCTTGAGCAGTTTTGTAAAGAATGGGGAAAATCTGTGTCCAGATGTGCAAAGCTGATGGAGACCTGTCCACACCAACTCAAGTCTGTAATTGCTGCCAAAGGTGCATCTACTAAATACTACATGAAGGGGATGAATACTTATGCTATCAATTATTTTGTGTTTTATATCCGTAATTAATTTAGATCACTTTGTAAAGATCTATTTTCATTTTGACATGAAAGAATCTTTTTCTGTTGATCAGTGTCAAAAAAGCCAAATTAAATCCACTGTGATTCAATGTTGTAAAACAATAAAACACAAAAACTTCCAAGGGGGTTGAATACTTTTTATAGGCACTGCATTAGCAACATTACTTAATTTTTCTCATACCACAATTGACACTTGGTCTGAATTCTCTTTCAAATTTATTTTCCAGCATATGCTATGGTCTACATCTCACAGTTCCAGCCATGTCTGTTGTTTATTTTCACTCTCTCTTGCCTATTTTGTTTCCTATGCACTCCCTTCCAGACAGATCAGAGATGACTAACAAGCATTCATCATCCTCTCCCACACAGCATCATTTGATTTTGTAACACCTGGGCAATCCTGGTCTCCACCTATCACAGATCTCTGAATTTAAAATATGTTTTTCTTCAGTCATAAAGAAAGGTAACTGACCCAAAATGTTAATTGATTATCTCTCTGCAGAAGCTGACTGACCTGCTGATCATGTCCACAACCCTACCACCAATCTCACCTGATTATCAAATGAAGGACCCTTGCCCAAAGCATTCTCTGTCATGGCACCCAGGGCCCAAGAGCCAATACAGCATAGAATAAAAATACCTTAGCACTTTTCAGGGGCAATTCAGCCTTGAGCCTCAAGCATGACTGAGCTATTCAGTGATAGGCCTGCAGTGATCAAAAGTCTGTATTTGATCAAAACATTCCAAAACTGCAACAGCTAGTCCCAATTCTGGCACTAAGCTGAAGGATAGTCCCCTAAACCCTGGCAGACCCTTACCTTCGGTGGCTCCCTGGAGGAGGCACAGCAAGGGTATCAGGATGTCGAAAGCAACAGTAAGAAGGCGGTTCCTTCTTATCAGTAGTAGGGCTGAGTTCTAGAGGCAGCACCCATGTCCCTGAAGTGGCAGATTATAAATGGGACTATTAACAGTAATATCATACTGTGAGGCCTGATCGGGTGCAATTTTAAAACATGTGCTAAGGAGGGGAGACTAGATTTGAAACGAAAAGCTAAAGTGAAGTTTCAGATTAGACTGGATGGGAATTAAAAGTATTAGATTCAGCAAGATTTCAGTTAAACTAAGGATATCTCTGTTAAGGGAACTGAGGAAACAATACATTACCGAAGACACGGAACAGCTTTAGAGTTACTCTCAACATTTGCTTTGAAACTCTTCAGATGAGGTCTGTGACTGAATAAAGGAGGATAACCCCGACCTGAAAAGATCTGGTCCTTATCCTAAACTGACTGAAATCCACACAAAATTAAAACAGGCAACAGGATTTCAAAGACAATATTGAGCCAAGCATCAAGAGCTGCTATAGGGAGTGGGAGGAGTAGCTGTCTCACAGTGGAAACAGCAATAGATAGGAACATCAGTGGAGAATATAGAGAGCATCAAAAAGGAATGAGATCACAAAATCCATCATAAACCCTGCTCAGCTCAATCCTGAGATTTTGATTATGTGCTGCTGTGTAGTGAAGATCACTTGATGTAGCCAATGCTAGAAGAGACTTTCATACTGCCGATGAATAGGGACCTTCTCATCATTGTTGTGGCATGTTATATTGTGGCAGATCGTGTGGCAACACAATACTATCTTTTTCATTTGTCATGGGTCCCACGTTATTATCTGGGGAAAGTAATCATCATGGCTGGTTCCATCCCCAAAATGGTCACTGGAGAATTCCCCTTTAATTGCCAATCAATTTTTAAGCCAAAACAGATACTTTGCAGCAAGCACCCTTTTCATTGAAACAGCATTTTCAATGTCGCTATCCTTGGATGGCCTGTGGCTATATTCAAATACTTCTACAGTAGAAGCATTCCATGTCCTACATCCTAAAAACCTGGTGACATGAAAGATGGTTCACTGATAGAATAGATTAACCTACAAATGATGTAAAGGCATACACTGGCTTTCAAAATGTGTATATAGTTCATCACCAAAGACTAGCAAATTTCTACAGATGGATGGTGGAGAACATTGTGACTGTGTTGTCTCACCACCTGTGTGATTCCTGTGTGCAGGATGCAAGAGGTTGCAGCAGATTGTGGATTCAGGCAGCTCCATTATGGGCACAATCCTCCTCACCATCAAGGAAAGGAAAAGGAAAAGGCAGTGCCTCAAGGGAGCAGCAATCATTATTAAGGACCCTCATCATCTGGGACAAGTCTTTTCTCATTACCACCATCAGGGAGAAGGTACAGGAGCCTGAAGACCCACACTCATCATTTCAGAAACAGTTTCTTCCCCTTTACCATCAGATTTTTGAACAGTCCATGAACACTGCCTCACTATTCCTCTTTTGCATTATTTATTCATTTCTTGTAATTTATAGTAATTTTTATGTCTTGCACTGTACTGCTGCTGCAATGCAAGAAATTCAATGACGTACATCAGTGATAATAAACTTGAATCTGATTTGATTTCAGTCCAAACCTTTGAAAAGGATGAAGTTAAGAGAAAACAAGATGAAAATGTACATGTTGCTCAAAAAAAAATAAAGCACCGGATTCACTGAGATCAAACTGAGCTATTTTAATTCAACAAGTTTTAGCTTATCTTCTTAAAGTACCAAGCAACTAAAATTGATTGTTACTTTTTCTTGCAGAATTCTGTATCTTTCCTAGTTAATTGGATGGTACTATGCAATATAATATAAATTTTAATTTTGTAGCTTATCAGTTTCCAGCTAATAATTTATTCTCTGTTAAAACGTTAATTATGGTGGACACTTCCAATTATGCACAAATTTACCAAATTGTCCCTAAAGCCTAAAAAAATACTACCTCTAATAGGATTACATGTCAAGTCCTTATTCTGCAAATGGTTTCCATGGGAACGACAAATACCGAACGTGCCTCAGTTAATAAACCCAATTTTAGTGACTGGGCTCCATCTGGATTCAAAATGGTTTTGGATAAAGCTGCATTCTCCCTTTTAAATGATCTATAACTTAATTCTAGGTCAAATTCATTTATTTAAAAATCAAGCTATTACTGAATTGTGCATATTTCACCAGACTGCAACATGACCTTCACAGTACAAACTACTGTAACCAAACTTAAATAACCGTTAAAAGATTAATACCATATCACAGTGTTCTTAAAAATTGTATCATGTTTTAAAGCTGGCTTTAAAAGTGTGAAGAAAGTTGGAATATGATATTTTATAATTAATTTGGCTTTGCTCTTACAAGTCCAGAAGTATCAGTGCCACTCAAAACATTAAGAAAATGTATACTTTATTCAAGTAAGCTACTATTATGAAAACATTTCAAAGGCACGGCTGGTCAGTGGGAATTAGTCCATTCAGCATATAGTGAAAAATAAATTATATTTGCTATCCTCCATTGTCAGCTATTTAGAATCACATGATCACCTAAAATACTTATATATTTCTGGCATCTGACCGCCAACCAAAATAGATAGCCTCACATGTATTGAAGTTATATTGCACCAGCTGTGATTGGCACACTCACCCAATTTACCCAATCATATTGGAAACTCTCTGCATTCGCCTCACAAGTCACATCCTCCCCCCACAAATTTATGTCACACACAGTGCCTTCATCAGAATCACTAGTGTATATTGTGTTTAACTGAAGCTAAGCACTGATCCCTGCAATCATCAATATACCTTTCATAACATTATGAGAGTATCTACTTCCATCACCCTCACAAACAGTGCTTTCCAGGTCCAACCACTCTATGGATGAAAAAATTGCTTCTGCAATCTCCTCTAAATCACCCCTTTTCCCTTAAACCTATACATTTAGTAATAAACACGTCTGCTCAGAAGACTCTTAAGGTTACAACAAGATCACAGCATTTTCCAGAATACCAATGTCAAACTAATATTCTAGCAGTTCCTGTTTTCCCTCCTTCACTTTTTTTTAAATGCACACATGAATAAATTTTCAAAGAAATATTTTAACTCAGTCTCACATAATCTACTTTGTTTCTTTAATTTTAATTTAGTAACTCTAAAGCTTTAAAGAAAATCATAATACCTATTAATTACAGCGCTTACAGCCCTGAAAGGAAAAGGAGAAACTTTTGCTGAAAACAGGATGGAAGAACTATCATGCAGTGATCCTAAAGGGTTTACATTTATCTTTTTCAACATAGCCTTCACCAGGGTTATGTTTGCCAAGTGTACATTTTACCCTTTCTCAGTAGTCATGTTTTTCTCCAATCTCTTACTTCCTTAGACTGGTCACCCCAGCTTTAAAGAATAATTTTTCTTTTCTTTTGCATATGTATTAAGAGTTATGAAGTTAGCACTATCCTCATAGTTACAGAGTTAAGTGAAAGGTTGTGTGAGTATAAGAAACGATGTTTATTTTTCATCAAATTTCATGAATGAGAAAATATACAATCTTCAATGTTTACTGTAGTTTAATTCTGAGATGAATGCCTTGATCACCCACAATGCTTATACATTTCTGGCATCCAACTTCCAAATTTTGGAAACTGGAGAAAATAAATGTCTCACCCTTTCACTTCACCAGGAAGAGAGTTATTACTTAATTCAAGCAATCTGTAGTGTGGAAAACAGTTCTACTTCAAATTACTTGAAGAAAATTCATTTCTCAAAGGATTAATTCAGCCAATATATGGTAAGATACCATGTAGGTCACTAGGGTGGTTGAAAACAGTAGTCACAGGGGATAAGTTGGAGTAAGCTCGAACTTACTTTAATAGGAGACTATAATTGAATCTGCTGGGTAAAATTTGCTGAGTTATAGTTCTGTCATTAAAGTTAACTAGTTTAAGTGTTGTCATGTACCTTAGACAGAATGGTGTTACAATCCATCCATTTCATTGAGCATTTTATCCTTTTCAGAGAAAGCCCCCTCACCTTCCTGCCCAGTTAAACACATGTTCACAGAAAGTCACTGCTTCAGGGTCACTTGAAAAGATTGATTTTCCTCTGAGGATGTCACTCTCACTTATTGGGTCCACAGCTTCACTTATAGCAAGAAGTAGAATAAAGCAATTAGTTTTTGAGAAGTAGGCTTAATCTTTAGTGCTGACCTGCCAAAATCTTTACTATATCTCCCAGAACTTTAGGTCGATGCTTTTTATTGAAGGTTCAGCCTTACTTTTACAAAAATTCTCTTCATTCTAACATTCCCAGAAAAGATAAATATTTCTGGATGACCTCCAGGCCAAAAATCAGTGTCACTTGAGAAATCAAGCACTTGGTACAACAATGGTAAAGTAGTTAGATGTTTTAATAAGAATTAATTGGCATTAATTCCATTCTTGATTAGTAGCTCTCTTTTAAGCAGATTTTTCAAAAGTCCTTTTCCTTCTAACATACTGTCTTGGGGAAGGAGACTAGCAGAAAGAAGAACATCAGCAGTGAGTAACAAACAGAATCAAAACCAGAACCATCATCCATCATTCCTGGTTCCAGCATAGTGCTCATAATCCTCATCTTGTATCATTATCTGAATATCCATAAGAAGCTCTTCTAGCCTGTTTAATTCTACTTTGCGTTTTTAATACCACACTTTACAGCATTTTCCCATATCTACATTGCCTTAACCTTGTACTTTTGATAACCCTTTAACTTTTTGAGCTCATAGGGCAACTTGTCATAAATGTGTGCACAAGAGTACACGTTAGAAAGGAGTTCAACTTTAATTGCATGCGGTCACCCTGCAAGGCCTTCAAGTGAGTGGTCAGTTCTGCAAAATCACTGTGGGACCCAATGTTGAAAATTTCAACAGCTCTGCTGCACGTTTATAACATATGTGGGGTCTAGCATCACCATAATCTTTCCATCTATAAAGATAAATAAAGATAGGAACATGGATAGAGACTTTCAAGTCATTGTCATATTCGACCGCAGTTCTCATATGAGAGCAAAGGCAGTGTAGAAATTATGTGCTGTGACTCAGCAGTGGAGGCAGAGCTGATCAATATTTCCAGCTCACATGCTCTTAGTAATTGAGCAGTAACTTATCATCTCAAAGGGAGAACTGGAATAGGTCAACAGAGGTAAAACATTAAGCAGTTGATAAAAACATGATGAGGTACAGATGACAGACAATTTACAGCTTCAGTGAAGGCAACCACAGTGTGCTGGCACAATGACCAGACCAATTTAGCAGTGAGAGACTTCCATTATTTAATATTTATGGTGTCACACCAGCCAAACACTTGAGGAGGTGAACATGAATCCAGTTGGAAAATGTGGCTGGATTATAACAGAGAAAATAAAAATCAGCATGGGTGCAATCAAGGGATCTTACATCTGGGGAACCCAATTCTTTTAAAATGTGGAAACATTTGAGGGTTCACCATAAAGCATGTGTACAAGATACACAGTAGAAAGGAGATCAACTGATTAAGTTTGCTGATGACACCGGTTGCAGACTTTCATGTTTCTGTGTCCCAGCAAATGCAATCCACTCTGGAACAGCCAATCTATTGTTTTAAAAGGAACAAACTAATTAGAAGCCAGTTAGTTTAACATAACTTATGGCGAATTACAAAGTAATTTGAAACAATTCTAAGGAATAGTATAAACCTTAAATTAAAAAGATAGAGATTAACCAAATCATCATGGATTTGTTAAAAGATGCTGTTTAGCTAACTTGACTGAACTTTTTGAGGAAATAACAAGGAGGGTCAAAGCAGGCAATGTTTGTTGTAGTCCACAGCTCAATCTGGATTCAATTCTGACTTGTGGTGCTGTCTGTGTCAAGTTGCACCTTTTCCCTGTGATCACAGGAGTTTCCTCCCAGTGCTCTGGCTTCTTCCCACATAACTAAGCTGTGTAGATTGGCTATTTCATTGGCTACTGAAACTTTCTGCGAGTGTCTAGGGTCCTTGCTAAATATAGAGGAAGTTGATGTGAGAGTAGGGTGGATAAACTGAAATTACATAAAATTTATGACATGAAAGTGACGCATGAAGGTCCAAGTGAGTTTTTTTCCATGCTGTATAATTCCAAGACTCTATGATTTCAGAAACGCTTTTGACAAGTTTAGATATAGAGTACTGTGCAAAAGTCTTAGACACACACACACATATAAGGAAAGGTACAATAGATGGCAGGACACTGGGAGCTGTGAAGTAACAGAGAGGCTTGTGAATATCGGTCTTTAAGATTTTAATATATGTCAATAGGTCTCGGCCCGAAACGTCGACTGTTTACTCTTTTCCATAAATGTTTCCTGACCTGCTGAGTTCCCCTTTGTGTCTGTTGCATATCAGTGAGCTGTCCATGAAAAGTATTTAGGATGTTTTCCATTGTCGGCAAAGACACAGCATTGAAAACCAAGGAGGTGAGACCAGAACTGTATCAAATAGCAAAAATCAGAACATCAAATAGCTTGACTATGGTATATAGCTCTGATCACTATATTATTAGAAAGGTGTTGTTACAATAGCAAGAAGTAGAGAATTTACAATGAATTCATAAATAAAATTGCAGATACTGGAAATTTGAAATAAAAATACAAAATGATGGAAATATTCAATGTATCAAGCAGCATCTTTGATCTAAAATGCTAAGTTTATCCCACATATGCTGTCCAACCTGCTGAGGGTTTCCACCATTCTCCATTTTTATTTGCTAAGACGTTGCCAAGATTTGAACATTTTAGTTCTGTGAAAAGATTTCTAAAATATATATTTCCTAAGGAAGACCAGAGGACTCTGAGGGAAGATTCAACTGATGTGCTAAAAATATGAGAAGTCTCAATGAATGGGAAGGACCTATTTGACTTTGCAGAAGGGTCGAAAATCAGCGCGCAAAGCTTTCAGACTAACTGAAAGAAGAATTCACAGTAGGAGCCCAGAATTCAACACCTAAAAAGCTGAAAGAGACATCTTTTCACATTAAAACCACATTTAGACATGTACTGTTGGATCCTAATAGCATTGTGATCCAAAGGTTCTTCAGAAATCAAGAATGAGGCATAAAACTTATCACTTAATATCATTTTGTTAAGTTTTACAAGAATAGGAAATGAACAAGAGGGGAGCTGTGAGAACAGAAATAAACAAAGGAAAAAGCAGTTGTGGTCATCACATACTCAGACTAGAGGTAACAAAATTCCAGTGACAAAGTTTAAGTTATAAAATAGCCAATTCAAGAGGCGTGATGCGTACTACTGAAAACTAAGAAAATTCTAGAAAAATAGAGAAGCAGCTGTACTGTAACTGCCCGCCAGATTCACTGAACCATTACATGTACATATGTAGGTGATTATATAAAAATATAGGTATAGAAAAGTTAAACTTCAAGAAAAATAATAATTCTACACCCTAATCCAACAGTACTTCACCAGAAAGGCAGAAGAGGTGGGATTAGGCAGGTAACTCCATTTCACTTGGCGCATGCATGAGAAAAATTACTTACTTTTATACCATTAATTTTTTCGTGATTCTAATGTATGTGCTAAGGTACTTAGCTCCAGTTTCTGTTACAAAAGTGACATTCTAGTTGAAGGATAGCTTCCTCAAACACTGCTCAGAAAATCATTCAGCACAGAAAGAGATCAATCATACCATTAAGCCTGAAATATCAGGCAGTGTGTTGTGGGAATCCAACAGTACATGATTTGCTTCACATCATTACCTATATATAAAATTACTTTTCAATAATTTATCTTCTCTACTTTTTTTTTTGCAAACCTCCACCCTATTCTTCCATGTACAGCGCATCTGTACATAGAAGCGTTCTATTGTTGAACCTGTTGCTCTTTTACAAGTTATCATTGTCGACTCAGTAATGCTTGGTCCATGTCATTATCTTTAGAGAACATCGATATTAGTATCAAGAAAACTTACTAAAATATTTAATACTTTTAAAGAGTTGGTAAATATAGGGTATTAACTTTCATTGTATTCTCTCACCAATTCAAAATAACCATTTCGCTCTCTTGCAAAGTCATATTACTTGGCTTCCAAACATGGCAGAGAACAGTAAAGCACACTATCCCATCAGTTCATAACTCATTAAACCCAGTCCCAACACGTTACTATTTAAAGCTAGAAGTGATCAGACAGTAAAGTATTGGAATGTAAATTATTTGGAACATAGCTTAGATAATCTAAATGTTTCCATCTTTGTTATCGGCTTCTTTGATTCCCCACCCATTACTGAATTCCTTGGGGTCATTATCAAGACCTCACAAGGTGATGACAGTGAAATATTTAAAACATTACAGGAATATTTTAATTTAATTTGAGTATCAAACATCCTTTGACAACGACTGTGTTGAAAGAGCAGTTGTTTTAAAAATTAAGATTGTCCTAATGTGGGTTTACATTTAAAAAAATTAACTGCCTCTCAGGCAAATAAAAACTCTCAGTGCAGTGTCAAATTTGTTATTTTAGAAGAAATTATTTTCCCTTTATTTAACAGATCATAACAACTTACATAAAGAATATATGTGGGAAATGTGTAAGACATTCAACAGATTTGCATTTTAAGTATACAGAACACAGCAGTACACATCTCAAACTAGAATAAGAGCTTAAGACCATAAGACATAGGAGCAGAATTAAGCCATTCAGTTCATCGAGTCTGCTCTGCCATTTGAACCACAGCTGATCCATTTCCCTCTCATCCCCATTCTCCTGCCTTCTTCCCATAACCTTTCAAGCTCTGACTAATCAAGCACCTATCAACCTCTGCCATAAATGCACCCAGTGACCTGGCCTCCACAGCCGCCTGCTGGGACAAATTTCACAGATTCACCATGCTCTGGCTAAAGAAATTCCTCCTCATCCCTATTTTAAATGGATGCCCCTCTATTTTGAGGCTGTGCTCATATGATAACCCTTTCATTCCTAGAATCATTCTCATGAACCTCCTCGGAAACCTCTCCAAAGTCAGCACATCTTTTTTTAATTGAAGGGACCAAAACTGCTCACAGTACTCCAAGTGAAGCCTCAACACTGCTTTATGCAGCCTCCGCATTACATCCTCGCTTTCATATTCGACTCCTCTTGAAAGAAATGCTAATATTACATTTGCCTTCCTCACCACTGATGCAACCTGCAAATTAACCTTCAGGGAATCCTGCACAAGGACTCCAAATCCCTTTGTATCTCTGATTTTTGAATTTTCTCCCCATTTAGAAAATAGTCTATGCTTTTATTCTGTCTATTGAAGTCCATGACCATACATTACCTAATACTGCATTCCATCTTCCATCTCTTTACCCATCCTCCTAATCAGTCTAAGTCCTTCCACAGCCTCTCTGCACCTCGACACCACCTACCCCCCATCTATCTTCATATCATCTGCAAATTTGGCCACAAAGCCATAAATTTCATCATCCAAATTACTGACATACAACCTAAGAAGAAGTGGTCCCAACACAGACCCCTGTAGAACACCACTAATTACCGGCACCCAATCTGAAAAGGATCCCTTTATTCCCGCTCTTTGCCTTCTGCCAATCAGCCAATGCTTTATCCATGTTCATGTATTTAATACCCTGAGCTCTTATCTTGTTTAGCAACTTCATGTGCGGCACCTTGTCAAAGGCCTTCTGAAAATCCAAGTACATAACAGCTACTGATTCTTCTTTGTCTATTTGGCTTATTATTTCTTCAAAAAATTCCAACAGATTTGTCAGATGCGATTTTCCCTTAAGGGAACCATACTAACTTTGGCCTATTTTATCATGTGCCTTCAAGTACCCTGAAATCACATCCTTAACAATCGACTCCAACATCTTCCCAACCACTGATCAGGCTAACTGGCCTATAGTATCCTTTCTTCTGCCTCTCTCCCTTCTTGAAGAGAGTAGTGACATTTGCAATTTTCCAGTCCTCTGAAAATGAAAGTAATCCATTTAGCTCCTCAAGCTTGTTGTACTATCCAATTAGATAACAGCTGTTCTGCATCTACTGCATTTTCCCTCCTTTCTTTCATTGCCTCTCAAATTTTGCTTAACCCAAGTAAGCAACATATCTCAATAGTATTTGCATCTTTTCTAACTATTTACCCTCTGCAGTTTAAATAGGTGCAGGTATTCAATTGCCCATTTGTCCTAAAAGTCTTGCTGAACATGGAGCACTCAGTACCCAACGTACAGTACATACCGTACCAGCCAGACACAAGACGTGCAACTGTTGTCAGAATTCACGACCTATCATCTATAATTCGAACAGAAATCAGGGATTTCTCTCTGTACATTATACTTGAGAATCTAGTTCTGATAATTTCATAAAGTCATTAGGATATGTTTAAGTTGTGGAAAAACAGCAGTATATGATGTGAAGTTACAGTCGATACTAGGCAATTCTGAAATGCTCTTCCAATACAATAACCAACAGTGAAATGAGAGGGTGGATAAAGCAGATGCTTTTGTGGAACTTGAAAAAGTTATTTGGTAACAATTAAGCATAATCAAATATGAAATAATTCATTTGAGTTTTGAGTTGTATTGACTTAGCCATAAATTGGTTTAATGTTGAACTAATTTCTGTAATATATCCAACAATATAAGGTATTAAAGCAGATGTACTGCTAACAACCTATTAAAAATAAATTTAAAAAATACCAGAAACAAGTAGGTCAAGGAAAATCTAAAGAGAAACAATTAACATCTCAAATTTCCAGTATATTTGTTTATTTTCATTTTGTTGTTGTTGAGTGCCGTTGAGTTGTCATCAACTCAGGGCGACTCTATGGATAGTGTAGTTGTCCAAAGGGTTTTCGTAGCAAGATAAAGAAGTAAATTGCCAGGCCTTTCTTCCACGCAGATACTGCCGCTGCCTAGGTTGGGACCCAGTTGGATTTGAACTTATTTTCATTTACTAATTAAATAATTTAATGATACCACTTTTACAATATTTATCCTAAAGTTTGGTAAGTAAGAGATAATGAAAATTAAAATGTTGGTTTCTTAATCACAAATCATTCTGAATTGATTTGTTCCAACTTTCTAAAGGATGCTTTTGACTCATTACACATGAAAGTGCTTGTGCCAAATATTTACAAATGGTTGATTAAATGATGCTTAGCCTGAAGCTGAAACATTGTTGCTTCTGAGTGAGCTGAGGGTTTCAGCATCAGCCTAGCCTGGTCAATTGATACTGAATCATTATCAGCAGAAGTCACGCATCTGGATACATATTCACCATCTTAATGTTACCATTCCCACCTCCAAGCCAGCGGAGTTGGATATGGGCCCTATTCTTGGCAGAACTAGAGGAGAAAAATAAAAGAGGACAGAAGTGTTGGCTGCAAATATTTGGTTGACATCCATCATATCAACTTATTTCGACCATTCCTTATTCTTACCCCATTGGCCTGCAAATTATTTTCTTTGAAGTATCTATCCAACTACCTTCTAAAAGCCTCGACTGACTCAAGCTTCCACCATTCTGAAATTTAGTGAGTTCCAGAATTTCAAGATATTCTGTGTATAAAGTATTTCCATCCATTTCTTTTACCTATTCCATTAAATATGTCTGGTCACTGAATCACTTGTGAATGCAGACAGTCTCTTGAAATGAAATACAATCCCTCTAAATCCAGTAATGTTCAGCAATTTGTTGCATTTGCACCTTTCTCAGGTTTTGGACATAACAGATGAAAATGGCAAGCAATGCTTATTTTATTGTTTCAGGATTGATGACATTAATGCACATTCCTTTTCATCTGTGCCTTAGCCCTATCCTTTCTGGTTGCAGGATTCCCAAAAGAATATTGTTCCATCTTTAACATTTGGACCTTTCACATGCTGTTGTACCAAAGCAGAATTTTACAAAGATATTATTTCAAACTTTTATTGCTAATGAAAACACCAAGTTGTTTCTTCATATCATAATTATATACATATACAGACATACATGCAAGTGCTGACACACTACAAAATGCACAGAAAGGGAAATCCGTCCAATTTTGCCTGTGTTGACCTACTTTGAAAAAGAACAATCCAATTCATTTCATTCTGCCTTTCCTCAATATTTCTTCCCGCACAGTCCTGCAACTTTCTCCTTTCCGACTACACGTCCAATTCCCTTTTGACTGTCACTACTGAATCTGGTTCACCTCACCTTTCAGAAATTATGCCAGATCACAGCAACTTGCCACAAAATAAAGAACTTCATCTTACCACTGCTTCTCTTGCCAATCATCTTTAATCCATGTCTTCTGCTAGCTGACCCTTCTGCCACTAGAAGCAATTTCACTTTATTTACTCTATCAAACATATAGCCTGACAGTACAAGGTTAGGATCTCAACACCAATGAAATTCTCTTCTATGCTATTGTGTCAGTTGAATGCAATACAAGGCGTGTGTTGCTGAAAGCAATAAATGCTTCTTATTGTGTTACCATAGATACATCTGAAAACAGCAACTAGTAGAGTCAGAGGCTGAGGGGACATCCATTTCACACCACACAGTGTGAGTCACTACACCTACAGCAAACATGAAACCCAGGAACATTAGTCGGTTCTATAGAGGTGTAGACTGATGATCAGCAAACAGAATCTGAACTATGCAGCCTGAGTTAGGATCAACACATAGGGGGTAAAGCAGGGGTAAAGGGGGAGAATGTTGATCAAATCCAGGCTTACCTCCATGCATTGATACTTTACTTCAGGTGAGACTGCCAACCCTTTAGGTCCTCCCTGGAGGTTCCAGAAATTAAGTAATAATCTCCTGCTCAGATTTGTTAATAAGTCAGTAGAAATATCTAAAGAAGTACTTAAAACACTTTTTTTAAAAAATGCTTTAATTGATTTTTGAAAATTCTCTTTGTTTGGGGAGCAACTGGATCCAGGTATCATGTGACTACATCTCCGGAAGCGTGCCCAGTGTTAGGGAGCCCAGAGGCAGGTTCGTCAAAGATTCACATTTGATATAATGCTAAATTTTAAGTACTGTCATTTCACTGATTGCATCAACATCACACAAGATACAGGCCTGTGTTTTGAAATTCGCATTCCTTTTCCAGTGCGGCACAAATTTTATGGGCTACTCCTGTGTATTTCTTCAACATGCCATTCACCAGAGTGGGAGGTGTGCAATACCTACATGAAACATTCACCCCACCCAGAAGAATGGCAGACATGATTAAGGAAAGCCCCAAGGCATTCTACAACAATGTTAAGAGCAAGAGGATAAGACGTGAGAGAATAGGAGCATTCAAGTGTGACAGTGAAAAAGTGTGTATGGAACCAGAGGAGATGGCAGAGGTGCTTAATGGGCACTTTGCTTCAGTATTCACTATGGAAAAGGATCATGGTGATTGTAAGGATGACTTACCGTGGCTTGAGTTTGTAGATATTAAGAAAGAGGATGTGCTGGAGCTTTTAGAAAGCATCAAGTTGGCTAAGTCACCTGGACCGGATGACAAGTACCCTAGGCTACTGTGGGAGGCGACGGAGGAGATTGCTGAGCCTCTGGCAACAATATTTGCATGATCAATGGGGATGGGGATGGGAGAGATTCCGGAGGATTGGAGGGTTGTGGATGTTGTTCCCTTGTTCAAGAAAGGAAGTAGAGATAGCCCAGGAAATTATAGACCAGTGAGTCTTACTTCAGTGGTTGGTAATTTGATGGAGAAGATCCTGAGAGGCAGGATTTATGAACATTTGGAGAGGCACAATATGATTAGGAATAGTCAGCTTGGCTTTGTGAAAGGCAGGTCATGCCTTACGAGCGTGACTGAATTTTTTGAGGATGTGACTAAACACATTGATGATGGTAGAGCAGTAGTTGTAGTGTATATGGATTTCATGAAGGCATTTGACGAGGTACCCCATGCAAGGCTTATTGAGAAAGTAAGGAGGCATGGGATCCAACAGGACATTGCTTTGTGGATCCAGAATTGGCTTGCCCTCAGAAGGCAAAGAGTGATTGTAGGATATTCTGCATGGAGGTCAGTCATAAGTAGTGTGCCTCCGGGATCTGTTCTGGGATCCCTACTCTTCATGATTTTTATAAATGACCTGGATAAAGAAGTGGAGGGATGGGTTAGTAAATTCGCTGATGACACAAATGTTGGGGGTGTTGTGGATAATGTGGAGGGCTGTCTGAGGTGACAGCAGGACATTGATAGGATGCAAAAATGGGCGGAGAAGTGGCAGGTGGAATTCAACCCAGATAACTGTGAGGAGGTTCATTCTGGTTGGTCAAATATGATGACAGAATATAGTATTAATGGTAAGACTCTTGGCAGTGTAGAGGATCAGAGGGACCTTTGGTTCCGAGTCCATAGGACATTCAAGGCTGCTGCACAGGTTGATTCTGTGGTTAAGAAAGCATACAGTGCATTGGCCTTCATCTATCATGGGACTGAGTTTAGGAGCTGAGAGGTAATGTTGCAGCTATATAGGACCCTGGTCAGACCCCACTTGGAGTACTGTGCTCAGTTCTGGTCACCTCACTATAGGAAGGATGTGGAAACCATAGAAAGTGTGCAAAGGAGATTTACAAGGATGTATGTTGCCTGGATTGGGGAGCATGCCTTATGAGAATAGGTTGAACTCGGCCTTTTTTCCTTGGAGTGACGGAGGATGACAGGTGATCTGATAGAGGTGTATAAGATGATGACAGGCATTGATCGTGTGGGTAGTCAGAGGTTTCGTCCTGGGGCGAAAATGGCTAGCACGAGAGGGCACAGTTTTAAGATGCTTGGAAGTAGGTACAGAGGAGACATCAGGGGTAAGTGTTTTTTTACGCAGAGAGTGGTGAGTGCGTGGAATGGGCTAGTAGCGATGGTCGTGGAGGCAGATATGATAGGGTATTTTAAGAGACTCCTAGACAGGTATATAGAGCTCAGAAAAATAGTTGGCTATGGGTAACCCTGGGTAATTTCTCAGGTAAGGACTTGTTCAGCACAGCTTTGTGGGCTGTAGGTTTCTATGTTTCTATGAAGTCAATTTGCACTCTCGATCCAGGGCAAAACAAAATTGATGCTGGCATTGCATACTGAACTTGAATAATTTACAGGTGCATGTGTTAATAACCCAGCATTCAGTAACAAAAATATCACTCTTATCTAAAACAATCATCATTCATTTTCAGGATTATTGGTGATTAACTGTAAGATACAATTGCCCTTGATGATATTGCAGTTGGAGAGATTTGAGCAGAGTGATGCAACCAAGGAAGCACTTGGTTTAACTCGAGGCTAAACCTGTTGCTGCCAGAGAAGGGGTTATTGGTGTCCAACAATCTGTTAATCAGCTTCAAAAATATTCATGTATCCATAGACCTGATCCTGAGAATAACAAAGGTTTATAATGCTCTTAATTAAGAAATTTCTCATCTCAGTCTGAAACGATTGATTGCTACTGTACCTTTAAAAATACATTGTGATAGAGAGAATGAGGGGAGACATCACTTAGCAGTGAAAATGTCAGATGAGGAAAGATGCGAAAAGAGTTTTCAGCAGGACAAGTATGGAAATCTGTTGGAATTGGAGCAGGAGTAACGTGCAATAACTACTTCAATTTACCTTGTACTACCTCAGTGCACTGTTGTAATGGACTGGTCTGTATGAATGCTATCTAAGAAAAGTTTTTCCACTGTACTTCAGAACATCAAAGTTCAAAGTAAATTTATTGTCAGAGTACATACATGTCACCATATAGTACCATGAGGTTCATTTTATTTCAGGCATTCACAGTAAAACTAAGAAATACAAGAGAATCAATAAAAACTACACACAAGCACTGACAACAACCAATGTGCAAAAGAAGACTAACTGCAAATACAAAAAATATGTGCATAAATAACACTGAGAACTTGAGTGGAGAGTCCTAAGTAAGTCCATAGGTTGTGGAATCAGTTCAGAGTTGAGGTGAGTGAAGTTATTCATTACGTTTCAGGAGCCTGATGCTTAAACAGTAATAACTGTTCCTGAACCTGGTGGTGTGAGACCCAAGGCTCCTGTACTTCCTTCCCGATGGCAGCACACCAAGAAGACAGCATTGCCTGATGATGGATGCCGCTTTCTTGTAGATGTTCTTAATTGTGAAGAGGCTTTGCCTGTGATGGACTGGGCTGTATCTATCACATTTTTTTGTAGACATTTCCATTCTTGAGCATTGGTGTTCCCAAACCAGGTCATCATGCAACCAGTCAGAATGCTCTCCACTGTGCATCTGTAGAAGTTTGTCAAAGTTTTAGATGGCATTTCAAAACTGGCCAAACTTCTAAGAAAGTAGACATGTTGTCATGCCGTCTTTGTAATGGCACTTACCTGCTGACCCCAGGACAGATCGTCTGATATGATAATGTCAAGGAATTTAATGTTACTGACCCTCTCCACCTCTGATACACTAATGAGGATGAGCTCATGAACCTCTGGTTTCTTCCACCCATAAAAAAAAATCAACTCTTTGGTTTTGCTGACATTGACTGAGATGTTGTTGTTATGGCACCATTCAACCAGATTTTTGATCTCCCTCCTATATGTTGATTCATTTGGTCGACCAACAACTGTGGTGTCATAGCTAACTTAAATATGACATTGGAACTGTACTTAGCCTCACAGTCAAAGCAGGTAGAGCAGGGGGCTATGTATATATCCTTGTAGTGCACCTGTGCTGATGATGACTGTGGAGGAGATGTCGTTGTCAATCCGTACTAACTGGCATCTGCAAGTGACAATATCGAGGATCCAGTTACACAATGAGGTATCGAGGCCTAGGTCTTGGAACTTATTGATTTGTTTTGAGGGGATGATAGTGACAAATGCTGAGCTGTGATCAATAAGGAGCGTAAAGGGAAAGACAGGATAGGACGGCTGGTGACAGGATGGAGATGCCTTTGTAATTGCCACATTCTGACTTATTCCCCCATGTTGTCCCTCACAGGTATCTGGAGAATTTGGTCAGTAATCTCTAGTTCAGAGGTGCTGGCATGGTTAAGAAATTCTTGAAAGTGCTCTCTATGTTGATATCCTTCTGATCCTTTCACAAATTCTTCCCCTTCTTTGAGTGCAAGGGGGTTTAATTTGTTACAGCTGCAGTAACAGTAAACAGCAGTATCACATTGACTATGTCACTGGTTGAGTTAGGGATTGCCATGATGTGAATATGTCTACTTAAATCCACCCAGCTCAATCAGGATTGATATAATGATAACGACAGAGATAGAACAACTTATTGCCAAGAAAAGGAAAGCCTTTTGCCCCTGGTAGAATGGCATCGGCCACAAGGTCAAAGAAAAGGTTACTCGAGAACAAGGCAATCATCCAGTACAGGTTTTGGGAGCTAAAGAGCTCTTGGCAGACTGAGAAAACCCTGGAAATCAAGAGACTATCAGACTCTGGTGACAAAGGAGCCTTCTGTGGTACCTCCAAAGCACTCATTGGTCCATGTTCATGTATGCACAGGTGCAACAAAAAACTTACTTGCACCAGCAACACCGGCACTTCACAAAGGCAGTATTCACAAGAAAAATACAAACTAAATGTAATTAGACACATATTACAAGAAAGAACACAATTGGAACAAAATAAAACAAAGTTTGCTTTAGTGCAAAGTAATCAAAGTGGTCACAGTGTTGCTAAACTGTAATGATCAAGGATTACAAATCAGTTCAAGAATGAAATGGTTGAATGGAAGTAGCTATTCTTAAACCTGGTAGTGTAAGACTTCAGACATCTGTACCTCCTGACTAACGGTAGATGTGACAAGATGGCACGGCCTCGATGATAGGAAGTTTTGATGACGGATGTTGCCTTCTTGTGACCATGTGCCTTGTAGATACTACCAATGGTGGGGAGGGATATTCCCATAATATATTGGGCAGTATAAACTACACTCTGCAGCTTCTTACATCTTGAGCATCCAAAGTACTATACCAAACCATTCTGTAACCAGTCAGGTTACTTTCAACAATAGGTCTGTAGAAGCTTATAAAAATGGTGGTGATAAGCCAATCTTCTTAAGCTCCTAAGAAAGTAAAGAAGTTAATACATCTTTCTTGTGATTGCATCCATGTCCTAGACCCAGGACAGGTCATCTGATACATTAACTTATTCATATCATCATCTTGATCTTTGCATCCTCCTTACAGCTTCCTTTATTGCCAAGTCACGACATAGAGTCATACATTCTTTGGCCTACTAAATCGTTGCCGACCATCATGCACTCATTTACATTAATTTTCAGCAAATATAGATATATTACACACTATTCATCCAAAACACAAATCCAAATTGTGAACAGGTCTTTAACATCCCTGTCAATCAGAAAACAAATAATTTATTCCCTCTCTCACTGTTCTTTCTTTCAATCAATCTTAAATTCATATTATCCTCAGCCCTGTGAGCCTTGTACCTTACATATTTGCCTTTTTGAGCAACTCATCAAATGCCTTTTTGAAAATCTCGGTATGCTTTATTTCTCCAGTACTTCTACTTAAAGATACTAGTTACCTATGATTCTTTACTATCATTATGAACTGCATTACTCACTACTGTGGCCGCACTTATTTTAGCTATTGCTTCCTTTGCATTGAACAAAGAAACAAAAGCTCTCAAGTATCTCTTCAAGTTTCTCCAGCTTTGCTTCATAGGGACCCACACTTCGTTTTAGCATTCTCTTTGGTTATACCTTGTTGTAAACGTTATTGAGAATTTTTTTTTGTAAATTTACTCTATCAATCATTTTGTTCAATTTGTTTGTTAAAATGCTTCTGCTACTTGAATCCCTTTAGAGGTGCTGTATGTTTGTAGCATTCTGCACAGTAAATATTTTATGCAGCATTCTTCAAAGTTGCTTCTTTCTCAACCTGGTCATAAAGTGGGCTCAACCCTCTTCCAGAAGCTGGGTAGTAGGCAGGAGGCAAAAGAAAGCAAGGAAAAGGAAAAGGAGAGATAATGTGTGGAGCCCCTTCTTGTTCCAACATTAGATGCAAGTGAACAACCTTTGAGCCAAGAACTCACATTTAGAGGAATTGGTAACACGAGAAGGAAAGGAGTGATGAAATAGCACCCTGCTATTCAATCAAACACTTGCAGCCACTACTTCAGATAACTTCTAGAAGTTACTTTAAGTAAAAGATTGTCTTGTAATGAGTCACTATGTTTAAAAGACTCCAATTTCCATGTAACACTTTATGGAAGGATTAGTGCAGGAATCCCTCATACTGCTTGATGACTCATGCCTTCAAGATAGCCCAAAGACATCAATCATTCTGGTATATATGCCCAATCACCAACCTCAATATGCTGTTCCTTTAAAGTCAACCAAACACTCATTCATGTGGCTTTTCAGGAAGCTATAAGCTGGCTTTTCTTTTCCTCCCCTCCTACACTAGCTGAAGGCTACTTGGCTCAGTGATTCACTGCATGGAAATCCTGCACATAAAGTAAACAATCCTGGAGTTTTTAAGTATTGTAACTGGTAGCTACAAGCATAAGATTGAATGACAAACCTTCATCACTCCCTTCCAACTAAAATTCTGACTCCAAACCAAATGGAAATTCTTAGCTCTGAAAACAGAAAGACACCAGTATAAGCTTATAGTGACAAAGATAAATATGTCTACAGTAGCTTGGGATGCAAAGTAGACAACAAGGAAGTAGTATTTTGAAAACGAAAGCTAGAAATCAAGAAATTGTCTCAGCAAAAGAGCTAACACTGCAACTGACTATGGATCATTTCCAAACGGCCAGTAAAACTTTTTTCATGGATTTTCTGTTTAAAGAATGCAAAAAAGAATTGAAGAATGCCTTTTGCTCTGGACACTCATTATGCTCTCCCTTCACCGAAAAGGGGGTGAAACAATTACGATATGCTTGCACAATACACTTGGCATGGTCAACAAATGACAGTCTGTGCAACTTGGAATAGTCAAGCAAATAGTAATAAAGAATGAATGTTCTGCTAATGAACTGGATGTTTCAATGTTCTTGCAGCCCTGATTCACAAAAAAATCTACACAGTACTGATGGGAACATATGCATGGATCTTGTGTGGTGTTGACAGTGGAAGAAGGTATTTTATAGTGAGTTCATTGACTTTGATCACAAAGCTAAATTATTACATTTCTGTGGCATTGCATCCAGACTGTTGGTGTGATATTTTGCAAAGTTCTCAACTGCTATCTCCTCTGCTAGGTTGACTAATGAACACGAACTGAGAAAGTTAATCATCTTCTTTTATCTAATTCCTCCACTAAGATCTACATCAACTTGAGAATTGTCTCATCCACGAATCTCCCAATTCCTCTTAAAAAGCTTCTACCAGTTACAAACAAAAGGTATCTCTTCCTTAAATGCTACAGGAATGGATTCAATCAGCACTTGAATAGATGCTGCCCCTCAAGAGATAACACTGTGGATATACGTTAAAAACAACGACACTGATTAACATAGATAATCATCAACTTATCAGTAAGTGCTGTGTATTTAATATCTCAGTAATATTGTAAATATACTGTTTAAGTGTACTTAGATACATAATCCATTACAGGTTATATGAATGGTATACATCATCATGCCACCACGTCATAAGTGCATGCCTCACTGAAGCAAAACAAAGTAGACATGTATCTCCATGAGTCTGTGTTTTTCTTTTGATTAATTTTGGAGCTACAAAACACAACAGTAGTGAAGAGTAAGTTTTAAAATTAACCCAACACAACTATCTACCTGCAGAAGGACAGCAAGCTGTTCGAGTTTTTCAGAAGTACAGCATATTGTTTTCTTCATACAGGGAGAAAGTGACGTTCAAGTTTTATAAAAAGCACAACATATTTTCTTCCTCAAAACAGGACAGAGACAGTCGAATTTTTTTTTAAAAAGGCAGAAAATGGATGAAATTCATGGGTTCATAAACAATGAGGACTGAGTGATACTAATTATAAATTTAAAAAAGGAGAAATATCGGCATTATCGGAAAGATAAGACGCATTCAATTGCACAACAGATAACTGGGCAATGTATACTGAATGAATTGAGCAGTTTTTTGAAGCAAATGAAATAGACAATGAAAAGCAAGTGCCATTCTGAGTGCAATAGGTGGAAGCGCATACAGTTTTCTTAGAAGTTTAATTGCTCCAACCAAACAAGCCAAAATGAACTTTGCTGATATTGTGAACATTGAGAACCAAAACCATTGTTGATTGCAGAATGCTTTAGGTTTTATAAGTGGAATCAAAAGGAAGGATAGTCCAGTTCAGCTTATGCGGTTGAACTGGAGAAGTTGCCTGAGCATTGTCAGTTCAGTGATGAGCTTTATGATGTACTGAGAGATCATTTAGTTCATGGAATCTTTAAAAAAAATTCAAAAATTGCTCCCAACTAAAGCACAACTCAAATTTAAAAGAGCTGTTAAAATCACGAGCGCCTGTGTTACTGAGGAAAAGGCAGCCAGAGGTGCAATTCAACTGCAGTCAGGAGTGAAGGTGAGCATAAACAAAATTGCAGCATCTAAACAGAAACCTTCCTGGCAAAACAAATTATGTTACGATTGTGGTACAGGCTTGCATACAACAGACCAGTGTGAAAAGGCGAAATACAACAGTAAAGGTGAAATTTTAGAAAAGGCAACAAAGTAGAGCACATACAAAGAGCATGTCAGGCAGACAAAATTAAATGGACAGCACAGGGAAGAAAAAGAACTAAAAAGTCAAGTTGTGATTTGAAAAAGAGCACAATCTGCTTACTGTTGATGAAAAATCTGATAATGATGAGACTGGCACAGAACTGAGTAGCCTTCAGATGGACAATGATAAAACTAACTAGAGACAAGCAATATGGCTTTCACCAGAAGTGAATGCCAAATTAATTAAAATAAAATTGGACATTGGTTCGGCTGTTTCAGTCATTCCACAAAATGAGTTTGAAAGGCATTTCAAAAATACTGAACTGAAGTCTGCAGATATCCAACTAAGAACTTATACTGGAGCAAAGATAGCTCCTGCGGGAATGACATTTGCTACAGTGAAATGCAACAACCAGCAAGCCACATTAGGCGTGTATGTGCTAAAAACAGGAGGGGCAGCATTGTACAGCCACGATTGGCAGAGAGAACTACAACTTGATCCATCAACCGATTTGCATGCCATATCCCCTGCAATGGAGTCAGCTGAACATGAATTAAGAAAATTACTGGATGATGCCACAGCTGTGTTCAAGGATGGTAATGGAAAACTCACGCATATCAAGGGTAAAATAGTGTTACATAAAGATGCCACACCCAAGTTTTACAAAGCCCGTCAGGTTCCTAATACCATCAGTGATAAAATAGCCAGTGAGCTAGATCGCATGGAGGCTGAAGGAATTCTTTTCAAGATAAGAGTGGAAACCATGGATAATACCAGCAGTCCCAGTTGCCAAGAAGAAGAGGTCTGTTAGGATCTGTGGTGACTTTAAGGTCACCAACAATCCAGTACTGAAAATAGGTCAATACCAGCAGCAGCACAAATGCAGAGATGGGCTCTATTTCTTGGAGGACACAGTTACAAGATCGAACTCAAGAGAGCAACTATTCATGGAAAAGTTGATGGATTGTCCAGTTTACCCTTGGAAAAGAAAATACCTGAAAAATTTACTAACGAGGACAGACACTCCTCTTGATGTATTCTCCCTAATGCAAATCAAAAGACCCCACATTGTGGCAGAGGTGATCCAAAGGGAAAAATACCCCACACCATCTCGGGTCTACATGGCCACTCAAAATGGCTGGAATATGCAGCATGAACCCTTGTTTTTTTTTAAACCAGCACCAGAACGCACTTGGGGTTGCCTTATGTGGGGACTGAGAGTGTTGTACCATCCAAGCTAAAAAATTGGAGGAGCCACAGGCCTGTCATCTAGATGTGGTCAAAATGAAAGTGTTGCCTCGAAGCTTTGTCATGGCATGGGATAGATCAGTAGATTAAGCAGCTTGTCATGCACTGTTCGGGATGCCAACATGTCCAGAAGACATGTCAGAACCACTTCCGGCAGACAGAGTCGACTTCTACAACCATCATGGAGGAAGTCCCGGAACCGGAGATTGTTTCACAGCCACAGGTCCCACCTCTCCAACAGAGTGACATCCCTTCTCAGGAAAGACGTTATTCCACAAGATTAAAAATTCCTCCACAGCGATTAAATCTTTAGGCTTGACTGAGACAATATAAAATTTATTATGCTGTGGATGTCTCTATATGGTAGCTGAATTATATAGTATACTGTGTGTGTATGACAAGGTAACGTACACACATATAGATGACCTAGAGAACAATACATTACATGTTTGAGTTTAGATGCATTCTATATAGAGTTGGAGTTTATAGCCAAGCAGGGAGGAGTGCAGTTCATTTTATATTACAGTAATATTTGAGTAATATTGTAAATATATTGTTTGATTAAGCATTCTTTGTTTGTTACGTAATTCATTAAGTATTCTTTGTTACATAACTCACTGCAGGTTATATGTAAAAGGATGTGAATGGCACATGTCATTACTCCACACATCAGAAATGTATGCCTCATTGAAGTAAAATGAAGTAGACATGCGTCTCCCAGCTCCCGGGTTTTTCCTTCAATTAGTTTTGGAGTTACAAAACATAACAGTAAGCATCAGTGCAAATTTTGTGTAAATCTGTTCCTGATCAAAAGGGCATGATATAATCATAATCCTTAATCCCAGTGCCCATTTTCCAGTGGTATTTAATTTAACTGCCAAGGAATCAACTGACTTAATCCTTCCAGCCCTTTCCTGGAAACACATGGGGTCATAAAATATCTTCATTTGTATTTGAAGCACGGTTCCACACTGTTCTGGGGTCTCAATCTTCAAATCACTGGGAGGCATAACACAAATACTTGCAGTGCCACTGCAGAAAATCAACCCAAACATGAACAAATGCTGTGACTTTACCAAAGAAATCAGGAGAAATATAATGGCAACAAAGAAAATCTAGTTGAAGAACAAATATATATTTAAAATGCAGATTTATATCAAAAGATTTTTTTCAAAACTAACGGTTCCCACAAAGCCAGATTGGCAGTTGCATCACAATTAATCATAAATTGGATACAAATTACATAATATATTTGAGGATACAAACATCTTGAGCTGCTTAATAAAATCAACTGCAACTGATAACCAGGGAACAAGAAAAAGTTGCTTTAAAAATTAAATCAGCTATACTTTATCTGTCTTTGGAAAAAAAATCTATGAAACCGGTTAATTAAAAAATAAAAGCTTATAACTGTTAGTCTTATTAAGTTACCCAAGTCTTAACTACCACTCCCAATATGCCACTATAGAATGACAATATCCAATTTGGAAATTGTCATTGACAATGAATATTTCAGAATCAGAATTAATATCTCCAGCATGTCATAAAATTTGTTAACTTTACAGCAGCAGCATAATGCAATACATCATAAATATATATTTTTTTTATTCCAGGAAGTATATATGTATATCAAATAGTTCAGTTAAAAATAAGCAGTGCAAAAACAGAAAGTAGTAAGTTAGTCTTCATGGGTTCGATGCCCATTCAGAAATCTGATGGCAGAGGAGAAGAAGCTGTTCCTGAATCACTGAGTGTGTGCCTTCAGGCTTCTGTACCTCCTTCCTGACAGTAACAATGAGAAGAGGGCATGTCCTGGGTGGTGGTGGTCCTTAATGATGGAAGCCACCTTCCTGAGGCACCTTGAAGATACCTTGGATATTATGGAGTCTAGTACTCAGGCTGACTGATCTTACAAGTTGCTGCAACTTACTTTGATCCTGTGCAGTAGCAACCTCCCCACCCCGTACCAGATGGTGATGCAGCCAGTCAGAATACTGTCCATGATACACCTGTCGAATAATATTGTAAATTGAAATATTGTAAATATTCAATGGAAAATCTTTGGTACTTCCTGGTGAGCAAACAAAAAAAATAGGCATTAGACAACCAAACTGCGGAAAAATAAGAAAGTCGAGATTTGAAATTTCAATGATTGATAATACATCAAATATTCAATATTCTGTTTTTTCGTGACATTCCAGTTTACAAGGCAGGATGGGGGAAGGACTGAAACTTCATGCACCAGTCAGGAAATGCGAAGTCAAGGCACACAAAACTTTGAAATAAACAAGTGTACATCCTGATTTTCACTTTCAAACTATGTTACAGGAATTAGAAACATAAAGGTGAACTTGATACGATTCAGAGGTCAGGATAAAATCTTACTTTGAATAACTCTTTTAAAATGTTTTTCATTAAAGAAGGGTAAAGAATGGTGAATAAAGGAAAAACCTACAGTAATACCCCATAAAGACAGCTCGTATTCAAAACTTACTCAGAAAAGAGTCTTAAAATATCCACAAAGTAACATTTCTGATTGACATCAATTCATTAGTACAAAATCTTATTGAATATACGTCTGACATATATACTTAGAATTATCAGTATTAGCAGCAAAAAGGAAAGAAGAGCCTTTTGACTCTTGGTTACACTGCCAGTTTTGGCACTACTCACATGACAAATTAAATGAACAAATGTGTCACATGGCAACACCAATTAGCATCAACTGAAGCAATCTGTGAGCTGTGAAAGCCGTTTTATTACAGCAGGTATGCCAGGTCACGCTTTTGATCTGAAAAATGTGGTCTTGTGCAACAATAATTTTCTACCTTCTGTTTTATTCTGGCACTATCTGACAAATATGAATGTTAATCCACATCTTCCGGGAAGCTGTTCAAAAATTCACCATTTCAAAAGCAGAATAAGTTCATAAAATCTTGAACACGCTTCTGAAGGCACAAGCTGAAATTTGGTTTAACATCTTATTCAACAATTGTGACAAGGATTCTCAAATGTTTTGATTATCACATTATCATAGGAAATATATTTTGATGGACTTTTATGAAATGATATAGACAAAATTAGGCTTAGCCTTGACCTCCTCAGAGTGACAAGAATGGGTTTACTTTGCTTCAGCCTGTGCATTTCTGTTGTAGAATTGATTACTGTCTTGACAAGAAAGAGAAAGCTAAGTTAAGGAGGCTAGGGGGAAATATTTTGTCATCTTTTTGTGGGCAATTAAAAAGTATTATATTTCCTAATTATAACTAGAAACTGATAAACATTCCAAATGATCGAAAAGAACTGATTATGTCTGATGACTGAATATATCATGTAAATTGTGCAAATGTGTTTTTCTCTTCTATTCATCTAATCTCTTCTATCACTCCTCTCTCATCCCCTTTCTCCTTCCCTTTATCCCAAGGTCCATTCTCTTCACCTATCAGACTCCTTCTTCTTTAGCCCTTTAATTTTCCATTTATCACCTCCATATTTCTCATTTCACTCTCCTCCCCACCCACTTACCTTTCCCTTCACCTGGCTTCAGCAATCAACTTCAGCTTCTACTCCTCTGCCTCCCCCACCCTCTTATTCTGACTTCCCCCTTCCTTTCCAGTCCTGACAAAGGGTCACAGCCCAAAATATGACGTTTTGATTCCTCCCCATGGATGCTGACTGACCTAATGAGTTCCTTCAGCATTTTGTGTGTGTTAGGCCAAAAGACCATAAGACATGGGAGCAGAATTAGGCCATTCAGCCCACTGAGTCTGCTCTGCCTTTCCATCATAGCTGATCCTGGATCCCACTCACCCCATACACCTGCTTTCTCACCATATCCTTTGAGGTCCTGACCAATCAGGAAACTATCAATTCCCACCTTAAAGATACCCATGGACTTGGCCTCCTCTACAGTCTGCGGCAGAACATTCCACAGATTTACTACTCTCTAGCTAAAAAAAATCCTCGTTACCTCTATTCTAAAGGGTCGCCCGTCAATTTTGAAGCTGTGCCCTCTAGTTCTGGATAACCCCACCAGAGGAATCATCCTCCAAGCATCTAACCTATCTAGTCCTTTCAACATTCAGTAGATTTCAAAGCGATCCCACCACATTCCTCTGAGTTCCAGTGAGTATAGACCCAAAGCTGCCAAATGCTCCTTATATGATAACCCTTCATTCATTGGAATCATCCTCATGAACCTCCTCTGGACTTCCTCCAATGACAAAACATCCTTTCTGAGATATGAGGCCTAGAACTGTTGACAATACTCCAAGCACAGCCTGATTAGTGTCTTATAAATCCTCAGCATTATCTCCTTGTTTTCATATTCTATTCCCCTTAAAATAAATGTCAACATTGCATTTGCCTTCTTTACCGCAGATTCACCCTGTAAATTAACCTTCTGGGAGTCTTGCACAAGGACTCCTAAATCTCTGATGTCTGAACCTTCTTCCCATTTAGATAACAGTCTGCACTATTGTGCCTTTTTACAAAAATGTATTATCATACATTTCCCAACACTATATTCCATCTGCCACTTTTTTGCCCATTTTTCCAATTTGTCCAAGTCCTGCTGTAATCACATTGCTTCCTCAGCACTACCTACCCTTCCACCTATCTTCGTATCATCCGCAAACTTTGCCACAAAGCCATTAATTCCATTATCGAAAACAATGACAAATAAAGTGAAAAGCAGCGATTCCAATACTGACGCCAAAGGAACACCACTAATCACTGGCAGCCAACCAGAAAAGGCCCCTTGTATTCCCACTCACTGCCTCCTGCCTGTCGGCCATTCCACTATCCATGCCAGTACCTTTCTTGTAACACCATAGGATTTTTTCTTGTTAAGCTGCCTCATGTGTGGCACTTTATCAAACACCTTCTGAAAATCCAAGTAAATGACATCCACTGCCTCTCCTTTGTCTCCCCTGCTTGCTACTTCCTTGATGAACTCTAACAGATTCATCAGGCAAGATTTCTCTTTGCAGAAACCATGCTGACTTTGACTTATTTTATCAGTAGTCTCCAGGTACCTTGAAACTTCATCCTTAATAATAGACTCCAAGACTTTCCCAACCAATGAGGTTAGACTAACTGTTCTTTCTTTTACCTTCCTCCCTTCTTAGAGAGTGGAGTTTCATTTGCAATCTTCCCGTCCTCCCGGACTATGCCAGAATCAAGTGATTCTTGAAAGATCATGACCAATGCATCCATTATCTCTTCGGCAACCTCTCTGAGGACTTTGCGATGTAGTCCATCTGGTCCAGGTGACTTATCCACCTTAAGACCTTTGAGTTTGTATGGTACTTTTCCCCTTTGTAATAGCAATGACACTCACTCCTGCTCCCTGATACTCATGGACCTCTGACACACAGCTAGTGTCTTCCACAGTGAAGACAGATGCAAAGTGCCTATCAAGTTCATCTGTCATGTCTTTGTTCCACCCCCCCCCCCCCCCCATTACTATTACTTCACCAGCTAATCCAGTTACTCTGGATTTCTAGCTTCTGCAGAATCTCTTGTGTTTGTAAATAATTAAATGTGTTTATGTATAAAATATAATGAATATACAATATACATGTTCATGTAAGATATTTATACATAACACACATTCATTCAAGAATGCAAGTTCATACCAGCAAGTTATTTGATTACTTCTTCAGTCATCAGACATCATCTCCTCTGCTTCAAAAGGAAAACATTTGGTTGTATTGTTTTTAATTACGTCACAGTCCAATGTGCTCCAAGACCAGCTCAAGGAAATAAATGTGCCATTTGCCACTAATAATCAAACCTGTGAACTAATAGAAAATCGGTCCTACTTGGATAAGTGTAGGCAATAATTCATAAAGAATTATATGAAACTGTACTAACATTAATCCAAAGTCTATTTTGCCCTGCCTGAGCATTTGAAGACTATTTATTGCTATTCATTTCCATCCTCATTATGAACAAACTCTAAAATACATTATTTTAGCTTGAAATTGCTACAAACAAGCCACTTCTACCAAAATATATAAAATCTGCAAATGATAGAAATATTGAACAAAAAAAAAGAAAATGGTGATAACACTTAGTACATCAGAGAAACAGAAACAAAGTTAAACTTTCTGGTCATTGACCTTTTATCAGAAAAAGGAAAAATCAGAAATCAGGTATGTTTCGAATGGCCAATAGGCGGAGTGTTGGAGAGAACAAAGGAAATAGTTGTGATAGGCTATAAACAAATACAAAATAACACAGATGGTGTTACTGCCAGCTGAGAGAGTGCTGAAGGCTTGTTGATCTGTTTGGAGGAGTTGTAAATAGAAAGAGATGAACAAGAACAGGGCAAAAAAAAGGAAAGGTGCTGTAACAGTAAGAAAAAAAACATATTATTTGCTGAAAATATGAATTAAAGTACTGTGCTGCAAATACCCAGCAGGTCAGGCAGCATTAGTTGAGAGAGGAAAAAAAATTTTTGAAGTTGATGTATTTTTATTAGAACAAACCAAACGTAATAAAGTTTGGAAAGATCAGTTATGTTAAATTATTTAATTCAATCACGGGTGTCAAGGAATATAGTGTGTCTAATCAGATTCAGATGCTGTTTCTCCAACTTATTCAGGCTTTCACTGGAATAGCATAAGAGACTAAGTTAGAATGAGAGATGGAGAATTAATGTGACCAACAAGTGGAACCTCACTGAAACCCGCATGAAGGTGTTCTGGAGAGCATTCTCACACAATCTGCATTTGATTCCTCCAGTGTTGAGGAAATTACATCATCAGCACTGAATGCAGTACAGTGGAATAAATGCATATGAACCGCTGCTTCATCGTTGGGTCCCAGAATGGTGGGAAGGGAGGCAATAAGAGGACAGATTCTGCATCTCCAGCAGGTACGAGTGAAGTTGACATGAGAAGGGTGTGGGTGTTAGGTGGAAATGGAAAAAAGAAACAGGGAATGCTAACAAATGAAGGGAGAGGGGGCATCTATTGAAGGTGGCTGATGATCCATTGAATCTGCAGGGCGTTAGGATGGAATGTAAAGAAAAGGAGAACACAAGGGGGGAGAGGGAGTGACAGAAGAAATGCAGGAAATAGAACCACGTTAACTCTGGTGTTATGATGAAAAGGAAGCTACAATTAAGAAAAAGGGAAGATATCTCAGAGGGTGTCATCAAAAGAAGCAATTCAACAGAACCAGAGAAAGGAATGAAACCCTTACAGGAAGCAGGTTAAATGAAGATGTTGTCAAGATACTAGTGAGTCTGAGAGCTTATAAAGGACGAGGTCACTTACTTATCATCTACAATGGAGATAAACAAGATGGAAAATGGATAGGAAGACTTGGGTTGAGTGAAGACAAAGAAGTTATTCAATGAGAGAATAAGCTAATGCAGGTGAAGGAGAGCAATGATAGAGCAGAATTGTTTGGGCCTCTGATTAATGGAAAAGCAAAGGGTATATTAAGCCAACCTGATGTGGGATCCAAGTACAGAAGAATTTGTCATCCATGAGCTTTTTGGAAAGAAAGTGAGTAATGTCATAATAGTGAAGGTCAATAGAGATAAAACCTTCACTATTATGACATTTCTCACTTTCTTTCCATTCAAAGGGAAGAGAATGAACAATAGAGAGAAAGACAAAAGTCAAGATCAGTAGAAATAATTTCTGTGGGAAAGAAAAGGCTGAAACTATGGGTCTTCAGTACATTCCTGCTCGTGGATTTTGCAGAGGAGTCAGAAATGGAGCTTGAGGCTGGTGACTGAAGCATGAAGGCCTCTAGTGGAAATTAGGTTAGTGACTATCTGCAAAACATTGCCCTGATGTTCAGCAGTAGTCTCAGGATCTTGAAATACCTCTGATAATTTCTTCAATTTGTCTTAAAATAAGACAATCTTCACCCAAATTACCATAGAAAATCTGGTGGAATAAATAGAAAGGAGACAAGAACATCAAACAACTTACAGCAATTTAGCCAAATTGGTTTCCATTTTCAGCAATGAAAGTGAAATGACAACAGCCAGATTTCTGATGTTTTGTAGCTTGGGTTATTTCTGGAATTTCCTTGCAAGTACACTGACAGGAACCAATGTATTAATTATATAGTGACTTACAATTAGAGAATACTGGGATGTAGAAATGGAATGCATGCATCAATCTCTAAATCAGAAACTTTCATACTGTCAGCTGTGTAGAAATAATTTTGTTTCAGTGTTTTTATTTAATTGAGAAGATGAGGTGATGATGGCTAATTCAAAATTAAACCCATGACTTTTATTGTAGAATTGATGAAGTGGAAGAAGATCTAAGTCAATTTAACTCCAACCATTTTAACTTTAATTGTAATTTTGGCTGAAGAGCGGGGAAGAGATTAGGAAGAAGTAACACAGAAGACAAGCCAAAAACCTCTCAAACTTCTTGCTCCTGTTTTAGACCAATTACTCCTTTGCACTGTTTTTTTTCTTGTGATCAGAATACCAAGTCCCAATTTAAGGTGAAATCGAATTTATACCAAATAATCCCATCAGACCCTAACCTGTATTTTAATTACACAATTTTTGAAACGTGGAAGATAAGTCATCATCAAACTGCTGCTTTATCCCTGTTCACCATGATTATGTGGAGTTGAATATGGCCGTATAATGCACAGCATTTTAAAGTGGAACCAAGCAACATAAGTGACAACAAGGCTTCACTTCCAGGTGAGCTCAATGCCTTTATGCTCGCTTTGACCATTGAAACATAGAGGAAACTTCATGAACTCCCACAGTCCCTGATGACCCTGTGATTTTAGTCGCTGAACCCACAGAAATCATTCGGCCCATACGGGGTAACTGGCCAAATACTAAAGACCTCTGCTGATTCACTGACTAGAGTGTTCACCAATATCTTTAACCTCTTGCTTCGGTAATCTGAGGTAGCCACCTGCTTCAGGCAAGTTTTGTTTATAGCGGTGCCTAAAAAGAACATGGTAACCTGCCTCAAAGACTATCATCCAGTCATATTTATATCCACTGTGCTGAAGTGTTTTGAGAGAATGGTGATGAAACATATCAATTTCTGACTGAGAAGCGACTTCAATCTGCTCCAATTAGCCTACCATCCCAACACAATGACAGCAAATGCGATTTCATTGGCTCTTCATTCAATCCTAGAACATCCGAACAGCAAAGGTGCATACATCACGCTGCTCTTTATCAACTACTGCTCAGCATTAAATAAGCTCAAAATTAATAAGCTTCAAGCCCTTGGCCTCAATAACTCTTTGTACTATTAGATCCTCACTTGCAGACCCCAGTCACTTTGGATTAGCAATAACATCTCCTCCACAATCTCCATCAGCACCACAAGTCTGTCTGTTTAATCCCGTGTTCTACTTGCTTTCTACTTATGACTGAGAGGTTAGGCACAACTCCAATGCTATATTTAAGTATGCTGATGACATCACTGCCGTAGGCAGTGTAGAAGTTGGAGGCAAAGTGGATGAAATCGACAAGGTTAGCACAGGTGCAGGAAGCAGCACCAATGCAGTCGTCCAACTTCCACGCTGCCCTCAAATTCACCTGGTCCATTTCCAACACTTCTCTCCCCTTTCTTGAGCTCACTGTCTTAACAGCTTATCCACCAATGTCTATTATAAACCTATGGACTCTCACAGCTATCTGAACTATACCTCGTCCCACCCTACTACTTGTAAAAATGCCATCCCCTTCACTCAATTCCTCCTTCTCCACCACATCTGCTCTCAGGATAAAGCTTTTCATTCAAAGAAATGGGCTTCCCTTTCTCCATCATCAACACTGCCTTCAACTGCATCTCTTCCACTTCACCCATGTCTGCTCTTACCACATCCTCCAGCCACCTTACGAGGGATAGGATTCCTCTTGTCCTCACCTACCACCCCACCAGCCTCTGCGTCCAACATATAATTCTCCGAAACTTCCGCCACCTCCAACTGGATCCCACCACTAAACGTATCTTCCCCCCTTACCCACCTTCTGCTTTATGCAGGGATCGCTCCCAACGTGACTCCCTTGTCCATTCGTCCTTCCCCACTGATCTTCCTCCTGGCACTTATCCTTGCAAGCGGAACAAGTGCTACACCTGCCCCTACACCTCCTCCCTCACTACCATTCAGGGCCCCAAACAGTCCTTCCAGGTGAGACAAAACTTCACCTGTGAGCCTGCTGGGGTCATATACTGACTTCAGTGTTCCCAGTATGCCCTCCTGTATATCAGTGAGACCCAATGTAGGTTGGGAGACTGCTTTGCCAAGCACCTATGCTCCATCCACCAGAACAAGTGGGATCTCCCAGTGGCCACCCATTTTAATTCCACTTCCCATTCCCATTACGATATGTCCATCCATGGCCTCCTCCACTGTCATGATAAGGCCACATTTAGGTTAGAGGAACAACACCTTATATTCTGTTTGGGTAGCCTCCAACCTATGGCATGAACATTGATTTCTCAGACTTTCAATAATGCCCCCCCTCACCATTTCCCATGCCCCTTTTTTCCATGTCCTTCTGTCTCTTTCACCAATCAACTTTCTAGCGCTTTGCTTCATCCCTTCCCCTCCAAGTTTCACCTACTGCTGGTGTTTCTCTCTCCCCTCCCTCCACCTTTCAAATCTACTCCTCAGCTTTTTTCTCCAGTCCTGCCGAAGGGTTTCGGCCTGAAACGTCGATTGTGCTTTTTTTTCCCCATAGATGCTGCCTGGCCTGCTGAGTTCCTCCAGCATTTTGTAGTTACAGCCCAGTCCATCGCAGGTAATGCCTTCCCCACCATTGAGCACATTTACATGGAGTGCTGTTACAGTAAAGCAGAATCCATAATCAGGATCCAAGGCGATGCTCTCTTCTCGCCACTGCCATCAGGAAAGAGGTACAGGGGTCTCAGGACCCACACCACCAAGTTCAAGAATAGTTATTACCACTTAACAATCAGGTTCTTGAACCAGAGGGGATAACTTCACTGAACTGTTCTCACAACGTATGGACTCATTTTCAAGGATTCTTCATCTCATTTTCTTGATATTCATAGATTATCTGTTTATTTATTTCTTTATTTATTTCTCTTTTGTATTTGCATGGATTGTTCTCTTTTGCACATTAGTTGTTTGGCCTATTGGTTGCCCTATTGGGTGTTTCATTAATTCTATTATTAGTTATTATTCTATTATGGAATTATTCAATAATCCTGCCAAAAAACGAATCTCAGTCCTGTATATGGAGACATATATGTTTTTTTTTGTGTGTCATACTCTGCCAGAGCCTCAGCGACCACTTTTGTTTCCAAAGTGGTTGTCTTGGAGGAAAGATTCTGTGAGTGGTCCCCCACGTCCTTCTCACAGTGCAGTTTTTTTTTAACGAGGCCGAGTTGCGAGCTCGACACTCAACCCGGCATGGATGGAAAGCGTGTTCGGAAGCGGCCCGACTGGATTCAAATTCGGGAACCTTCACTCTGGAGTCCGGCACTGATGTCACTGCGCCACCAGCTGGCTGACATATGTACTTCAATAATAAATTTAGATCATAAGACCATAAGACATAGGAGCAGAGTTAAGCCATTTTGCCCACTGAGTCTGCTCTGCCATTTGATCATGGCTGATCCATTTCCCTCTCAACCCCATTCTCCTGCTTTCTCCCCATTACATTTCATGCCCGGACTTATCAAGAATCTATCAACTTCCATCTTAAATACTCAATCATCTGTCCTCCAAGGCCAGCTGTAGCAATGAATGCCCCCTCACCTCCATTCTCAATGGATATCCCTCTATTCTGAGGTTGTGCCCTCTGATCCAAAACTCCCCCACTATAGAAAACATCCTCTCCGTATCCACTCTATCTAGGCCTTTTAACACTCAATATGTTTTAATGATATACGCCCCCCCCCCCACGATTCTTCTAAATTCTAGTGAGTACAGGCCCGGAGCCATGAAGCAGTCCCCAAATGATAAGCCTTTGATTCCTGGAATCAATTCCATTCTTTGTACCAAACTGCATGACCATACGCTTCCTGACACAGAATTCCATCTGATACTTCTTTGCCCATTATCCTAATCTGTCTAATTCCTTCAGCAGCCTCCCTGATCCCTCAAGTACTATCTGCCCTTCCACCTATCTTCATATCATTCACAAACATAGCCACAGAGTCATCATTTCTGCAATCCAAACCATTGACTTACAACATAAAAAGAAACAGACCCAACACAGCCCTGCAGAGCACCACTAGTCACTGGAAGCCAGTCAGAGAAGGCTCCCTTTATTCCTACTCTGCGTCCTGAAAAATCAGCCAATCTTCCATCCATGTTAGTATCTTTACTGTAATAGCCTGGTCTCTTATCTTGCTAAGCAGCCGCGTGTGTGGCAGCTTGTCTAAGACCTTCTGAAAATCCAAGTACACAACATCCACCAGTTCTCCTTTGTCAATTCTGCTTGTTATTTCCTCAAAGAATTCCAGCAGATTCATTAGGCAAGATTTCCCCTTAAGGAAACCATGCAAACTTTGACCTATTTTATTATGTACCTCCAAATACCCCAAAATCTATTCCTTAACAATCAACTCCAACATCTTCCCAACCACTGAGGGCAGGCTAACTGGTCTATAATTTCCTTTCTTTTGCTCCCTCCCTTCATGAAGAGTGGAGTAACATTTTCAATTTTCCAGTAATCCAGAACCATTCCAGCATGTAGTGCTTCTTCAAAGATCATTACTAATCCGTCCATAACCGCTTTAGCTACCTCCTTCAAAACCATAGGGTGTAGTCCATTTGGTCCAGGTGACTTGTATACTCTCAGACCTTTCAGTTTCCCAGACGCCTTTTTCACAGTAATAGCAACTGCACTCTCTTCTGCTCCCTGACACTCCACCTTCCAGCATACTGCTAGTGTCTTTCACAGTGAGGACTGATGCAAAATGCTTATTCAGTTCATCCACCACTTCCTTGTCCCCCATTACAACCTCTCCAGCATCACTTTCCAGTGGTCGGATATCTACTCTTGCATCTTTTACTCTTTATATATCCAAAAAAACTTCTGGTATCCTCTTTGATATTATTGGCTAGTTTATCTTCACATTTAATCTTTTCCCTTTTTATAGGTTTTTACTTTCCATCTGTTGGTTTTTACAAAGCTTCCCAATCCTCTAACTTCCTCCTAATTTTTGTTCTATTATATGCCCTCTCTCTTGCTTTTATGTTGGCTTTGACTTCTCATGTCAGCCAAAGTTGTGCCATCGTTCTATTAGAATATTTCTTCTTTCTTGTGATGCATCTATCCTGTGCCTTCCAAATTGCTCCCAGAAACTCCAGCCATTGCTGCTCTGCTGTCATAACTGCTAGTCCCCTTCCAATCAATTTTGGCCAGCTCCTCTCTCATGCCTCTGTAATTCCCCTTACTCCATTGAAATACAGATATATCTGACCTCAGCTTCTCCCTCTCAAATTTCAGGAATTCTATCATATTATGATCACAGCCTCCTAAGGGTTCCTTTACCTTAGAACCATAGAACCATAGAACACTACAGCACAGTACAGGCCCTTCAGCCCTCCATGTTGTGCCGACCCATATAATCCTTTAAAAAAGTACTAAACCCACACTACCCCATAACCCTCCATTTTTCTTTCATCCATGTGCCTGTCCAAGCTCCTTAATCAAATCCAGTTCATTACACAACACCAATCCAGAATAGTTGACTACCTAGCAGCAGCTCTAAATACCCATTTCATAAGCATTCTACAAATTCACCTTCTTAAGAACCAAAATCAGCACCAATCCAATTTTCCCAATCCCCCATGACTATTGTAACATTGACCTTTTAACAAGCATTTCTTTCTCCTGCCGTTATTTGTAGCCCATATCCTGACTACTGTTTGGAGGTCTATTTACCCTTGTAGTTCCTTAACTCTACCCAAAACAATTCAACATCTTCCAATCCCCTGTCACTTCTTTCTAAGAATTTGATTTCATTTGTTACCAACAGAGCCACGCAACCAATCCTGCCTACCTGCCTGGCCTTTTGAGACAATGTGTATCCTTGGATTTTAAGATTTCAATTGCAATCTTCCTTCAACATGACTCAGTGATGCCCACAACAGCATACTGTACCTGCCAAACTCTAACTGCATTACAAGATTGCCTACCTTATTCCGTATACTGCGTGCATTCAAATATATCATGTTCAGTCCTGCATTTGTCATCCTTTTTGATCTTGTCCCCATGCTACACTGCAACTCATCCTACTCACTGCAATTTTGTTCTATCATCTGCTTGTCCTTCCTGACTGTCTCACAACACACTACCTCGGATTGTATACCACTGCCCCATCCTCAGCCCTATCACTCCGTTTCCAATCCTCCTGTTAAATACATTTAAACCTTCCCCAACAGTTCTAACAAATTTGACCACAAGGATATTAGTCCCCCTTGGGTTCAGGTGCAAACTTCCTTTTTGTACATATCATACCTTCCCCAGAAGATATCCCAATGATCCGGAAATCTGAAATCCTACCCCTTGCCACATATTCACCTGCTAAAACATCCTGTTTTTACCCTCACTGGCTCATGGCATAGGCAGGAATCCAGAGATTACTACCCTTTTTACCTAGCTCCCTAATTCTCTCTTCAGGACCTTTTCCCTTTTCCTACTTACGTCACTGATACCAATAAGTACCAGGACTTTTGGCTGATCCCCCTTTAAAAAGGAAGTATGACAGGGCAGATGAGTGGGAGGACAGATGATTGGGAAATTTTTAAGGAACAACAGAACTTAACTAAAAAGGCAATACGGGGAGAAAAAATGAGGTACGAACGCAAGCTAGCCAGGAATATAAAGGAGGATAGCAAAAGCTTTTTTAGGTATGTGAAGAGAAAGAAGATAGTTAAGAACAATGTTGGGCCCTTGAAGAATGAATTGGGTGAAATTGTTATGGGAAACAGAGAAATGGCAGAAGAATTTAATAAGTACTTTAGATCTGTCTTCACTAAGGAAGACACAAACAATCTCCCAGATGTATGGATGGGACAAGGACATAGGGTAACAGAGGAAATGAAACAGATTGACATTAGGAAGGAAACGGTGATGAGTAGACTGATGGGACTGAAGGCTGACAAATCCCCAGGTCCAGATGCTCTGCATCCTAGGGTACTAAAGGAGGTGGCCCTGGAAATTGCGGATGCATTGGTAATCATTTTCCAATGTTCCTTAGATTCAAGATCAGTTCCTGAGGATTGGAGAATGGCTAATGTAATCCCACTTTTTAAGAAAGGAGGGAGGGAGAAAACAGAGAACTATCGACCTGTCAGCCTAACATCAGTAGTGGGGAAGATGCTAGAGTCCATTATTAAAGATGAAATAGTGGCATATCTGGATAGCAGTGATAGGATTGGGCCGAGCCAGCATGGATTTACCAAGGGTAAATCATGCTTGACTAATCTATTGGAGTTTTTCGAGGATGTAACCAGGAAGTTAGACGAGAGAGATCCAGTGGATGTAGTGTACCTCAATTTTCGGAAGGCATTTGATAAGGTCCCACATAGGAGATTGGTGGGTAAAATCAAAGCTCATGGCATTGGGGGGAAGACATTGACATGGATAGAAAACTGGTTGGCAGATAGAAAGCTAAGGGTAGTGGT